>NC_092237.1:58128707-58173707 GCF_036320965.1 Panulirus ornatus | reverse complement strand
CCCTTTCGCTAAATACTTAGATTTCCTGTTTTTTTTCTCTTTTTTCTCTTTTTCTTTGAATATGTCTGTGACAGATGCCATTTTTCATGGTTTTTTTTTCATATGTATTCATAAATTAACTGATAGATTTATCAGGAAATAAATACATCCCATTTTCCCGTCTGTCAACTGAATCTATTTTCTTTTTTTCGGTAGATACTTACGAAAGTGGTTGAATAAACTATAGAAAATGGAGCGTCCGTTCAGTCATTTCCAATCACAAACTTATAACCAAGTGGTTTACTCAGCTCTGGTATGGCTGCAGAATATTCACGAATATTCGAATCTTATTCACTAATTCCAGTCCAGTAGGTAAAAGGGTCAATTCGTTGGCACGTATTTTGATTAGTTGTTTTATAATACTGGTTGTTTGAGAGAGAGAAAGGGGGGTGGGGTTGGGGGATGGGAGAGAGTGTCCATGTTAAAAAGATCGTCCATTGGTTTATTTGTGAGTCTTTGTGTAACGGTGTCGCTGATTGGTTCACAGACAACAAACTTCATGCGCGGGACTTCGCTGATTCGCTGATATCTTATGGAAGGATGTTGGTGATTGGTTTAAAGCCAAGGTATCTAAACGAATAGGGAAATCGATTAGTTTCTGATTAGGAGTGAAGAGTCTTGTTGATTGGTTTGATAAGTTGTTTTTTCGGTCGTGGGAGACCAATTCATTGTGAATCTAAAGTTATGAAATAAACATAAGTTAGACCAACTTAGGAAAGATTTTAAGACATCAAAATACAGTAAATTGTACCATTTAGAAGATGGATGGCGACGTAAACATCACACATCTTTAGTACTCTCCTCCTCTACCTCTCTGTACCTTCCTTGAATTTCCTCTTCATTTTATAACAAACCCATACATACATACATACACACATACATACATACATACATACACACATACATACATACACATACCCTATTAGACGTCTTCAGATAACCTCACACACACACACACACACACACACACACACACAACCCCTTATTTAAGGTACCCCTCACACATCCACAACCCTCTTAAAATACACTTTTCGCCCGCTTCCCTAAAACCCACACCCCATAGTCGTGGGTTCTCCCCCGCCCCCCGCCCCCCCTCTTCCCAGTTACCGTCTAGTATAATTGTGGGTTATATACCCCATAGGCTTCCCCTGGGGGATTTCCTCCACACGGAAGAAAGGGCGTCACCCCTCACTCCAAGGGAAAATGAAAGTAGCGTCTTACTCCGGCGCTCCTTGCTAAATTGGGAATTATGAGACGTGGCCTCCCAGTTAGAAAATGGGGTAACCGAATATGAAAGAATGATAAAAGTTGTTTTTTCATATGTCTTTTGACGTGTTCGTATTTACCACCACCCACGAGAAATGCTTTGAACAACCATCCGCTTTGGTTGGTACAGAAGGAGTATGTTTAGCTTTAGTCGGGGGTAAAAAAAGAAAATAAAAGTTTGCAAGGAAGAAAACGGAATGTCTACCTCGCACGTAACTATTTAATGATCAAACTAGTTTTTCACGCTGATTTTATTGGATAAACACAGTCAGCTGATCTAGTCATTATACATTCATCACACACAAGGGGGAACTCAAAACATCTTCGTGGCACTTCTAGTCAATTTCGATGTTAAATTATTCAACTTTCCTCTACTACCCGGATGTATAATGTACGACTGTGAACAACACGAAACCCAAGAGTCACATAATATGAGCATAGATGATTTAGATATTATCTTGAACGATTGAGAAAGGTATCAAAGTATCTGTCGACTAGTGGTTATAATTTGACTTTGATTGTCTTTCAATGACCATTAGATTAAAGCCCTGATAACCATCCAAGCCAATAGGACAACCCTTAGATGTCCTTATCAACAGATAACATTAGATATGGTCTGGGTGAATATGACCTTGAGCACCTGAAGGTGATCTTCAAGAATTCTTTTTCGTCTTGTGGTTATAACATGACGTTGAAGGTCTTTAATTACCCTGGTAGTTGATGGGTCGAAGGCCCAACCAACCCAACCAACCCAACCCACCCACCAACCCAACCAACCCAACCCACCCACCAACCCAACCCACCAACCCAACCCACCTACCCACCAACCCAACCAACCCAACCCACCCACCAACCCAACCAACCCAACCCACCCACCAACCCAACCAACCCAACCCACCCACCAACCCAACCCACCAACCCAACCCACCTACCCACCAACCCAACCAACCCAACCCACGTACCCACCCAACCCAACCAACCCAACCCACCTACCCACCCAACCCAACCAACCCAACCAACCCAACCCACCTACCCACCCAACCCAACCAACCCAACCCACCCACCAACCCAACCTAACCCAACCAACCAACCCAACCCAACCCACCAACCAACCAACCCAACCCACATACCCACCCAACCCACCCAACCCAACCAACCCAACCCACCCACCCACCCAACCCAACCCAACCAACCATCTCTCAAGGCTTGCTAGTCGCCTAACTTCGTGATGTGTTGCTGATGCTTTGATGGAGGAGGAGGAGGAGGAGGCTTGTGGTGCACCTTGCTCTGCTCTCCATCACTGCAAACCTCATCAGCTACCCCGGTTCGACTCTCCCCCCTCCTGAGAGAGAGAGAGAGAGAGAGAGAGAGAGAGAGAGAGAGAGAGAGAGAGAGAGAGAGCCCTGGCTGGGAAGTTCTCCCACACACACACACTGAGGTTTCCCCTTAAACTTTTTCCGGCTGCGGGGCGGAAGTTAGGGGGAAAATCAACTTCGTTTCGATGGGAATTGTTTTAGGGAAAAATTGATAATTGGAATGTCAGGGGAAAAAAGAGGTGCTTAATTATCTGTTTTTTTTTTAGGGGATCTTTTTATCTTTTTTTTTTTTTTAACTATGTCATTATCTGTATGCCTCCTTCTACCTTCTACCTCACTTATTTAAATATAGTCTTTGGGAATTTCAATAATTTATCTCCATCTATAAACGAAAAGATAATTTACCAATGATTCATTAACTTTCTTTCACTCTCGTGTCTTCATACGAATGTATTACCAGTTTCTCTAAACTTGATCCATCGAACATAAGGGCGCGACTCCCATAGTATTGTTTCTCTCTTATAACACTTTTGAAACCGTTTCTTTAGTACCACTTTCTTCCTTCTGTTCTGTCCACGTTCGTTTCTTTTTTTTTCTCCCGTATATTTTTTTCCCCCACGTTTAAGCAAGACGTTATCTTGCGTCCCCCCTTTTTCAGTATTTAAAGACGTTTTTTCTCTCATTCTCTCTCTCTCCCACAAGGATGATTTCTCTCTCTCTCTCTCTCTCTCTCTCTCTCTCTCTCTCTCTCTCTCTCTCTCTCTCTCTCTCTCTCTCTCTCTCTCTCTCTCTCCCTCCACACTACTTCCTCCTCAGCCATCTCCCCAGAGTGCTTTCCCCCTCGTCGTCCTGCCTCTTCTATAGGATTTATCTTTCCTAATTAATACTTGAAGGGTCTTTGCCTCGCTAGGGCGTGGGCGCTGCCGCCCGCCCGCCCGCCCACCACCTCTGTCACCCCCTACCTATGTTTACGAAGTTCCTCAACGGCAGATCTGCTGCTGAAATACAAGAAGTTAGGGAAACCGTTTATACGCCTCTGTTGGCTTGAAGTCTACTGTTTTTTGTTTTTTTTTAAACAGACGCTTTCTGTTTTCTAACAGACTCTTTTCCTTCGCTACTATGGTAAATGAATTACGGTTTCAAATCAGGTCGCTTCAGGAAAAAATGTCTGGGTTTTTCGACTCGCTCACTCACGTCTAAGCAACACTAATTTCAGACTTCAGTGTCGGGGGTGACGTACGATTTGGTCATTGTTCTACGCACAGTAACCTCAGGAATTTCCTAATTATTTTCTGTGTTTTGGGGGCAATAAGGTAATTTGTTTTTTAGGGCAATAAGTTTTCAATTTGTTTTTAGGCAATGTGTTTTTAGGGCAATAAGTTTTCAATGTGTTTTAGGGCAATAGGTTTCCAATGTGTTTTTAGGGCAATAAGTTTTCACTATCATAATATTCATATCTGGATTACTGTAGACAGTATACATCACATTATGAAGAACAAACTGAATCTCACCGCCGTTGTTTTCAACAAATATATAGATAGATAGATAGATAGATAGATAGATAGATAGATAGATAGATAGATAATGATTGTAGAAGCAGATTGAAACCTGGGGAATCAAATCCTCTAAAGTAAGGTTATAATCACCACCAGAGCTGAAGTGAGCATCATTTACCCAGTCTTAACGAAGCGTCTTCCACCCCCTCCACAATGAGTGTGGAGCCAACCCATTACAGCAATAACAGTTGTAGCGATATCTGCTATACATGGTCTCGATATAGCTCGCTATAGCGATCTGTCTAGCGATATATCGCTATATCGATATGTAAAACTCCCTTTGAGTGTTCACAGCCCTGCATTATCGTGCTGGACTTCAAAATGATATAGTTCTAAAAGTTATATATATGTGTCTATGATATCACCTAAAAGGGCAATTAGCTGGTTGCAAATCATCGACGTATTCAAACAGGTAGGCAAGGCTAATTAGATTTAAATCTAATTAGTTGCATCATTAAGATTTACCCATAAAATTGCCTTTCATGTTCAGAATATGTGGAAAAGAAAAAAGATCTTGCATGTGGTATATATATATATATATATATATATATATATATATATATATATATATATATATATATATATATATATCCTTTGGCAACAAAAGCGATATTATTGGTTGTACAACTGAACTGTTATTTTCAGACGGTTCGATTGTTTTGGTTTAAACCTTCCTGAAGACCGAAGCGCTTCGCGACACAATGACGTCAGGTTCGTAGGAGCGTCGACACCATTGTTTAGAATGTGTTGTGGGTGAGTGGACGGTCCTCTCTGACTGAAGGTGTTCACGAACCACGAGCAGCGATGGTCTGCTGATAAAGACGACGCCAGTGAAGCAGGAGCGATTCCCCCCTCACATGCGTTCGAAGGTTCGGTGCTTCGAAAACCCCGAGTCGCTTCATCCGCTTCGAATACTACATCGGAAACTTGTGGATACCACCTGTTGTAAGATCACATATCATGGATTCTACACATCATGGAAAGAGTCAAAGGTAAGAATCACTTAAAACATATACTTAGATTCTTTTAGTTGTCTTGGAATAATGTGTAATTGTCTTCTTTGTATCAATATTTATGTGCCAAGTTACGAAACCATTTTGAAGCATATCTTCGAAACATTTCGAGAATCAGACACTGCGAGAGCCATCGCGTTCATTATTGTAAATTGATTTCGTTTTGTTTAGAAACACCAGAGCGTCGTCTTGTACGGAACTCTTAGTAGCATCCCTTTGAAAACCTATATAATCAAAGCATTTGAAAAGAAAAAAAAAAGAATGATGCGTAAACTTATATAGATTAGTCTCCCCTAACAAGCTTCACAATTTTCTTAGAATTCAAAAAAAAAAAAAGGGCATTGAAGCTGTTTCGAACTCAAGCACCGAAGGGTTCATATGATCCGAACTTATCGAAACGTAATGGCTGTATAGGTGAATCTCTTCCCCCGTTTTGATTCAACCAATGGTAGTACAATACTTTCATTATCGGATCCTTCGGTGTAAGAGGAAATCAAATCTCATATCACATGAAAGGTTGATAAAGTAAGAAGCCTTCATTGTTCCTTGGAGGGCAGAAGATATAGACTCCTGTCTTACCCGCACCTCATAAAAACTCGATAGAACTTTTATGGACGCCTTCATATGTCAAGATCAATTATGAACCATACATTTCTCGCCAGACATATGCTACGAATATGTGACCAGAGAAAATATGTCGCTATGTGTGTGTTTGTGTCTGTGTGTGTGTTGCAGATGTTAAGATGGAATATATATATATATGTATATATATATATATATATATATATATATATATATATATATATATATATATATATATATATATATATATGATATTTCGATTGCTATGTAAGACCAAAGCTGACCGAAAACTACATTTTTAGTGAGATCCAGATTGAAAGACAAAGTAAATCAGGACAAAGACCCAATTAAGAATGAACAGAATAGAGGACCAATTACGAAGTAACTTAAGAGTAATCCAATTTCATAGTAAATCAGGACAGAGAACCAATTTGCTAAGTTAAATTAAGACAAAGAACAATTACAGTATATGTACGAACAGGGACCAAATGGCACAGGAAATCAGGACAAAGACCCTATTACAAATTACATCCGGATATAGTCCCAATTACAGAGTGAATCGGGACGAACACAAGACGGCAGACGTGATCGCAAACATAACAGCAGATTAAAAGCATTACACAGCGCACGAGCGATGCAATTAGGCCAGCGACCATTTTCCTGGGATTCATTTCGAACGTTATAAAAGTATAGCACTTCTACTGAATTCACTCCGCGTTATTTACAGCCATTAGTTGCGAAGTGTGTGTGTGTGTGTGGGAGGGGGATGAACTGCACCACAAACCACTTCGATAATAGTAACGCCAGAACGTACCGTGGCCGAGGCAACCACTCCACAACCACTGCGATAATACTGGATGTTTTAGCCATCCAAACATGGCCGGTTCTACTGTAATGCTCACCTTATCTCAACTGACGTGTTTAATAACTTGATAAGAAAAATAGACTTCAGTTAAGAGGTCGGGTCAAAGGCTAAGGCATTTATTCATACCTGAGGGTCGTGCCTTCGCTAAGGATCGTAATACGTACCTCAAAATCAAGGGTCGTACCATCGTACACAGGGGATTAATGTTAATGTTTCTGTTCTCACCCAAAATGCGTCGCTGGGAAAGGTCTTCGCTGGCTTGCAGACGCCAGCACTTGTGTCGGGATTGCGTGTTCGGGACTCATCTTCTTTTCAAAGAAGGAAAAGAAAACGCAATCTATTGTTAAGCAATATCTGTTTAGTATATGTACGTAAATTTATCTTTCTTTTGTACTATATATATATATATATATATATATATATATATATATTTTCCAAAAGAAGGAACAAAGAAGGGGGCCAGGTGAGGATATTCCCTCAAAGGCCCCGTCCTCTGTTCTTAACGCTCTCTCGCTATCGCGGGAAATGGCCAATAGTATGAAAGAAAGAACAAGAAATATATATATACTTCCTGCCCGAATGGGGCTTCCGCAGTGCTTAGGAGGCCGACCACGACCACTTGACACAACCATAGGTAAAAACCTGTTGTAATATTGCATGTGCGTCTACGTAAGGTAGAGTGTTGGGCAACTGAGCGGTAAAGTGTTCGGTGTCATGCATTTAATATGTGCATCGTGGGCATGAAGAGTTCTTGGGATATGTTGCATCGGTGCTTGAAGTGTTGTAGAAATGGGTTACGTCGCGTGCGTAGAAGGGAGAGTGTGACTCGTGTATGTCTGGGGAGTGTGGTTTCAGATGAGTGTATGAGGTGGGAGGAAGGTTGTGCGCGTGGTCCTGGTTTGAATCACCTTGGTTGTCTTATGTTTTGACGGGGATGTATTCGTTGCGGTGATTTGAAAGTTAAGTTTGCTGAAGCATGAGGTAAAGGGGTAGGTTTAATCATTTCTACTCAAGGGGCTAGTTAGTGGTTAGTTAGAAGACTTATTATAAAACTTCTGGAATACCTTTTTTTTTTCTTAGGGGGTTTCTACCGCTTGAATGCTGCCCTACAATCAGCTGCAGGGGAGGAATGGACCCCTTTGGAATGAGTGTTTCCAGCGACGAGTGACGCAATCCCGCTAGGTGTAACTTTCCTGCTGTTCTTAGCGACAAGTGACGCAATCCCGCTAGGTGTAACTTTCCTGCTGTTCTTAGCGACAAGTGACGCAATCCCGCTAGGGGTAACTCTCCTGTTGTTCTTTAATACCTATCAACATTGTTAACTTCGTTAACCCGCTGGTTGCTTCACTAGCGACCTCGTTAGCGACCTCAATTGCGACCTTGTTAGAGACCTGGCTAACGAACTCGTTGGCAACTCACGTCGCTCAACTTCATGAAACAAAAGACTGTCGCGTTCTCGGAATTATCAATCTTGTTATTCTTTTATCATCATCATATACTAGTGATTATCTGGCGCCAGCCTTACGATCTTTCCTACAACTGAGGTAATTTGATTATCGGGGTCCAGGACAAAGCTAACGATTCTGCAAACGGCAGTAATGATCTAATTATCAAGCATCTGGCAACACCATACGATGGTAAACAAGATTGCCATTACGAGCCAAGAACTTTAAACTTAATTATCATACAGTAACGACTTAACAACAACAACTTTTATCTAACTTAGGAATCTAGTAACAAAAGAAAGAACCCCTCGCCCGCGCTAACGATCAAGGCGAAAGAAAGAAAATCTGGCTCTCGCCAAAAACGGCAGGGAATATGGCAGAGAGTCATCGTGCCACCAATCGTCGGAACCCAAGGAAGTATCGTTTATGGCTCTCCGTTAGGTTTACGGCGTCTGTTATGTGTTGCCAGTCATAATATTGATGTAAACACTGCCACAGTCTGTCTCTGAGGGAATTATATACGATCTTGGCGGCGCTCGAGTGGAGAATGTGAAGGGGAGCGGCAGCGGCGAGGCAGGGAGGCCAGGTGGGGTGGGGTTTGTATGGGAGGTGGGAGGCAAGGTACCGACGCTCCGGGTAGTGTTCAAGACGGGTATGAGGGACGCGCGAATTCGAGTGTTATAATTGTCATGGTATATCTTCCTCTCTCTCTCTCTCTCTCTCTCTCTCTCTCTCTCTCTCTCTCTCTCTCTCTCTCTCTCTCGGCATTAAGAAGGACGCAGGCAGTGTGGTGACTCAGTCATTTTTTTCGTCATGGACTCCTTTTGATTCGTAGTGTTGGGCTAATGTTGTTTGAGGACCCTAGTTAATCATCCCTGGTTTCTGGTTTTGTTCACAAGTCTCTTCGTTGCTTATGGTTTCTAATGACCCACAAGTTACTCATGCTGGAGGTTTCTAGTTTCCTTTTGGTCTCTGGATGTTTTGTGGTTTATGGTTTTAGGGTTTCTTATGGTTGGTCAAGAGTTTGTGGTTTCTGAGAGGCTTGGGTCGTTCGAGTTCTCTGGTTTTTGTTCTTACTTTAGTTCCTTTTGGTTTCTTTCTCGCGCGCGGGCTCATCCAGGTCTCTGGTTTCTCTCCAAGAGGTTTCCGGTATTTAGTTGCGCCAGTGACGGAAGGTGTCCATGGCGATATGTCGAAAAGAACACCGCCACAGGATTTCCACGACGCCGGACTGCCTTAACCTAGACCAGACACACCTTCCTTGGTTCACAAAGCTAAGGCCAATTCCCGGGCCGAACTGTGGCCCCGAACCTTGGGCCAGGCCAGAGCCAGAGCCTCGGCCAGCCTGCTCCCCCCCTCCCCCTGTATCGGTTCTCCATAAGTAAGATCCCGCCAAGGAAAACAGGGATCCGGACCTAACCGTAAAGCGACCAGAGAGATGAACCCGAGCCATGCCAGCCTCAGATCTGCTCCTTAGGGACGGTGGGAGGAGGGAGGGACAGAGAGGGGAGGCTGGGAGAGAGTACCGAGAGAGAGAGAGAGAGAGAGAGAGAGAGAGAGAGAGAGGATAGGTGGTAAGGAGGGAGGCGAAGGCTGGCTCTTTTTTTTGAGACGTTTAAGAGTACTTGAGGGTAAGGTTGAAGGAGGAAGGGGAAGTAGGAATGTTCGGAGGATGTGATGGTTTATGAATGAGAGAGCAGGAAGGAAAGAGGGAGAGAGAGAGAGAGAGAGAGAGAGAGAGAGAGAGAGAGAGAGAGAGAGAGTAGTGTACGTATGTGTGTGTGTGTGTGTGTGCGAAAAACTCACAGCAGCGCAGTAATACACATTAGACACCAACAGGACGACATACCGAAGGAAAGAAAAAGAAAGGAAAATAACAGAAAATTATGGACGATGATTAAATTATTTACCGACTGTCCTTTTTTTTACGGCCCGTAAAATGTTTTATTCTTCAGAGCGTCTACGTAATTTCCTAAGCGCCCTCCCCCATCCCTCTCGTCCCTCGTGCGTGTGATCCACACTCCCCAGCTGCAGTATACGAAGTTCCCACACCAGCTCATTAACCTCGCGTCGGGTTGCAGTTCATAAATTCCTTTGAGTTAGTGCAGAATAAAGTGAGGACCTCCTCCCTCACCTCTTGTGTCTTCTTGCTAAAGCATGTGCCTCCTCCTCCTCCTCCTCCTCCACTTCCTTTTTCTCCTCTTCTTCGTTCCTCCTCCTTCCCCTGTTCTTCCTCCTGACTCTCCCCCTATCATCTTCGGCACTCAAGGGCCGGCCATCCACTACTCCTGAAGGAGGGGAAGACGGTGGGTACCAAGGAGCGCCAGTTTACCATGTTTGCTCCGTTTTGGAGAAAGACGGACGACCCGTTGGGAGGCAGGTCCTCTGGCCACTACTACTGGCTGGGTGGCTGGCTGGCTAGAAGCTGGCGATAACGATGTGTCTGGCTCGATAACCCGGCGGGGAAAGGATGGACTAAGCGAGGAGACGGGAAAAGGAAGAATATGAAAAAAGGAGTAGGAGAGAGGGCGACAGGGACAGGATTCAGTGATGGGGTATGGTATGGGGAGGTGAGTGTGGGTGAGAAAGAGGAAAAATGAGAGAGAGAGAGAGAGAGAGAGAGAGAGAGAGAGAGAGAGAGAGAGAGAGAGAGAGAGAGAGAGAGGAGGGTATGAAAGAGGAAAAATGAGAGAGAGAGAGAGAGAGAGAGAGAGAGAGAGAGGAGGGTATGATGGGTCATGTGATAATGTTCAGTCGGTGTTAGCGGTGAACTATATACATTGAAGTTTTTTTTTTTTGTATACATATGACGTCAAAGATACTGAGAACCTTCCATTCTTGGCCATAAATTGCCTTTGTGATGCTGTTGCAGCGTCTGTTGCTTCTCTCTGTAGATGTAATGCTGGAGACATAACAAGTCCAGATCACAGATGAGAAAGTTTAACTCGTACTTGTCTGGGAAGTGTGGTTTCAGTGGGATGTATGTCTGATGGTGTTGAAGATTGGATTGGGAGGGCTTATGTTTAAAAAACTTGTCGGGCCATTCCAGTGTGTTTATGTTTTGTCAGTGTTGTGTTTGTTCGGTGGTGAGAGATAGGGGGTTGGGGATGTGTTACTAGGTTGTTGAAGTGTGTAGCAGTAGTAAGCACTGTATTTCAGCTTGGGAGTTGATAGTTAGCTATGGACTACTCTGGAAGGGTCCAGTGCTCATGCGCCAACAATTATGCGGAAAGAGAATACTGCTCACACATCTCCTGCGTGTCTTAGGAGGCGATAAAGAGGGATTTGAGTAGAGGGTTGGAAATCCCTCCCCTTTTTATATAATTTTCTAAACGAAGGAACGATGGAAGTAGCCAAATGAGGATCTAAGTCTCAGTCATCAATTCTGGTCGCTACCACTTCGCTCATGCTGAAAATAGAAAGCATGTATGAAAGAAGAAATATCGATATATATGTATATACATATGATTTCACATAACGCATCACTGAAACCTTGCAATAATCGCTGCCGTAGACAGGTAAAAGAATTATTCTGTCATCAGAAAATTAAAAATCTTGCTCCTCCTTTAGCGCGGCTAAACACTCGGTCCGCCAGCGTCCCCATATGTGAGAAATATATCCCGAAAGTATATCAGCAGCCAGGTCTGACCTCCTCTACTTTATGTCCTATTAAAGAACGAAGGAAAGTGGGGAGCGAGAGCTGGGCTAGGAGTGAGGGAGGGAGGGAGGGAAGATGGGGAGGGCTTTTAGAGTGAATAAACGGCGAGGGAGGAGAGGATGTTTGGGGCGATGTACACGTGAGGAAAGATGAGGTCGTTTTGAGGAGGGAGACATAGAGGGAGAAGGTCCTCACGCGAGAAGGGGGTAATATAGAAGGCAAGATATGGCTAGTGATGGTGGTGATGGTGATGATGATGGCGGTGCCTCGGAAGGGTTTGGTGATGTCACATATAACCAACCCCCTCCTCCACCATCACCTTCACCACCCCCCCTCACCCAAACATGTGCTACACTCATCATTCTCAACGATGCCACTCGCCCGGCGCTATCTCGCCACAACTGGCTATTTTTGTTATGTGTGGCGGCGAATGTGGCTATTTCTCGCCATGGGGTGGCTACTTGTGTTGCGCGTCGGGAGGAGGTTGGGGGCACATCTGTGTATCGTAAAGTTTCCCACGAAGGCTTGTGTTTTGATGTGTAGGAAAATCATGATTGTCCATTCGAGTTCGAGGGGATAAGGGACTGGTATCATGGCCTGGGGTAAAAGTAACCAATACATAAACGAATAAACAACAACTCCTGTGTTAATCGACCCTCTCTCACAGTCGAAGGCTCAGCTTTGTAACCCTACTGTTGTAGAATTCGACCCGCTCACAGTCGAAGGCTCGGCTTTATAACCCTACTGTTGTAGAATTCGACCCTCTCACAGTCGAAGGCTCAGCTTTGTAACCCTACTGTTGTAGAATACGCCTTAAAGAGACGCTTATTATCTTGAACTTTTATTCCTCACTACAAAACTATATAGAGGTAAGCCACATTTTCTCTGAGACGTACACCATAATGAGACAGGTTCGATATGCAGTGAGATATCTCGTTTCTCCCTCAACACGTCGTTCAAACTCAACCAGGACCGACAGTGTGTATGTTTTCCGTCTGCAGCGGGATCGTCGCTGGCCCTGAGAATTATCGTATGGGCAGGACGGGTGTTTTCCTTCGCTATACATGGGGTTTTAGGCTCAAGGTCGACTGCAGATTCTTCGTCATCCACACCAGCTGAGTTCTAGGATAGTCTTGCTCTTATGAGGGATATGACAGACTTAATGAGCTTCTGGGTTTACTCTAGATTTTTAAATGTGTGTAATTTACTAGGTTTATTGGCAGTAGAATGTACAAAGGAGTATGTACACACACACACACACACACACACACACACACACGAACACGAACAGAGGACATGAATACGTAAAAATAAAATATATGGGTGGGTGGGTCTCCATACACATATTTTTCCTAACATCACACAATATATTCTCTCATACATTTCGTGACGAAGTGCTCTCGACAGTGTAATGGTATATTTCTCCCCGTCTACTTTACCCCACCCCAACCCACAATGCTCTTCTTAAGTTAGACTGAGTTGGGCTGCCTCTCTTTCTTTTTTTTTTCATAACTTAAATACCTTTCTCAAAAGCCTATGACTATATGTGACTCGTAGACTCATTAATCTATTGAATCGATCTTTTAGAGGAATACCATTCTCTCTCTCTCTCTCTCTCTCTCTCTCTCTCTCTCTCTCTCTCTCTCTCTCTCTCTCTCTCTCTCTCCCTTTATCATCTCCTTATCCTAAGCTTAAAACAACAGATATCAAAGGAAGAGGTGCTCTCACCCTCCACCCTTACCCCTCCTCCTTCACCCCCCCACGGAAGATTCGTCACGCCAAAACATCTCTCCTATACCAATTTTCTGGCCTGTTTACTCGCATCTTGTCCCCAAACATGAGGGTGGGAGAGAGAGAGAGAGAGAGAGAGAGAGAGAGAGAGAGAGAGAGAGAGAGAGAGGAGGCGCACATGTGTGTGTGTGTGTGTGTGTCCTTTGCATCATTTAGATAAACAGTTATCTCTCGATAACCGTCCCTGAATACGAACAGGAAAAGATATATATGATATAAATGATACGTAGATGTATCTATTCATAATTCATTATTTACATCAAAATTCATCTTATTTAGATTGTTATCATTTTCCTATGTTTTTTTTTTTTTTCATCAATTCTTCTGATACTTTGATCATCATCATTCTTCCCTGAAATATCCATACAGTAATTACATACGGTAACCACAGATCACCAAAGAATATTAATTTCAGTAGCTGTGTTAATCTACCACCTTTCTCTGGACAAGTAGTTACCACAGCACTCCTAACAAGCTAGCAACCCACCCACACTACCCCTCCTGAAGAAGGAGGAACTAATTTCGAAGCATCGAAGCATCTCTGAACATCTGATGAGGTGGTTTACTTGCTGGCTAGTAACTGAGTTCTCCTTCGTGCCTTGTTTAGGTCAGACCTGCAATGCAAGGGTGTTAGGGACGACCCTTGACCTCTCTCTCTCTCTCTCTCTCTCTCTCTCTCTCTCTCTCTCTCTCTCTCTCTCTCTCTCTCTCTCACATGATCTGGGTGAGTGCAGCTAACCTTTCCCACACTCTCTCTCTCCCGCCCATCCTCTCACCCGTTACCTGGGAGAGAATATTTTCTCTCCCATCTCACGCCTTCTCAACAAACCGCCTTTTATGGTAAAAATCATCTCCCCGCTCCTCCTCGCCTCCCCGCCCCTCCTCGCCTCCCCAACGATATCAGTAAACCCTCCTCTCTCTCCCCTGCCGATTGATGCAAAAATCTATCCTCCCCATGCGAGTCCGAGGGATTGATTTCTTCCCCCTCCCCGCTCCTCGCCCCGAACTTCGTATGTAAAAGTGTTTTTTATCAACATGTAGAGATTATCTCCCCACCTACCTAACTTTCCCAACATATGTGGATATACTCCCCACATTCTCCAACATATGTAGAAAGCTTTCTTAACGTCACCAACACGTGTAGGTACTCTCCCCACGTAGATATGCTCCTCACATTCCCCAACATGTAGATATTCTCCCCACCTTTCCCTAACAGAGGTAAGTTTCCTCCCCACCTTCCCTAGTGTCGTAGGACATAATATTCCTTTTTCCCTCCCAAATGTTGAATTCATTGTGCACCTCTTCCCTACGAGGGAAGGGCAACCACTCACTTTTTCCCCAACATATGAAATTATCTTTCCCCAACCTACCTCAACACCCACAGGTAATCTGTCTTTTCTCCCCAACGCCAAGATATATTCACCCCACTCCGCTCTTCAGTCAAAATGGGGCATATTTTTCTCTCTCTTTTCCTGCATGAATAGGTGTTATTTCCCTGGTTCTTCCTCATACAAAGGTATTCTTCCATTTTCACACAACCCCAACATACATCGCCACTCACCTCTTCTCCAACACATGCGGGTGTTTTCTCCCTCATCACCAACATACGCCTCGCCGCCGTTCTCAAGACGTATTTGAGTCTCTGTTTCTCGAACCAAACAACACTCTCTCTCTCTCTCTCTCTCTCTCTCTCTCTCTCTCTCTCTCTCTCTCTCTCTCTCTCTCTCTCTCTCTCTCTCTCAGGGAACGTCAGCAACGGGAGAACGCCTCAGCCCAGACATGTACATCAGAACAATTATGTTACACCTACGTCATATGTGTGTGTGTGTGTGTGTGTGTGTGTGTGTGTGTGTGTGTGTACAGACGAGGGTGGAGTGAACGTTCGTCTTCTCTCTCCTTCTCTCATTGGGTCTCTACTCTGGTCTTCTGCTGACTGGAACTCATTGAACAGCTCCACACACACACACACACACACACACACACACACACACACACACACACACAGGTATCCCCCCCCCTTCATTCATTCAGGCGTCCACACAGCTATGAGCCACGGAGGAACAAGCAGTTATCAGCCAATAGCTTTGAAAATTCGCTTGCCAAAACCACCTCGTTAATTCAATGTCGAGTTGGAGGGAGTCGATATGTTGCTGATCCATCCTACCGCCAGGGGTCCGACGGTGCCACAGGGGGAGGGGAAGTGGGAGGGGGAAAGTGGCACACCACACCCCACACACCCCACCCACTCTGTGCCAGGGTTTGGCTTTGATGTTCGCATTGCTGGTCTCCTCCCCGCGAACAGCACTCCTAGTTCTGCGGTAATGCTGTCTGCCTCAAGTAGGGAGGAGGAGGAGGAGGAGGAGGAGGTACAAGAGGAGGAAGAGAAGAAAAGAGAAGAGGAATACGAGGAGGAGGAGGAGGAGGAAGGGGGTACAAGAGGAGGAAGAGAAGAGAAGAGAAGAGGAATACGAGGAGGAGGAGGAGGAGGAGTTTGAGGGTACATAGTGACGGAAGAAAGGACGAGTTAGAAGGTGAAAGACGACCAGAGAGAGAGAGAGAGAGAGAGAGAGAGAGAGAGAGAGAGAGAGAACTGGGAAGGGAGGGCAAAAACACTGAGAGAGAGAATCGATGAAAAAAAGCAAGAAAGAGAAAAAGTGAGAGAGAGGAGAGGAGAGGAGGGGGTCCTACCTGCAAGTACTAGAGAGAGAGAGAGAGAGAGAGAGAGAGAGAGAGAGAGGATAGGACAATGGTGTAGGATGCGAGAGTAACAAGTCCTTTGAAGTCCATAATATTATTCTCGGCTGAAATGCGCTTCAATACACCCTCTAAAAGCATGGCCGAAGGGGAGGTGGGAGGAGAGGGGCAGAAGGGAGGGAGGAGAAAGATTGAATAACTGGATTAAATAACAGGAAAGTTCGAAGAAGAAGAAGAAGAAAAGAAGAAGAAGAAAAGAAGGGGAAGAAGAAGAAAAGAAGATAAAGAAGAAGAAAAGAAGAAGAAGAAAAGAAGAAGAAGAAGAAGAAAAGGAGAAAAGAAGATGAAGAAAAAGAAGTAGAAGAAGAAAAGAAGAAGAAAAGAAGGGGAAGAAGAAGAAAAGAAGATAAAGAAGAAGAAAAGAAGAGGAAGAAGAAAAGAAGAAGAAAAGAAGAAGAAGAAAAAGAAGTAGAAGAAGAAAAGAAGAAGAAAAGAAGGGGAAGAAGAAGAAAAGAAGAAGAAGAAGAAGATGAAAAGAAGAAGAAGAAGAAAAGAAGAAGAAGAAGAAAAGAAGAAGAAAAGAAGATGAAGAAAAAGAAGTAGAAGAAGAAAAGAAGAAACAGAAAAGAAGATAAAGAAGAAGAAAAGAAGAAAAGAAGAAGAAAAAAAAGAAGAAAAGAAGATGAAGAAGAAGAAAAGAAGAAGAAAAAGAAGAAGAAAAGAAGATGAAGAAGGAGAAGAAGAAGTAGAAGAACAAAAGAAGAAGATGAAGAAGAAGAAGAAAAGAAGATGAGGAGGAAAAGAAGATGACGATGAAGAAGGAGAAAATGCAAAGAAGAAATATAAAAAATGATGGAAATAACACCTGGGAAAAATACTTTATATCCATAGACGTTGACGACAGAAATGCTTAAACAGGAGAATATAAACACGAGACGAAATGTGCTGTGAGGAAGCGTGGGTATAAGATGATAAAATGTAGATAAGGAAACTGATATGGAGGAGGTAAGGTTATGGGGGAAGATGTGAGGATTCCATAACACACACACACACACACACACACACACACACAGGGGACTGAAAAGTACCTGATAACGATATTTTTCAATCGGCAGATAACTGATGATTTTCATATGTATTTACTGGCGCTACCTCGCTGACGAGGGAAACTGCAATCAAGTAATACAATACTAATAGAAAAATAATATATATATATATATATATATATATATATATATATATATATATATATATATATGTATATGTATATATATATATATATATATATATATATATATATATATATATATATATATATATATATATATATATATATCAGCCTTACAGAGCTCAACACAATCATAGAAATTACCATGAAAGAAACAGTGTTTTTAGATTCCTGAAGAATGAGGATCATCCCCCTTTTGAGAAGTGCCAACAAAGGGATCATATAAAAGGGATCCGGTGACTGAATCCTTTTCAGAGCTACTGTGCCTCCTCCTAGAAGGGCAAAAGGAGTTTAAATGATTAGAAATGGAGGATGGAAAGACTTTTAAGAGCCCCAAGCTATCGTGAAATTAAATGGGGGGGGGGGGGGGAAAGAGGAGTATGAACTAATTACAAAGGATGTATGGGATATGTTGATGAAGGATATGAAGGCGAAAATATAAAGAATTGATTGAGATTAAGATAAATCAATATACAAATGGATTGTTATCTGATATCTCAAGTTTTGTGTTTACATAGTTAACTTTTACGTGGAAGATAGCCAAAAGGGGTAAGGGGGAATATTTACACCACATATTTAAGAGATACTGTTAAAGTATCTGTATCTACAGATACTAATAAAGTATCTATTAATCGAGTAGAGATATAGTCGTCACTATCAATTTCGCGGGAAATGGCGAATAGTTTAAAAGAAAAAAATCAATTTTTAAACTAACATCTTGCTGGTGGGGAGAGAGATGTACACATCTCACCTTTCTGGCAGGGAGGAAGAGAGAGAGAGAGAGAGAGAGAGATAGAGAGAGAGAGAGAGAGAGAGAGAGAGAGAGAGAGAGAGAGAGAGAGAGAGAGAGAGAGAGACAGAGAGAGACAGAATAGAGTGCTGGGGTGGGTGGGGGGGGGAGATGGTTATTCTTCTCTTCCCCAAATCATCATTTCCTCCATATCTTTATTTTTCCCCCTGAACGTAACTGATTTTAAAATAGTGAGTCATTAATGAATGGACAACATGAAAGACAAAGCTCGTTATGCTAATGAGTTCCGAAAATTCACCCCCTTTTTTTTTCCATTGAAAAAAAAAATGGGTCGTGTGTGTGTGTGTGTGTGTGTGTGTGTGTGTGTGGTGTCCCACACCTGGGCAGGAGGCATTTGAGTATTACCAAGTTTTGAGCACCAATTACTTCAGCCTTTGTGGCGGAAATGTGGAAAAAGAAATATGATACTGTAAATTCAGGCCGGGACGCTGGCTGGCTGTCTGGCTGGCTGGATGGCTGGCTGTCTGGCTGGTTGACTGTCTGGATGGCTGGCTGTCTGGCTGGTTGACTGTCTGGATGGCTGGCTGGCTGTCTGGCTGTCTGGATAGCTGGCTGGCTGTCTGGCTGTCTGGATGGCTGGCTGGTTGGTCAGACGTTTGGCTAGTTGGCTTCGTGTCTGCCCGGCTCTTTAATACGTTTTTCCCAGGAAACGTCCAGGCACACCGTCCCGTTCATCTGGTGACCTTGACTGTATGTGAGGAAATTTGACCCGAGAGAGTCTCTGTGTTTGTTTGTTTTTTGTTCGTCGAGAGGAGAGATATTGGTCGAGTGTCCGTTGTGTTTGTTTTGTTTGTTCAGGGTTAATGTTTCTTGTAGTGAATAAATCTCCCCCGATGATGTGATTATTCCATGAAAGTGCACTTGGGAACTGATCGTGTTTCATATCTCCGTGGACTCTTAGGAATATATATATATATATATATATATATATATATATATATATATATATATATATATATATATATATATATATATGTAATGGCAAGATACGTGTGCAACATCTCTGCTTTTGTGTTGCACTTGGCAACAGATGCCATCATAAATGTTGACAGCCGGAGCCAATATACGTCCCTCTCCATGTTGTTATATGCAAGTATAAATATGTTACTTTGACGATCATTGATGAATTTGATATTGGGAAAATATTTACGTAACTGTAAATCAATATTTTCAAGTCACTTCGTCATTCTCAATATCCTGTTTGTATTTTGCATATATTTTTGGTTACATATGTTGGTATTGATACAGGTAGGAGTGTCTGTCATTTAATATGTATAGGGAAAGCTTGTGTGTATATCATGTCGCTAGCGAACAAGGCAAGAAGTAGCGGGAGGACATGATTGTGGCTGTCGATTTTGCCAGCGACTAAGAAGGATGTGGGAATATTCTCGGTACAGTTCCTGTAATCGGCCAGTGTGTATAGGCCTATACAGGAGTGTGGACGAGTGTTAACCTCACTCCATCTCTACTCCCTCACTACTCTACCTCCTGTCCATCCTCACTCCTAGCTTACTTCATCCATCCTCCTCGCCCCATCCCCTTTTTTGTACCTAACTCCATCTCCACTCCATCCCTACTCACTACTCACTGATCCTGAATACAAATCATTAGCAGAATCACACTCGCTGATGAATGTACATATCCCTAATTTTCATTCATTTTATACATTTGTTTATAGATATTGTGTCCCAGTAAACATTCACATACGAAGAGTAAACGAAAATCTCACTACAAATTTCCCCATAATGTTTAGTAGCCATTTTGAATGGTGATATCTTAGATTTTTTGTGCATTATATATATATATATATATATATATATATATATATATATATATATATATATATATATATATATATATATATGAAATCTTGCTTATCAAAATGTTTTTTTTTTACGGATGCATTATTCACAAAATGTATTCGGCATCATCTGCAAATAGAACGAATATGAATGGAAAACTTCCTGAAGAGTGAGCGGGTCTCGCGAGGGTGACTATTCCCACATACGAGGTCTTGTGTGCCGAGTGTGTTCGTGGCTGGCGAATCACACACACACACACACACACACACACACACACAGAGTCCCAGCAGCGCTGGCCTCGATGTGGTGGGACGAGACACACACAGTGTAGGCGCACCGCCACCACAACACACCACCGTCTGCCGACCCACTTGACACACACACACATCCTCTCTCTCTCTCTCTCTCTCTCTCTCTCTCTCTCTCTCTCTCTCTCTCTCTCTCTCTCTGAGAGGATGTTGATAAAGAAAGGAACAGTAGAGAAAAAAAGATAGCTTTAATAGTATTCATATCTGACGGTTCGAGATTTCAAGGAAATCTGGATAAATATACTTTAAAAAAAAAAACGAAACCAGTCTTTAATACTTTTCCTCTCCAGTGGTTTGTGACCTGATGGAAAAAGGGTTAGATATAATGGTTTGAAATGGGGAAAATTTCAAAAGAAGATTTCGTCAGTCCCTAAGGGCCATTCTGTCAAGGGGAACCATCCATAAACAAGGGGGAAAGGTAAGGGGCGCTATTAGAGAGGGGGAAGAGAAGAGGGGTAATAATGAGAAGGGGGGGAGGGGGGAGTGTATATAGAGAGAGGGATGATAATGAAAGGGGTGGAGCAGGGAGGTGGGGGAGATGACATCAGGGTCTAAAAATGGTAATGGTGTAAACCGGAGGAGGATCCTTAAAGGATGATTGTGTTAAGGGACACGATTTTTTTAAAGGATGTGTATATAAAGGGGATAAACCCTTAAGGGTGTTTATGTTAAAGGGGACGAATTTCAAAGAATGTTATGTCAGGGAGACGAACTCAAAAGGGTGCTTATGTTAGAAGGACGAATTTGAAATGATTATGCTAAGGGGAAGAACTAAAAAAAATAAGAATTTTATAGGAGAGGGTCCAACTTTAAAGGATATTCATATAAAGGGGACGAACTTTAGTAGGTGCATAATTTAAGGAGACGAGACCTTTAGTATGTGAAATTAATCTTAAGAGTTTTTTTGGTTTTTTGTCTCGAGGGAAGAATCTATCCCAGAGCTAGAGATGTTCCAAGGAACTTCATGCTAATTAATGAGAACAAATTATGAGACTCAGAAGCCATAAGAACATTTCTCTGGAAAAAGGAAATGAAATCTAGACACACACAGGTCCCGGTGAATACTCAGTATACGACGAAATAAACAAACAGTGCATTAGAATACTTCCAGTGTGTGTGTGTGTGTGTGTGTGTGTGTGTGTGTGTGATAATGGTTGAGTTTATGTGTAAATATGTTCGAGCTGTGTGCGAACT
Organism: Panulirus ornatus; assembly: GCF_036320965.1. NCBI lineage: Eukaryota > Metazoa > Arthropoda > Malacostraca > Decapoda > Palinuridae > Panulirus > Panulirus ornatus. Next base: position 58,152,139 of record NC_092237.1, on the reverse strand, counting down.
CTGGTTCAAAAGCGACTGATTGGTGTGTGTTGTTGGCAGAAACATGTGGCGCGCACACACACACACAAAAAAAAAAAATGGACAATGTATTTATTTCAGGGACTGATGGGTAGAGGAATTTATGCCGTCAATATCGGCAGTTCGTTTTGTGAAACAAGAGAACCCTCGTGATGGTAGGCTCAATACAACAGGGACCGATAGATGGTGGGCAACAAATGAGAGAAAGAGAGAGGGAGGGAGAGAGAAAGAGTGAGTGAGAGAAAGAGAGGGACAGACAGATGGACAAGCACAGAGAGAGAGAGAGAGAGAGAGAGAGAGAGAGAGAGAGAGAGATCCATGCCAATACAGGGAGAGATATCTCATCTCTCCCACATACAAGAAGCATTTCCCTATTTTCCTTTCTACCCCACCACCTCCCCACCCTATCTACACACCATAACCTCCCTTCACTCCACTCCTCTTCCTTTCCTTCATCCTCTCCCATCACCACCTTTCCCCCTTCCGCCCCTCATCCATCCCACAACACATCATCTACCACGTACCCCTCCACATCTGCCCAAGCCTCAGGGTCCGGAGTCCCACAAGGGGACGACTTGGCCCTCCCTCTCCTGCTCCTGGTGAGCCCCAGGTTTCGCCAGCCTCCCACACATGCGTCCATTTCTCTTCCTCCTCCTCCTTCCTCCCTTTCATTTTCCATTCCACTAACACGTGTCATTTTATCAATCAGGTTTCTAATCTCGAATGACCAGATTTTCGAAAAGGAAAATGGTCGCTTTGTCAACAATGTTGTTGACCATTTTGTATGATTGTATCAAACAGATGTCGATTGTTTGCATGGCGTGTGTAAACAGGGCAAACCCTTCTCCCTCCTGGCTCACCTTGTGTATATGACACCTGTAATATGCCGGAGCTAATTAAAGTTTTAATAACCCCTTTCATCATAAACAAGTTCCTGTTTAGAAATAACTTTAATAAACTTGTGAGTTACTTGTGTAGAGACGCAGGAAGAAGCAAAACCCTGTGATGTATTGATTGGATTCGCAGCCTAAAGGTATCAGGTGGTGGGACTCACCTGGGGACTGGATGTATACAGTGCTACGCCACACTTACACCAAGTGTTTACGTGACGTGTGTTCGGAACATTTATGTTACGAGGTGTAACGGTGTGACCACGCATTTCGGTGTGGTATGTGTGTGTGTGTGTTGCCTCTACGTCCTTCAAGATGTGGTCATAAACCTATAAAATGGAGAAACATTATTGCCAATTTTGCACGTATGAAGGAAAGTGTTGGTCTCACGCAGCCATCATAACCCTAAAGGTCGTATCGTCGTGCTTAAAAGTCGTACTGTCGTGGTAAGTGATCGTACCACCCTACCCAAGGGTCATACCGTCGTGTTCAAGGGTCGTCCTGTCGTGTTCAGTGGTCGTATGATATGACCACCCTATCCAAGGGTCTTCCGTCGTGTTCAAGGGTCGTCCTGTCGTGTTCAGTGGTCGTATGATATGACCACCTTACCCAAGGGTCTTCCGTCGTGTTTAAGGGTCGTCCTGCCGTGTTCTGTGGTCGTATGACCACCCCACCCAAGGATCATACCGTCCTGCATAGGAGGTGTTGTGTCATGTTCTCACACCATTTGGATACAATGGAGTCAACGACATTTCTCGAGAATCGTCAAACGACACGATACACGACACGTTAGATGTAGAAAGGGAGCGTCTTAATGGAACAACTTCCCCTTTTCTGATGTCTCGTTGACCCAACTATAATTAAACACCTGATTTTTCAACTTCAACAAAAGGGTTCCAATATGAAATAAGAAGACCTTTTGTTTGTATTACATATTTCATGAAATTTGGAACAAATGATAAAGAATAGGATCTTATTTGACGTTGGTACTAAAAATAGGGAATACATACGAGGCTAACAGACAAGACTTCCATGTGTCCTTATATTTTTTAACAGAAGAATGATAGGGAAGTTCGAGGCATGTGATAAGAATATTAGATGATGTGCTTAAAGCATGTGGTTCGTAGGAAGCTTAAGCTGCCATCTAGTGGCGTGGTGTGCTACCTCTCTCTCTCTCTCTCTCTCTCTCTCTCTCTCTCTCTCTCTCTCTCTCTCTCTCTCTCTCTCGCCCCCAACACCGAAAAGACTGTCCGGAACACCTGTTCTGGGCGCCGGGAAAAATGCTTTTGCTCCCATGACCGAGACAGAGAATACCAAGTCTTCCTGCTCCTCCTCCTCCTCCTCCTTCTCTTCCTCCTCCTCCTTCTGATCTTCCTCATCATCACATAAGATCAGAAACCCTCAGGTGCACGCCTTTGGCTAGGGCCCCAAGACTGTCAATAGACCCCCGGGTTAAGTAAGGACTTTGCCCGCCTGATATTGACGGGATTCGACCCTGTGTCCTGGAGTTCACACTCGATTTATCGTCACGTCTTTTTCATCCAGCCTTATACAGGAAATATATTTGTATATAGTATTATTATCATTATCATTATTGTTATTATTATTATTATTATTATTATTATTATTATTATTATTATTATTATCATTATTATTATTATTATCATTATTATTATTATTATCATTATTTTTAACTTTCTAAAATGGGAAACAGAAGAAGGAGTCACGCGGGGAGTGCTCATCCTCCTCGAAGGCTTATTTCCTTCGTCTGTTTCCTTGCGCTACCTCGCAAACGCGGGAGACGGCGGCAAAAAAAAGAAAAAAAAAATCATTATTATTATTATTATTACTGGTAGTAGTAGTAGTATCATTATTGTCATTTTCATTATTATTTATTGTTTATCATTATCATCCAGAGTCCGATTTGTAAGCCTCCTGCAGCTTCAAGGCTGCGCTACGATCAGGAGCAGGGCAATGCACTCCTTTGGAATGAGAAGTTCCTCGACGACATTGTACAAACTACCTGTCGTCAACAGCCTTGACGAAGGTGACCTCTTTTAAACGGAGTCCGGTAACACCTAACCAAGAGATACCGAAGATGGGATCCCTTACGCGTAGAAAGGGTTCCACAGGGAACCGAACCTGTGTCTGAAGTTAAGGCTTCCAGAAGGGATAACCTCGGTGTAAACATTCAGTTCTGGTGTCGTATATATGGCTCTCCCATGTACGAGCTAGATCGAATACATCAAATTCTATCTATCATTCAGTATTTTCCCATCTATCGAGTGAAATCCCCTGATGGCTTTTGGGGAAAGAGGAGGGGGAAAAAAATGGTCACAGATATTCTGTACATTTTTTTTTGTCCTTTTTTCCCTCTGCACAGGTTTAAGGTATGTGTCATTCTCAGGCCGCTGTATGCTTCTGCCGATGGTTATGTCAGCCGTTGTCAGCACACGTCAGCCCTGGAAATGACGAGGACTGACACGAGTGCACTGTTCAATGGCCATTACATGTGTGACTGATCTCTAGGGTGGAGGGGGGGAAGGGGGAGGAAGGGGGGAGGTCGTTGTCCTTATCGCTATTTTTCACGTCTTTTTTTTCTTCTTTGTAGATTTTTTTTTTTTTTCCAAAGGAAGGAACAGAGAAGGGGGCTGGATGAGGATGTTTCCTCAGAGGCCCAGTCCTCTATTCTTAACGCTACCTCGCTGACGCGGGAAATGGCGAATAGTATGAAAGAAAGAAAGATATATATTAGTAACACTATTATGACTCGGGAGCCTTATATTGGTGCCCAGGGCAGGACGTCGAGCAAGACGACCCACCATCAGATGACAGCGTTAACTCTCGTCCTCCCATGTGTCCTCCATTTCCTAGACTCTCTTGCCCACCATCCCTGGCGGAGGGAGAAGGGAGGGAGTTGGTTGGGGAGAGGGAGGGAGAGATGGGAAGGTGGGCGGGCTATTACGGCTCGACATAATCCTGTTATTTTGTTAAAACAGCCTATCAGTGGCAGAGGAGGAGGGGTTAGGGGGCACTCGTGTTAGCAGAGAGAGAGAGAGAGAGAGGGACAGAGAGGACCAGCCACACAGGAGAGCTTGATATATACACACACAGTGGAGTGTGGATGAAGAATGTGGATAGATTGGTGGGGGGAGAGAAAGAGAGAGAGAGAGAGAGAGAGTGAGACAGGAGCAGTGTGGAACGCATTCTACATCTCCCCGACCCTAAATATCTCAGAATCGAACTACAGTAACTTGGTAACACGCCTTACAAATTTTGGTTCAGTGATTTATGAAAGATTTTCCTCAGTCTTTTTTTTTTTTTTTTCAAGAAAATACTGATTAATGTTGTGATGATGTCTCCCTGGCGGCTTAGGGAGGGAAGGGAGGGGTCCCTAGCAGCAGAGGGAGGGAATGGAGGGTCTCTAGTGGCAGAGGGAGGGAAGGAAGGGTCTCTAGTGGCAGAAGGAGGGAAGGGAGGGTCTCTAGTGGCAGAGGGAGGGAAGGGAGTGTCTCTAGCAGCAGAGGAAGGGAAGGGATGGTCCCTAGCAGCAAAGGGAGGGAAGGGAGGGTCCCCAGCGGGGGAGGGAGGGAATGAAGGGTCCCTAGCAGCAGAGGGAGGGAATGGAGGGTCCCTAGCGGCAGAAGGAGGGAAGGGAGGGTCCCTAGCAGCAGAGGGAGGGAAGGGAAGGTCCCTAGCAGCAGAGGGAGGGAAGGGAGGGTCCCTAGCAGCAGAGGGAGGGAAGGGAAGGTCCCCAGCGGCGGAGGGAGGGAATGAAGGGTCCTTAGCAGCAGAAGGAGGGAATGGAGGGTCCCTAGCAGCAGAGGGAGGAAATGGAGGGTCTCTAGTGGCAGAGGGAGGGAAGGAAGGGTCTCTAGTGGCAGAAGGAGGGAAGGGAGGGTCTCTAGTGGCAGAGGGAGGGAATGGAGGGTCCTTAGCGGCAGAGGGAGGGAAGGGAGGGTCGCAGGTACATTACCAGCTGCCCCGTCCTTGCTACCCCAACTCTGTAGGAAAGTTTAGGGTAATAAGAAGGAGGGGAAAGTGGAGGGAAACTTCAGGAAACACGACAAAGAGTAAATTGGCGTTAACAATAAAAATTCATTAACACGCTCCAATTTCTTCCAACTTTTGAAGTTGGGGGAGGAATCACTTTTGAGGGAAGGAGGGGGAGGAGAGGGGAGGGGAGAAGGGGGAGGGGAGAAGGAGGAGGGGAAAGTCGTTGGTTTTCCTGATGTTTTAAATCCTTTTTCAGTTTCCCCTTCACTGCCTAAACCAACCACCATCTTAAACCAACCACCACTCTAACCCAACCACCATTTTAAACCAACCACCATCTTAAACTAACCAACCCTAAAACCTCAACCACTAACCCACCCTCCCCTAACCACCATCCCTTCCCACTCAACCCAACTCAATCACTCTCCATCACTCAACCACCCAACCAAACCACCACCACAACCAAACTACAACCACCCCAACCGAAACACCCCCCCACCCCCCCACAACCCAATTACAACCACGTAATCTAAACCCCTTTATAACCAAACCACAATCACAACATCCACCCCATTTTCAACCACAATCTTCACCCTAACGACCACAACAACCACCATCCCTGGCTCACCCAGCAACCACCATCTCCTCCACAGATTTTATCAAACTTTTTTCTTTCTTTTTTTCTACGGAAAAACTCAATAAAAGTTTGTTAATGAGAGCCACAACAGCTTTGATCTTGGGTAAGTTGTGGGCTAGGCTGCCGAGGGAAGAGACTCGAACTCTTGAAGGCAACTGATGCATGACTGACTTCAGTCATGCACGCCTACCCCCCACACACCCCCACCCCATCATCACCCTCCCCATCTCTCTCTCTCTCTCTCTCTCTCTCTCTCTCTCTCTCTCTCTCTCTCTCTCTCTCTCTCTCTGGACGAATGACTTTTTTGCAATCGTGCAATCATGCGCTACTCTCGTAACGTAAGACCGCTCCATTTATGCACAACCTCTGATGACGTACGACCACTCCAATCATGCAGTCAAGCACAACCTCTCATGACGTACGACCACTCCAATCATGCAATCATGCAGGATTTCCCTCTACACTTCGTAAAAACATCGATCATTTAACGTTCCTGTCCTGCGACAGTCTTACTGTGTGTGTGTGTGTGTGTGTGTGCGTGTGTGTGTGTGTGTGTATGTGTGTGTGTGTGTGTGTGTGTGTATGTGTGTGTGTGTGTGTATGTGTGTGTGTGTGTGTGTGTGTGTGTGTGTGTATGTGTGTGTGTGGCATCAGGACCAGAATACTTGCCATCAAATCACCACGACTCATCATCCACTCACGCCCATGAATACCTCGTCTCAATTAACCTTTAATTCAGTAATGACGCCAGAGACAAGTTGACAAGTCAGTCATGTAGTTATGACTTGAGGAATTGCATCGGGGGGGAAATGGGGTTGTATGGGGGGGGGGGGAACTGGAGTTGTAGGAGGGGGTAACTGGGGTTGTAGTGGGGGAGGTAGGTTGTGAAGGGGGAGGCCAAGACCCATTTCATCGTGGGGGAAGGGGACTTGGGGGACTGGGCTGGGAGGTTAGCCCCACCTCCCTCCCTTCTCCCCTTCCCCTTCTGCCACGCCCCGCCCCCTGCCCCGCCCCGCCCCGCCCCGCCCCAAGGGGTCGCAACTTACTAATCACATTGAATCTCATCACCAAGCCATTAACAGCTGGCCCGGGGCCTTAGACCGTGGGTTGGGGGGTTGGGGGAAAGGGAAGGAGGGGGAAAGGGAGGGAGGGGGTGAGCGGAGGAGGTGGGGGTGTATGTGGAGGGGGGGGGAGTGTGTCACCTGGCAGTGACAGTGTTGCCATAGCAGTAACATGGTAGGAGAGGAGGGAGTGTTAGCACTGCTACTAGAGCAGTGATATGAGAAGGTCTTCCACCAGTATTACCAGAGCAGTGACGTACTAATTTCAACCCACCAGCGCTCCCAGAACTGTGACTTCCAGTGTTACCAGAACAGTGAGGTACACCAGCGTCTCCTCCGTCAGTATTACCAATCGAGCAGTGAAACTTGAGGGGTTAAAAGGAGGTGGGGGAAGAAGAAGAAGAAGAGGAAGGAGGAGGAGGAGGAGGAAGTGGTTGGCTGGTTGTCTCCTGCTAACACTTACAACACTAGAGTGACTACCTGAATTACCACCCACACTCCACCTCCCCACTCCACCTCCTCCTCCACTCCACCTCCCCACTCCACCTCCTCCTCCACCTCCACAGAAACGCTGAAGTTTAATGGTAATTTGCATATATTTTACATGTTCGGGGAGCATGGCTCAAGGGGGAAGGGAAGGGAAGGGTCGTAGTGTTAGCTAGGCTCCTTCTGCTTGCCTTACGGCATTCTGATGTGGCCCTTCGTATTTCCCTTCAGAAGGGGGAAGGAGTGAAGGGAGCATGAAGGCTTCTGAAATCATATCAGTCCAGTATGGATGGGGCGAAGGTGTTGACCCTGACTTCTCATTTACTGGAGGCAGGAAGGAGGTTATAAATGTATGTTATCATCCGGGAAACTGAATGATCAAGTTGACGTCTCCCCTTCCCCTCTCTCCACTCACCCCCACACCCCCCCTTCCTCTCCCTCCCCTTCTCCCTCTCCCTTCCCCTCCTCCTCCTCATCATCATCATCAACATCCCATTTTCTTTGTAGCCTGGCCAAAAGACAGGACGGGGGTTCCACTAACCATATTATCATCCCTTCCTCCTGTATTATCATCCTCCTCTTCTACGCGGGTCTTATATACAACATTAATCCACTCGGACTGACAATCCTTAAGAGATAAATACATTAAAAAAAAAGAAAAAAGAAACTCGAAGAAAAAGTTAGAGAGAAATTTTTTTATTTTTATATATTTTTTTTTAAGCTCGCGGTGTTTGGTAATACCCCCCCCACACACACACACACCCTGGCGACATCAGTAATAAGACACTGATTACATTACCCGCCAGTCTCATGTAATTCCCTCACGCCTAAGAGACATTCTTGCCGTGTTTATTGCAGTAAATGTCTTCCAAAAGAAGGATCAGAGAAGGGGGCCAAGTGAGGATATTCCCTCCAAGGCTCCAAGGTTTCTGTTCTTAACGCTACCTCGCTAACGCGGGAAATATATATATATATATATATATATATATATATATATATATATATATATATATATATATATATATATATTACCGGTATTGGGAATCATGTAGTTACGTAATTGCTATCGTCGTGTTCAGTATTAAACAATTATATTGTTAGATTTGTACAACAACCTTTAATTGCACATTCTGTGTAATGTCTAAAAACAATTATTTAGTTGTACAGTTGTGTGTGTGTGTGTGTGTGTGTGTGTGTGTGTGTGTGCGCGCGCGTGTGTGTGTGTGTGTGTGTGCGCGTGTATGTGTGTGTGTGTGTGTGTTTTAGTGGACTTTAACTTAGGTCCTTAGAGACCACTGCATATATATATATATATATATATATATATATATATATATATATATATATATATATATATATATATATATATATATATATATAATATCTATTGACTATTTCACAGTCCTTCTCCTACGTTCCTTATGGTGTATTTAACACAATGTATCTTTAGTTAATGTTAAATCTTAACTTTTAACTCAAAAATCTATTTACGATGATACAACTTTACGCCCATGCAATGTATACCATCAGGTGAACCTCAGTAAACTAAGAAAAAATGAACTTTATGAAAACTAAACACATTCTTGAGTTTCCGTTTGGAAATCCCTCAAGAAATTGACTGACGAGGTGGTAGCAGCAAGTCCTTAAAATCGTCAGGATATCATTAAAATCGCCAGGATGTCCTTAGAAATGTCAGTATGTCCTTAAAATCGCCAGGATGTCCTTAAAATCGCCAGGATGTCCTTAAAATCGCCAGAATGTCCTTAAAATCGCCAGGACGTCCTTAAAATCGCCAGGATGTCCGTAAAATCGCCAGAATGTCCTTAAAATCGCCAGGATGTCCTTAAAATCTCCAGGATGTCCTTAAAATCGCCAGGATGTCCTTAAAATCGCCAGAATGTCCTTAAAATCGCCAGGACGTCCTTAAAATCGCCAGGATGTCCGTAAAATCGCCAGAATGTCCTTAAAATCGCCAGGATGTCCTTAAAATCGCCAGGATGTCCTTAAAATCGCCAGGATGTCCTTAAAATCGCCAGAATGTCTTTAGAATCGTCTGGATGAATGGAGGTAGCTGGGTGGAGCAAGGTGGGTTAGGATGTGGTGGGAGAGGAACGTTGGCTTGGGAGACCAACCCAGTCTTCAATATTCAGAAACCATCAAAACATTTGGGTCTAGAAGCGTATACAATGACGCCTCCAGTGAGACGCCAGGGAGCCTGCACATCTGCAAGGACCCTCGCTACACAGACACACACACACACACACACACACACACACACACACACACACACACACACACTATTTAAATCCCCCCTCAGACCGGATAAGTCCCGGTAGCATGGCCGAGTTTAAACTAACACGTACAGCCCATGCATCACTAAGACACACATTCGTGTAGAAATATAAGTACGGCATCGCCTCTAAACGACTCGCCTATAGTGCAGTGTCTCTCTCTCTCTCTCTCTCTCTCTCTCTCTCTCTCTCTCTCTCTCTCTCTCTCTCTCTCTCTCTCTCTCTCTCTCTCCCCTTGACGAAGCTGATGGGTGATTTATCATCGCGTGTGACGTGTTATTGGGGTCATTGAATGTCCAAACGAACCCAGTCGAGGGGGGTTGGGTCATGCGACGTAGAAGACATGACATGGAAAAAGGTGGGTCCTTCTAGGTCAGGCCGGTGGGCACACATGTCTAATGAGGAATTTATTTTAATTTTTTTTTGTCTTTGTGGTTGATGTAACGCCTCAAGATACCAGCTGATGATCACCTGTCTCACGAAGTAACCAGCTGAGGCAAACATTAATTGATACCTGGAACGATTAATTTCATAAATTTTAAATTTTTTTAGCAATTTTAAAAATCACATAAGCCATTTCTGACATTCTTTTGAGCTATGGTTATCGGGGCACACCAGAGTCTCCGATCTCATATTTTTTTTGATATAGAAAATTATCAGAAGGAATGATAAATGGGAAGTGTTGAAAAATTTTTGGTTTTTAAGATTAAAAATCGTAAAAAGCAAAAAGATGTTAACTTTTTTCCGAGTGCTCTTTTCTCACTCATACGTTGCCAGCGTGTGGGTTGGCAAGCTCCCTGCCTTTCAAAGGAGGACAGACTCAAAAAATGAGAATAAAAAAATATAAAACATTTAAAGATACATATACATATATACTTACTGGAGATACGAACATTGAAGACACCCCACAATACACACTCAACAGTTATTTTGCACTGATTATTTTTCTTCTCTCCAAGAAAAATGTTTCCCTTAACCATATATATATATATATATATATATATATATATATATATATATATATATATATATATATATATATATATATATATATATATATATATATTCTTCCACAAGGAATATATTGTGAAAAAAAGAATATCTTCGAGGTACATCGAGGTGAGGTAACACCATTTCTTGGAAACTCCTTCAACAAGAGAGCAACACCAGGGGAATGAACCCCAGCAACTTGCTATATATATATGTTGTTGTTGGCTGAGGCATCACAGTGGAAGCCAGATCTTTGACTTTATCCTCAAGTGCCCTTTGAAAGCTATGAAAGCTAAGCTAAACTTTTGGCTTCATCTTATTTCGTTATAATGCTATAATCAACATAAGGTTTTGGCTTCATAATGTTATAATGCTATAATCAACATAAGGTTTTGGCTTCATAATGTTATAAAGCTATAATCAACTGAGCTTTTGGCTTCATAATGTCATAAAGCTATAATCAACGAAGCTTTTGGCTTTATAATGTCATAAAGCTATAATCAACTAAGCTTTTGGCTTCATAATGTCATAAAGCTATAATCAACTAAGCTTTTGGCTTCATAATGTCATAAAGCTATAATCAACTAAGCTTTTGGCTTCACAGTGTCATAAAGCTATAATCAACTAAGCTTTTGGCTTCATCTTATAATGTTATAAAGCTATAATGATTTTTTTTTTTGGTGGGGGTAGGGGGAGGGAAGTGTGTCTTACAGACTCACGAAGCTAAAATTATTTTGTCGGCTTTTTGATACGTCTCAGCAAAGCTACAAAGCTCAGACGACTCTGCAGTGAAGTGTTTTAAAAAAAGCTATAAAGCTAAGTCCAAAAACAGTCGCGTTTTAGACCTTAGAAGCACAGTAACAGATAGCGTTTGCAAACACACACACACACACACACACACACACACACACACACACACACACACAGACACACACACACACACACACACACACACATACACACACACACACACACACACACACACACACACACACACACAGACACACACACACACACACACACACACACACACACACATACACACACACACACAGACACACACACACAGACACACACACACAGACACACACAGACACACACACACACAGACACACACACACACAGACACACACACACACACACACACACACACATACACACACACACACGCACACACACGCACACACACGCACACGCACACACACATACACACACACACACACGCACACATACACACACACACACACACATACACACGCACACACACACACACACGCACACCGTCCATAGGAACTGTATTGATGAGGAATCGATATGACATTTTTTCTTTAAATGCGTCGGCAGGAAAGTATATTCTAACCGGAGAAAAATATGCGGGAATATTCCCGTCTTGGAATATTGGAATGTCACGTGCAGAAGTCCAGGGGGGAGGGAGGGGGGGGGGGGGTGAATGAATTCCGCGCAATGACAAATCTAAGCCACGATTGCCCGTAAGGTTGGTTCACACTGTGTTGTAGGGCAATTCCTCAGCCATGATGTCCTTGTTGTTGATGGTGCACCTTTCCTCCACCCTCTACCTCACCCAAGCAAATAGGATCGAGCGAGATAGTTGCTCTAAATGACGATGTTTATAAGATCGTTTGGGATACTAACCAAGGCATAAAAGTCGCTCATAGCATCTTTATGGTCAGAGCACTTTAATGGCCCCTCGTTTTAGGCGAAGATGTAGAGTGGCAAGGAAGGGAAACTTTTATACAAGTTCCCTCCCTCCATCCCTCCCTCTCGCCTTCTCTCCCTCCATCCCCTCAACCCAATCTCCCCTTCTTTACCTTCACAAGTTCCCTCCCACCACGCACACAACACTCCCCGTACCTTCACCAGTTCCCTCCTCCTCCTCCTCCTCCTCCTCCTCCTCCTCCTCCTCTTCCTCCTCCTCCCAACACCCAACCAACACACCCCCTCCCCCATCTTCACCGGGTCCTCGATCTAGCCAAATTTACACGAAGAACTTGTGGTGGGTGTTGAGGCAACGTATTTTTCATCTGCAGGGTTCCGTTGGATATTACATTTCCAAGGAGGCGAGGCGAACTTGTTGGTGAGGCCGTTAGCGTGAAGGAGTGAAGGAAGCTTTTGAGAAATTGGTGGGGACGTTAGGTGGTGAGTGTGGATGGAGGAGGAAAGGGAGGAGAAGAAGGGGTGAAGACTCTGCTGAGGAATTGGGAGTGGGGGAGGGGGAAGAAGGCCATCAGAGAAATGGGTGAAAACGGAAGGTGATGGGTAATTGGTCAAGATGTCAGATGGTGAGGTAATTGTTGAAGACGTCAGACTGCCAAGTGATTGTTGGAGACGTCAGATTGTGAAGTAATTGATGGAGATGTAAGATTGCGAAGTAATTGTTGAAGACATCATCAGACTGTAAAGTAATTGTTTAAGACGTCAGCTCGTGAAGTGATGAGTGAACATGTCAACAATATAGCTGAGGAAGAAGCTAAATCCTTCATTATCCTCATAGACAACTGACTCGTAGTGGGTTCCAAGATATTCAGGACCTACAGACGAGCGAAGAGACCTAAAGACTTCGATGTCCTCTGACACTTCAGCATCACAGCACCTCATGACTGATCCTGGTCAAGGTCTTTTCCCCCTCGCTGCCTCAGATGCCACCAATGATTGTGTCGTGCGAAATACTGTTGAAGTTTTCTCCTCTCGTATGTGAAGACTTGCTAACCTAATGCACTGGAGAGTCATTTCCAGAGTTAATAAACCGTCCGACTGTTTGACTAATACTCAAGCTTCATGGGTTTGTTTTTTCTTTTTATTTCCTCCTATTTTGCGTCCTGCCAGCCAAAGGATCTTAGCATTTCATCAGAGGATCAATACCCCCTCGAATCCATTTCTCCCCGTTTGGTGGCGGGTTATCCTTAGAGTTCTTGAGACTTTGGAATGAGAGAATGTTTGACTTGTTCCCTCTGAACTCTCCCGGAGCCTCAATCTGTGTATTTGATATTCATCGAATACCATGACATTAGTGTTTAACTCTTCTCTCTTGTTTTTTTATTGAATCCTCCTCTTCTCCCTCACGCCTTGCTCTTCCCGGTCAAGTGCCAGAGTGAGGGAAAGACCACATCTATATAATGAAATGGATTAAACTGTAGATGAAAATGTGGAAAAGGCAAGAAAGACCACATCTATATAATGAAATGAATTAAACTGTAGATGAAGATGTGGAAAAGGCAAGAAAGACCACATCTATATAATGAAATGAATTAAACTGTAGAGGAAGATGTGGAAAAGGCAAGGAAAGCTGTTGTCATACTCTTATGACATCAAGTCACCTCAAGGAAAAGACGACCAAGAAAGAATTCAACCGTCAGTACAAAACAGATGAACAATACTTCTACCTATATTCCCAGACGCCATCGTCTTGCCCACGTAAAGAGACCTGGAAGACCCAAGTCTTTCCCAGCCATTTACCTTTGAGAGAGAGAAAAAAAATGGAAAATATATATATATAGTGGGTGAGTTCGGAGACTTATTTCCCAGCGAACGTCTTCTCCAGAACAGATCCAACCGCAAGGATCCTTAGGAATGCAAATGGCCACTGGCGAGGAGGAGGAGGAGGAGGAGGAGGAGGAGGAGGAAACGTGGAAGAAGCTCAAGGGAAAAATTGAGTTTCCGTGAGCCATCTATACCTCCAGCCGGGCGGCCGCCACACAACCCAGCCAGAAATACACGTTCGTTGTACAATGCTTCGGCCAACGGGTCTTCGCAGTTGCTGGTCTTCGTGGCGAAGAGAGAGAAAGGAGAGAGAAGAGAAGGGGGAGGAGGAGGAGAAGGAGGAGGAGATAGGGAGAGATGGAGGTAGAAGGGTTTAAGTGAAGGTGTGTGTGTGGTTTTTTTTTTTTTTTTTTGGTGTGTGGGGTGAGAGGATGGGAGGAAAGTGAGAGGGAGGGAAGGTACTATTAGAGGAAAATGGGAGGAAACAATTTGGCCAGTCGAGTAGAAAGTAGAGAGAGAGAGAGAGAGAGAGAGAGAGAGAGAGAGAGAGAGAGAGAGAGAGAGAGAGAGAGTAGCGGAAAAGAAACAGCTACCTATTCTCTGTGTTAACTGTAGCGCATTGTCATCTCATCACAGACAGAAATATACAGAAAACCTTTTGGCGACCATCAGACATCAGACCTGTGTATTTTTCTAGCATTAGTTTGCAGTATCAATGGCTTTTATGGATCATTCCATGTCCTCTCATCTAATCTCTCTTTATATTCTCTCTTATAGTCATTCCCCATTTTCGCGCAATACAGACTCGACGTATTTTGCCTGCGTTTCAACTGCGTACCTACGCTTTTGATGACTTTCATTATTCATATGCGTAATGATAAGATCCTCCATCGGTTCAGGATCTAGTCCAATGTAATTTGGAAATTAGCCGACCGAATGTAATTTAGAAATTAGTTGACCGAAATGTGCAAGTTTGATCAGTTACATTGGCATCTTAAATATTACCGCGAGAGAGGAAAAAAAAAAATATTCCAAAAGTATTTTGTCAAACGTTTCGGAAACAACTTCATGATATATCACATAAGGATTTTGGCGAGAATATTACCCTTGTGTGTGTGTGTGTGTGTGTGTGTGTGTGTGTGTGTGTGTGTGTGTGTGTGTGTGTGTGTGTACTATGAACCTCATTAGCTTGGCGCTCCTCCGAGTTCTGAGCTGTACCTGGCGATTTCCAAAAGATCCTTTTCGCCTTCTTCTTCGATCTCACTCGACATGATATTAAACACGTCCTACAGCTTCCATATAGATGCTATCGTTGTGCGTTTAACCCCCGAGATATCAGTGTATAGAATCAAGGTAGAGTCTCATATACTTCTACGACCCTTGAGAATATATGTACTTCAAAGATATCTGACTGATCAACTAATCCATTACAAAATTTCATTATTGGTTCTCGGCAGTTACTGGTACAACGTCTATGGCCCATTCCTCTTGCTTTTCTTATTACGAATGAGATTAAACATCCATACGAATGTGATTAATGTCTACGCCAAACGTACCTCAAGAAGGTAACAGGGAGACACAATGAGATGGAAATTCATATATTAACCTGTAGACCACATTATTGAGGCATCTATACAGGTCTAGCCACGGCCTCTTGGTTCAGCTTCAGGATATCTGTATAGTGGATGAAGAACGCCTGTATAGTGTGTGTGGGATCCTAATGTATAGGGCATCAGAACTACCTGTATAGTGTATGGGATCGTAGTGTATAGCGCATCAGAACCACCTGTGTGATGTATGAAGACCTTATGTATAGTGTGTGTGTGTGTGTGATCTATACCAAATATGATTGGCTTTGTGCATGAAAGCCTCTGTATACTCAGTGTATGATGAAGGCTTATACAAGTGACGTATGGTACATTAACATTGATCCTTTCTTATCATTGCGTTTGTCATGACAATCTAAAGCTATTTCATCGGTTGGGCCATGGCATAGCCCACAGAAAACACCTAAATGGGGGAAAAAAATGAAGGACGAACTCCTCATATGTTGTATATCTTTTTTAATCCAATGACCTTCTCTCTCTCTCTCTCTCTCTCTCTCTCTCTCTCTCTCTCTCTCTCTCTCTCTCTCTCTCTCTCTCTCTCTCTCTCTCTCTCTCTCTCCCCCTACTGAGGTGATGGGGGAAAAGGAGGGGAGGAAAAAAGGAAGCTACGTACATACACCATCATTCCAGTCTTTACTTACGACGTACTCTTCCAGCCTTGATGGCACGTATGCAAATCAGCCTTTCCCCTCCCCTACCTCCTCCCCTCTCCTCCCCCTATTGACAGGTGGAATGTATTATGTGTACGAGAATTCTCAAAGCCAACGCAAAGATATTCCAAAGACCTGAAGAGGGGCCAGGAGGGGAAAAAAAGAAATACCCTCCTATCCTCCTCCTCCTCCTCCTCCTCCTCCTCCTCCTTTCTTCTGCCGACAAGATTTATGTACACGTATACATCAGGAAATGAACCTCTATATTTCTTTTTTTATTTTCTTTTTGGTATTTGAATGATATTTCACCACGGTGGCTTCCGGTGTTCTTATCCTGTTTTCTGTAAACTGTAAACTTGTAATAGATTTCAGTCTTGGGGTGAAAACTGGAGGAGATTTTCGAATTTCATAAAAACTTCGATAAGGTCATTTAAAGTCTTCTTTGACCTGGGTGTGGTTACGGTCAAATACTTCGGGTGTTCAAGGGTCATACCGTCGTGCTCAAGGGTCGCACCATCGTGTTCAAGGGTCGTACCGTCGTGCTCAAGGGTCGTACCGTCGTGCTCAAGGGTCGTACCGTCGTGCTCAAGGGTCTTACCATCGTGCTCAAGGGTCATACCATCGTGCTCAAGGATCGCACCGTCGTGTTTAAGGGTCATACAATCGTGCTCAAGGCTCGTACCGTCTTCGTGTCCATGGTTTGTACCATCGTGCTCAAAGGTCGTACCCTCGTGCTCAAGGGTCATACCATCGTGCTCAAGGGTCATACCACCGTGCTCAAGGGTCATACCATCGTGCTCAAGGGTCATACCATCGTGCTCAAGGGTCGTACCGTCGTGCTCAAGGGTCATACCGTCGTGCTCAAGGGTCGTACCGTCGTGCTCAAGGGTCGTACCGTCGTGCTCAAGGGTCATACCATCGTGCTCAAGGATCGTACCGTCTTCGTGTCCAAGGTTTGAACCACCGTGCTCAAGGGTCATACCATCGTGCTCAAGGGTCGTACCATCGTGCTCAAGGCTCGCACCGTCGTGTTCAAGGGGTCGTGGATGGTGGTGGTGATGGTGGACGAGTCTGGGGGGTGAAAAGTTAGACAGAGGGCGCTGTGTCGGAGGTGGTACGAACAGCATCGAAATTCGCCCGAGACCTGGACCAGTATTTGAGGTCCAAATGGGCTGCCGTTTGCTTTGCAAGTTAGTCTGTTTGTTCTCGCTGGTTTACCAAACAAGGCGCTCACATCCTGGCTCCTGTTTTACTCCTCTTGTTGCTGTTAGCTTTACCTCCCGTTTTTTTTATATCATAACTGTTCTCTAAGTAAGGTGTTTGTTCTTTGGAATGTTTTCTTGTTCTAGGGAACTACAAATTCGTCTTTTCTTCTCTCCTCTTTTTCTTCCAGTTATTCTTTGTTATTCTTATGAAAGATTCGCTTTCTTCAAATTAGTTCTGCCTGTGTTTTTTTTTTATAATTATTAACTGTATCACCCGCGTTACTGTTTTATAGATGACTGGATCCTGATATTATGGATTTTTGTTTTAAAAAAACACAAAAGCTTCGCATTTTTGTTTCTTAATGGCTACAGAACTATTGTTTTTTTTTTCCATTTTTATGGATGCTTTTGCATATTTTTTTGTCCGAATAACGTCACTTATAAGGAGCCATAAACAATAGAAGCAAACTCATTGTTTACATAAGTTAAAATCGCTTTTATACGTTAAAATTTTCATGATTAAGAAAAGAAATGATCAAGCGATGGAGATGTTAATTTGTCATTTAACAATTCGATTTCACTGTTGATTGGCGGCCAACTGTTGACCATCGTCACAAATTCATCAGGTAATCAAATCACCTTCATGAAGAAGTTAGTTCCGAACTCGTTAGCAAACAGGTAGTTAACGTGTGTACAGTGGGAGAGTATGAGTGAGAGTGAGAGAAAATGTGAGATACATACAGACAGACAAACAGTAGGAGACATATGGACAGACAGAGAGACAGACATAAAGAGAGATAGATAGAGAGACAGACATAAAGACAGATTGACAGACAGGCAGACAGATATAAAGACAGATAGAGAGAGAGAGAGAGAGAGAGAGAGAGAGAGAGAGAGAGAGAGAGAGAGAGAGAGATAGACATAAAGACAGACAGACAGAGAGACAGACATAGAGACAGACAGACAGAGAGACAGACATAAAGACAGACAGACAGAGAGGCAGATGTAAAGACAGAGACAGAGAGACAGGCATAAAGACAGACTGAGATAGAGACAGACATAAAGACAGAGACAGACACAGACAGACATAAAGACAGAGATAAATCTAAAAACAGAGTAAAATCGATAACTAAAGATAGAATGCGAAATAGAAGCTTTATCCTCCCACGAGAGTCGAAAAGACAAAGAACCAGACAGGAGGAGTAACAAACACTGAGATAAAGAAAGTAGATAAAGAAAACCAGTCGTTTTTATTGGCATATAAAACCGGCATGTGCCCGATGTGATCAAGTTACTCCCTTAGTCTGTTGAGATGAAGTGGAGAACTGTCTCTCAGTAGTGAAGAACTCCTTCAGTGGTGGAGAACTCTCTTTATCAGTGGTGGAGAACGCTCTCTTAGTAGTTGAGAACGCTTTCTCAGCAGTGGATGTCTCTCTCTCTCTCTCAGGAGTGAAGAACGCTCTCTCCATTGTGGAGAAAGCTATCTCTCAGCGATGGAGAACTCTCTTTCTCTCTCTTCTGTGGTGGAGAACATTCTCCCTCAGCGATGAACGAAGACTGAGTTACTCAATGTTGCCTCAGCCACCTGCGTTCTTCCCTACCCACGTTCTATCCTGTGTGCTGGTACATAAAATGAGTTTGGTCGTACTGGAAAAAAAAAAATATAATTTCCAAAGCTACTGACCTCTCGTTAGCAGCTAGAAAACGAGGGTGTAATCACCTGGTTGATAGTGTTTGACGGGGCGTCAGTACAGAGGAATGACGACTTTATAAGGAGGTTTGTAAAGGAGGTTTTCCTGAGTGATGTATTACCTGTAGGTGAAGCTTGAATTTCGTGGGATGAAGAGCTCTTGTACTCTCTCCATCACCAAGGCCTTTGTGTTAGGTCTTCTGTGCCAACACAAAGAGCTTCGGAAGGACCCAGTTGTTCCCTCTGTAACTGGTCTCTTCTGATGTTACAAAGACCCTTGAAAGGACCCAGTGGTCTGTTGCTGTCTGTATCTTTCTTTGTGTGTCCTCTGTATCTCCTCTGTGTCTGTAACAATCTCCCCCTCTCGTTGGCTGGTTTTGATGTTAACAGCGGCTAATTCACTGTGCAGACTTGTGTACATCCTGTGGGAGATTAGCGGGAAAAAGGATTGAAGAAGTTGGCTTGAGGGATCCTTGTCAAACCCAAGTAGACATATGGGATCAAATGATACACAGTTGGGTTCAGTCTTGTTGTCACGTTCCCTCGTCAGTGCCAGTGTTATTATCTCTATATTTTCCAATCCATACGTCCGATTTAATCCTCTAAACCATCTTCCTTCAGCCGTCTCTCTCGATCTATAGACCCACAAAAGGAAAGAACCCTAAAGATCTACAAACGAATTACTCCAGATCTGATATTCTCTCTTATCTCTCGCTCCTTTCTCTTTTCTATATTTTTTTCCTCTCTTTTTTCTCCCCGTCTCTCAAAGAATAAAAAAGATCTCTCCCTCCTCCCCCCAGTCTCTCGCCTGGCCGAGATCTAACTCAAGATAACTTTTCTCACTGCACTAATCCGGGTCCCTTCTCCAGCCTCTAATGTGATTTCTGAATTTATGATTTAGAAAAGCTACTCGATTTTGGTGGAGTTTGGGGAACTTGATTGTGCTCTGATTCTTTTGAAACAATATTTCGAGGAATATTTTTTCCCTCTTTGTGGAAAATAAGACTGGGAAAAAATATTTAGAATGTGTAAATCATATTATTCATTTGATTGTCTAATGTTATAATTCTTATACGCTAGAGAAGGGTACGTAGTGTGAATGACTGAGTTCCAGTGCAGTGCAGTGAAAACGTAAAGGGCCTTTGAATTATCTTGAACACCTGAAGACGTTCAGCATTTTAATGTTGGTGGTTATGACGTGATGGTAGCGACCTTAATGATCCTGGTAGTCGATGGGCTTTAAGCCCAAATGACCAGCCAGCCAATCAGCGAAATCGTCTTCATATCAACTCGTTGTCTGTCCAGCCATATGAAGTTGTCTGTGCTTCCGTCCATTGCGCTACCGTATTCGTTTCTTTTTGTTCATTATCTGTCCGTCCTTATATATCTCCCATCCTTCCGTCCTTATATATCTCCCATCCTTCCGCCCTTATATATCTCCCATCCTTCCGTCCTTATATGTCTCCCATCCTTCCGTCCTTTCGTCCGTGATCCATCCATCAAATCGCCTTTGATAAGAACTTCCCAGAGACGCCACAACCCGGGGAAACCTAAACGCCATCAAAGAGTATGATGGATGATGAGCACCAAACATATTAATACATAGTCACACTTCACACCTCAGTGTGTCTGGAGTGTGTCATTTAAGTGTGACAGTTCCAGCGTCGAGAATTTCACTCCGTTAGTGGCAGTGCCTCACAGTCCCTTACATAAGTGCCCCCCCCAAAAAAAAATAGTTCCAAAGGGAACAGCCATATGTTTGTTGCAGACCTCCTTTGTAAGACTCTTCCAGCTTCTGAGAATTACAGTTCAGAAAGTTACCTGTTGTTGTGACTCTGTTAGTGAGAGTTAACTGTTTGTTAAATCTTATTAGAATCAGTGCCTCTCATCCCACCATCTATAAAGGATGAAAGTTAGTTTAGTTCTTCACTATTCTGTCATTGGGTTCGAGTAAGAATGACTTCCTAATCTGCTTGTTAGAAGCAATGAAAATTCGCATTTAATCTCTTAGAAGTAACGTAAGAATCATACTTAGCGTGTCATTTATACCTGTTAGAAATTGGTTCGCAAATCTGTCATTTAAATCAGATAAAGATAAGTGTTTCCAGTTAGCACCTTAGCACTAACAAAACGTTAGCACCTTTGCTCTTAGAATTAGTAAAAGTATATGTCCATGTTGTACCCCCCTCCCACCGAGATGAGGTTGGGACACACGTAAAAACACTGGAAGTGTAGTATGTGTGTGTGTGTGTGTGTGTGTGTGTGTGTGTGTCTTTTAACCTGCGTGTGGCCGAGGCAGTCAGTCGCCCTACCCAGTGTTCGTATCCCTCTGTTAGCTAAGTATCACTAATTTCCCTCCGACTACTCTGAAATGATAAAGGTCTTTGTTTTTTTTTTTTCTTTAGTTGAGAAAAGAAAAAAACAGATAATGAATGACATTCCAGTCCCGTTGGTTGAAAGGCAAGGAAAAAAGAGAAGGTCTTTTGTCTCCGTAACTTACAACTGAAGGATGAAGAAAAGACTTTTGTTTTCAAGTTGTCATTCTGTCCCCATCACATTCCATAATACATCGTTTATAGGCCATTGTATGCTACTATATCAGTCATCCAATCCTACATTCTAAATCTTTACCTTTCCATACTTTTATTACCTTTTTTTCTTCTCGTCTGAACTTTATCTAATTCTTTTGTTCCCCCCTCCTTCTTTTTTTTTGCGTCTACTTGCTTCTGAGCAAACACAAAGGCTCACGCTTTCTTGTTTCGGACTGCAAGCAAATAGTGTTCGCTTCATTTGTTTCCTTACAGAGCACACGGCGAGAATTCCTTGGCAGTGTTTCGAGCGCTCTTATTGGGTCCTCCGACGCGTGAAGCGATGAAGGCGGCTGTAGCTGAGAAGGTAAATAAAAACTTAATAACCTATTTCATACATATGTATGTATCTAGATAGATAGGCAGACAGATGAATAGATAGATAGATAGACAGAGAGTGCAGTTGAGGGTCTCCGTAGCGAACTCAGTCGAACAGAAGGCCCTAAAGGTTTCACCGAAACCATCGGAAGACATCTTGATGCAACCAGAGGCAAACTTCTACACCTTCTCCGAGGGAGACGTGTTGTGAAAGACTCCTGCCAACAGTCTGTCCGGGGCAGTCGCTCTTCTGAAATTCAATAGAACTCGGTAATGGAGATTGTTAGCAAGAGTTGCTAGAGGTTGGTCGCTCGCTGGCTTCCCTTGGTTTATTACCACTCTCTTAACTTTGGCTGGAGTTAAAGTGGTTGGCTCTGTCTGTCTGGCTAGGCAAAAGGAAGGGAAGCCATCCTCTTTCTTTCAGGGATGTTCTGGAGAAGGGAACTCGTGAAAATTTTTTTTTTTCCCTTTTAAAAAATTTTTTTTTTTAAAAGGGGTTTTTTCCCCCCCCTTTTTTTCCCTTTTTTTGGGGGGCCCCCCTTTTATTTTTTTTTAAAAATTTTTTTTTTTTTTCCTTTTTTTTTTTTTTTAATTTTTTTTCCCCCTTTTTTTTTTTTTTTTTTTAAAAAAAGGGAAAAATTTTTTTTAAAAAAAAATTTTTTTTTTTGGGGCCCCAAAATTTTTTTTTCCCCCTTTTTTTTTTTCCCCCTAAGGGGGGGGGGAAAAAATTAAAAAAAATTTTTTTTAAAAAGGGGTTTTCCCTTTTTTGAAAAAAAAAAAATTTTTTTTTTTTTTTTTTTTAAAAAAAAAAAACCCCCCCCTTTTTTGGGTTGAAAACCCCCAAAAAAAAAAAGGGGGGAAAAATTTAAAGAAAAAAAAAAAAAAACCCCCCCCCTTTCCCGGGGGAAATTTTTAAAAATTTGAAATTTTTGGGGCTTTTTTAAAAAAACCCCCCTTAAACCAAAAAATTTTTAAAAGGGGGGTTTTGGGCCCCCCCTTTTTTTTTTAAAATTTTTAAAATTTTTTAAAAGGGGGCCTTTTTTTTTTTAAAAAAAAAAATTTTTTTCCCCTTTGGGGGAAAAAAAAAATTTTTTCCCCTTTTTTTTCCCCTTTTTTTTTCCCGGAAAAAAAAATTTTTCTTGAAGGTTTTCCCTTTTTTTTTCCTTTTTTAAAATTTTTTTTCCTTTTTTTTTTTTAAAAAAAAAATTTTTTAAAAAAATTTTAAATAAAAATTTTTTTTTTAAAAAATTTTTTTTGGGGGGGTTTTCCAAAAAAGGGAAAATTTTAAAAAAAAAACCCCCCCTTTTTTTCCCCCCCAAAAACCCGGGGGCGGGGGGGAAAAAACCCCCCCCTTTTTTTTTTTTGTTTTTTTTTAAAAAAAAAAAAAAAAAAAAATTTTTCCCCCCCCCCCCCTTTTTTTAAAACCCCCCCAAAAAAAAAAAAAATTTTTAAAAAAAAAAAAAAAAAAAAAAAAAATCCCAAACCAAAAAAAAAAAACCCCCCCTTT
>NC_092237.1:58088707-58123707 GCF_036320965.1 Panulirus ornatus | reverse complement strand
GAGAGAGAGAGAGAGAGAGAGAGAGAGAGAGAGAGAGAGAGAGAGAGAGAGAGAGAGAGACAGACAGAGAGAGAGAGAGAGAGAGAGAGAGAGAGAGAGAGAGAGAGAGAGAGAGAGAGAGACCATTTTCCCTCTGACCGCCGCCTACCATGAGTGTCGCATCCTTTCTACTGAACTGAGTCGCCGCTGCCGTCCTGCATCTTCTTTGGCAATTTTCCAGCACTGGGGAAAAAAAGAGTCTCTCTCTCTCTCTCTCTCTCTCTCTCTCTCTCTCTCTCTCTCTCTCTCTCTCTCTCTCTCTCTCATCTGGCCACTGTCCACCTTCCCCCTCGTCCCAATGACCATTACAGCTTATCAGCTTCTCAATCGCGTTTAGGGGGACGTAGGGACGAGACACTGCGACGGACCGACGGTGTGAAGAGAACCACAAGTGTGAGGGGCTGCCAGGATGAGGTGGGGAAGGCAAGGGTAGGCCTGAATTGTGAGGACGTAAGAATTGTGAGGCTACAGAAGTCTCTTTTCGTACTCTTTCCCATCCTTTCCCACGTGACCTGTCCTCCTCCTCCCATCCTCCCTTGATACCCCCAAGTTCCCTGTATACCCTCCTTTGATGTTCCCCCTCCCACCCACACAACTTCTCCCAGAATTCTCCCCCGGCCTTCGCCTCCTCCTCCTCCTCCTCCTCCTCCTCCTCCTCCTCCTCCTCCTCCTTCTCCTCCTCCTCCTCCCTCTTTCCTTCAACTACTCCCTACCTCCGTGGCCCTCCCTTGCTACCAGCATTCCCTCCCTTCCTCACCTTAGCATCCAGCGGTACTCCCTCCCTCCCTTGACGCCCTTCACCTCCCAGTGGTACTCCCTTCCTTAACGCCCCTTCCAGCTCCCGACAGCACTCGCTGCCTTCCCCTCCGACCACTACATCAAGGAACATAGCCCCGGCCGGCACGTGTATCACTGGCTGTGGGTTGAAAGCGAAGCGTTTATTTGATTTCGCTCCGTGAATGTGGAATTTATTTGATGATTAGGTTTTCGACGAGAAGAAATACTCGTTCATGTTTTATTTTTTTGATCCTTTTTGCTCTCCCCCTCTGCGTTTTTTTTTTTTTCAGACTTCTAAAGCTTCTGGTTTATGAAGAACTGCCCCCAAAAAACCAGTTTCCTGCTGGCAGTTTATAAGGAAATGTGTTTGAACGTGGAAAGATTGCTAGGGTAGCTGAGTGCCACTTATACGTCTGTCGGGGTCCACTGTAATCTCCTCTGCATCTCTCGTTGGGCAACACGTCATCTGTGATGAGTAGGGAAGGGGAAACAGTAGGGGGAGGTGATGAGAGGCGATGGGGAAGATGGATGAGGAATGAGGAGTGATGTGAATCAAATCGGGAATGCGAGACAGGTGATAAAACAATTGAGGGCGTAGGGGAAGTGAGGAACTGAAAATAAAAATAGAATACGAAAGATAAAAAAAGAAAAAGGAAGGTAAGAAAAATGATGAGGCAATTGAAATAAAGATGAAGTAAAAGACAGGAGGTAATAGAGCAAGTGAATGATGAAGGGAAACCATGAAGAAATAAAAGTTAAAATCTACACAATCATCTACACCATAATTGTCGTGTTACCTCTTACCTCACACACCATCTGGATCAGCCTCAGCTGTATCGAAGACCCAGCTGTCCACACGAGGTTATGGACAGAACTCGGGTGTGATTGTATTTACAATACCTATGACCCATAAGCAATAGAAGAAGATACATATAACAGTCAAAGCACATTTAATGACCTCCCCCCAATCTCTCCTCTATACATGTAAAACTTTGCCTTGAGCTGTGTGGGTTGTAATGCGATTCCACAAGTCCTGTGTGGTGTTCTACCTCTGAGAACTCAGTGGGTTTTATGTAGAGGTGGGGACAACATGTACAGAGAGGGAGTTCGACAGATGAGGTGTGCCAGGAATACGAGGTGTGAGGGAGGACGAGTCCCATATAGAAGGTGTTGCAACAGCATAGTGATGAACAGAAGCAGAGTTACAGGCTATAGCGTTTTTGCTATGCATCTGTAGGATGCAGAGGAGCGATTCTGGTGTGAGGACTGGTCTTAAAAATGGCGAAGAAATACGAAAAATAGAAGAGGCTGAACGACGAACGTGGCGTGAAAGGAAGCCTGGTATTGTTAGACGTAGTCGCTTCGCTGACAAGGTCTATTGCATTAGACTGGATTTCCTCAAGGAGGGTTGAGGAGGTGAGTGGGGTCCATCATCCCGGCTGTGGCAGTTGTATTTCCCCGTGAGGACGAACATACGCCCCTCAAAGGATGACCGGCTAGGATGGTGAAAGACGAGGTTGCG
This sequence comes from Panulirus ornatus, assembly GCF_036320965.1. Taxonomy (NCBI): domain Eukaryota; kingdom Metazoa; phylum Arthropoda; class Malacostraca; order Decapoda; family Palinuridae; genus Panulirus; species Panulirus ornatus. The sequence continues at coordinate 58,121,369 of NC_092237.1, read as the reverse complement.
TTCTGAGAGTATACAGAAAGCCAGCTCCCCATTTTTAAAGGAATTATTAACAGATTCAGAGAAGTATATGGGGTACAGACGTCTGTTGAAATGAGTTGGAAAGATATTGCCTGTAAGACCAGAGTATATCATACGATCATAAGGAAGTCGGGAATGTTTTTATGTATTTGGACACCACTGAGTGAAGGGCTTTGGATCTGTAATATGATATGGAAGAAATTTCACCCTTTTAAAGATAGTTTGTATGTTGGAGAGTTTCCAGGAACTGCTGGAATATAGCGGAAGACAACGAAAAGTTCGAAAAGCTTCTAAAGAACTGAGGTGATTCCAAGGCACACTTTCTTCACATTAGAAAAGGAATTCCGTCCGGAAAAGGAACATTATTGGGATCTGAATTCATAAATCATCTGTTCGTGTTCTCCCAGGCTATTGCCTTCGAAACCCTCCAACCAACAGATGGATTTGATGGCTTCGGTAACACTGCAAACTACAAACAAACTGGAACGCTTTGAAGGTTTCCTTCCTCCTCCCAACCCCCTCCTCCCAGGTCTTTCCCTCCAAATACTGGGGGACTTCTAGTGGCGCCCAGTGGCGTCTGCCATTTCGCTCACAGTCTTTTGAACTCGTGAAGTCGCAACACAGAAAGCCATCATGTACCATTTATAGACGTCGATGCCTCTTGACTGTGCCAGCACTCCTTGCACGCCATCCGAAGCTGTCAGCACGACCGGGCGTACGCCATCTGCCGTCGCTGATGGCTTAGAATTCGCTGACATCTTCGTCTGGAGTGGACGACCTACAGCGTCTGTGCCCTGGCTGCTGTATTCGCTGGTTGTAGATAGAAACCCACTTGCCTGAAGATGGTTATCCAGGAGGTCTGTTGTTTCTGATAGATCTGGGTCTATCCAGGAGACCTTTACCATCCAGGAGTCCCTCAAGCATCCAGAAGACCTTGAGTATCCAGGAGTCCCTCAGCATCCAGGTGTCCTTCAATACACACACACACACACACACACACACCCACACACACACACGCGCGCGTTCACACTCGAACGAAAATGACATATTAACTCAATACAAAACCGGAAAGTGAAAAATAACCAATTCGGTGACGTTCAAATAGTGATATTTTCCCCAAAGAAAAAAAGAATAATCTCAATCGCCTGGAACAAGAAATCAGACAAATCATAAATGTTTATTTCGTGGAGAAGAAAACGAGAATAGCCCCAAGACCTTCCCGCCAAAATGCTGACCTCAGGGGCTACGGCGCTTAGTTTATTGAATTTCCCGCCAAATTGTCAAATCAGGCCACACGCCTGAGCAAGGTATAGAAACCCCATAATGGGTTTGAGGGAAACCTGAACACGTCCCCATAGAGATGGAGGCAAGGTATAGAAACCCCATAATGGGTTTGAGGAAACCTGAACACGTCCCCATAGAGATGGAGGCAAGGTATAGAAACCCCATAATGGGTTTGAGGGAAACCTGAACACGTCCCCATAGAGATGGAGGCAAGGTATAGAAACCCCATAATGGGTTTGAGGGAAACCTGAACACGTCCCCATAGAGATGGAGGCAAGGTATAGAAACCCCATAATGGGTTTGAGGAAACCTGAACACGTCCCCATAGAGATGGAGGCAAGGTATAGAAACCCCATAATGGGTTTGAGGAAACCTGAACACGTCCCCATAGAGATGGAGGCAAGGTATAGAAACCCCATAATGGGTTTGAGGGAAACCTGAACACCCCCATAGAGATGGAGGCAAGGTATAGAAACCCCATAATGGGTTTGAGGAAACCTGAACACGTCCCCATAGAGATGGAGGCAAGGTATAGAAACCCCATAATGGGTTTGAGGAAACCTGAACACGTCCCCATAGAGATGGAGGCAAGGTATAGAAACCCCATAATGGGTTTGAGGGAAACCTGAACACGTCCCCATAGAGATGGAGGCAAGGTATAGAAACCCCATAATGGGTTTGAGGGAAACCTGAACACGTCCCCATAGAGATGGAGGCAAGGTATAGAAACCCCATAATGGGTTTGAGGGAACCTGAACACGTCCCCATAGAGATGGAGGCAAGGTATAGAAACCCCATAATGGGTTTGAGGGAAACCTGAACACGTCCCCATAGAGATGGAGGCAAGGTATAGAAACCCCATAATGGGTTTGAGGGAAACCTGAACACGTCCCCATAGAGATGGAGGCAAGGTATAGAAACCCCATAATGGGTTTGAGGAAACCTGAACACGTCCCCATAGAGATGGAGGCAAGGTATAGAAACCCCATAATGGGTTTGAGGAAACCTGAACACGTCCCCATAGAGATGGAGGCAAGGTATAGAAACCCCATAATGGGTTTGAGGGAAACCTGAACACGTCCCCATAGAGATGGAGGCAAGGTATAGAAACCCCATAATGGGTTTGAGGAAACCTGAACACGTCCCCATAGAGATGGAGGCAAGGTATAGAAACCCCATAATGGGTTTGAGGGAAACCTGAACACGTCCCCATAGAGATGGAGGCAAGGTATAGAAACCCCATAATGGGTTTGAGGGAAACCTGAACACGTCCCCATAGAGATGGAGGCAAGGTATAGAAACCCCATAATGGGTTTGAGGAAACCTGAACACGTCCCCATAGAGATGGAGGCAAGGTATAGAAACCCCATAATGGGTTTGAGGGAAACCTGAACACGTCCCCATAGAGATGGAGGCAAGGTATAGAAACCCCATAATGGGTTTGAGGGAAACCTGAACACGTCCCCATAGAGATGGAGGCAAGGTATAGAAACCCCATAATGGGTTTGAGGAAACCTGAACACGTCCCCATAGAGATGGAGGCAAGGTATAGAAACCCCATAATGGGTTTGAGGAAACCTGAACACGTCCCCATAGAGATGGAGGCAAGGTATAGAAACCCCATAATGGGTTTGAGGAAACCTGAACACGTCCCCATAGAGATGGAGGCAAGGTATAGAAACCCCATAATGGGTTTGAGGGAAACCTGAACACGTCCCCATAGAGATGGAGGCAAGGTATAGAAACCCCATAATGGGTTTGAGGGAAACCTGAACACGTCCCCATAGAGATGGAGGCAAGGTATAGAAACCCCATAATGGGTTTGAGGGAAACCTGAACACGTCCCCATAGAGATGGAGGCAAGGTATAGAAACCCCATAATGGGTTTGAGGAAACCTGAACACGTCCCCATAGAGATGGAGGCAAGGTATAGAAACCCCATAATGGGTTTGAGGGAAACCTGAACACGTCCCCATAGAGATGGAGGCAAGGTATAGAAACCCCATAATGGGTTTGAGGGAAACCTGAACACGTCCCCATAGAGATGGAGGCAAGGTATAGAAACCCCATAATGGGTTTGAGGAAACCTGAACACGTCCCCATAGAGATGGAGGCAAGGTATAGAAACCCCATAATGGGTTTGAGGGAAACCTGAACACGTCCCCATAGAGATGGAGGCAAGGTATAGAAACCCCATAATGGGTTTGAGGGAAACCTGAACACGTCCCCATAGAGATGGAGGCAAGGTATAGAAACCCCATAATGGGTTTGAGGGAAACCTGAACACCCCCATAGAGATGGAGGCAAGGTATAGAAACCCCATAATGGGTTTGAGGAAACCTGAACACGTCCCCATAGAGATGGAGGCAAGGTATAGAAACCCCATAATGGGTTTGAGGAAACCTGAACACGTCCCCATAGAGATGGAGGCAAGGTATAGAAACCCCATAATGGGTTTGAGGGAAACCTGAACACGTCCCCATAGAGATGGAGGCAAGGTATAGAAACCCCATAATGGGTTTGAGGGAAACCTGAACACGTCCCCATAGAGATGGAGGCAAGGTATAGAAACCCCATAATGGGTTTGAGGAAACCTGAACACGTCCCCATAGAGATGGAGGCAAGGTATAGAAACCCCATAATGGGTTTGAGGGAAACCTGAACACGTCCCCATAGAGATGGAGGCAAGGTATAGAAACCCCATAATGGGTTTGAGGAAACCTGAACACGTCCCCATAGAGATGGAGGCAAGGTATAGAAACCCCATAATGGGTTTGAGGAAACCTGAACACGTCCCCATAGAGATGGAGGCAAGGTATAGAAACCCCATAATGGGTTTGAGGAAACCTGAACACGTCCCCATAGAGATGGAGGCAAGGTATAGAAACCCCATAATGGGTTTGAGGAAACCTGAACACGTCCCCATAGAGATGGAGGCAAGGTATAGAAACCCCATAATGGGTTTGAGGAAACCTGAACACGTCCCCATAGAGATGGAGGCAAGGTATAGAAACCCCATAATGGGTTTGAGGAAACCTGAACACGTCCCCATAGAGATGGAGGCAAGGTATAGAAACCCCATAATGGGTTTGAGGGAAACCTGAACACGTCCCCATAGAGATGGAGGCAAGGTATAGAAACCCCATAATGGGTTTGAGGAAACCTGAACACGTCCCCATAGAGATGGAGGCAAGGTATAGAAACCCCATAATGGGTTTGAGGGAAACCTGAACACGTCCCCATAGAGATGGAGGCAAGGTATAGAAACCCCATAATGGGTTTGAGGGAAACCTGAACACGTCCCCATAGAGATGGAGGCAAGGTATAGAAACCCCATAATGGGTTTGAGGAAACCTGAACACGTCCCCATAGAGATGGAGGCAAGGTATAGAAACCCCATAATGGGTTTGAGGAAACCTGAACACGTCCCCATAGAGATGGAGGCAAGGTATAGAAACCCCATAATGGGTTTGAGGGAAACCTGAACACGTCCCCATAGAGATGGAGGCAAGGTATAGAAACCCCATAATGGGTTTGAGGGAAACCTGAACACGTCCCCATAGAGATGGAGGCAAGGTATAGAAACCCCATAATGGGTTTGAGGGAAACCTGAACACGTCCCCATAGAGATGGAGGCAAGGTATAGAAACCCCATAATGGGTTTGAGGAAACCTGAACACGTCCCCATAGAGATGGAGGCAAGGTATAGAAACCCCATAATGGGTTTGAGGGAAACCTGAACACGTCCCCATAGAGATGGAGGCAAGGTATAGAAACCCCATAATGGGTTTGAGGGAAACCTGAACACGTCCCCATAGAGATGGAGGCAAGGTATAGAAACCCCATAATGGGTTTGAGGGAAACCTGAACACCCCCGTAGAGATGGAGGCAAGGTATAGAAACCCCATAATGGATTTGAGGAAAACTTGAACACGTCCCCATAGAGATGGAGGCAAGGTATAGAGACCCCATAATGGATTTGAGGGAAACTTGAACACGTCCCCATAGAGATGGGGGCAAGGTATAGAAACCCCATAATGGGTTTGAGGAAAACCTGAACACGTCCCCATAGAGATGGAGGCAAGGTATAGAAACCCCATAATGGGTTCGAGGGAAACCTGAACACCCCCATAGAGATGGAGGCAAGGTATAGAAACCCCATAATGGGTTTGATGGAAACCTGAACACGTCCCCATAGAGATGGAGGCAAGGTATGGAAACCCCATAATGGGTTTGAGGGAAACCTGAACACGTCCCCATGATGTTGGCGAAGCTAAGGGACGCTCCAGGCCAGACCAGTAATAGTCTTAATATACGAAGTTAACTCCCCATCACGAGGGGAGGATGGATAGGGAGGGAGGGCAAGAGGGAGGAGAGGCAGGGGAGGTGAGAGGGAGAAAGAGAGGGGTGAGAGGGAAGGGGAGAAAGTGAGAAGGTAATGAAGAGAGGGCGTTAGGAAGAAACGTGAAAGGGGAGAGGGCAGGAAGAGAACCAGAGGAACAGAGAAGGATGGGAAGAGAGAAAGGTGGAATAGAAAAAGGGCAAGAGCGAAGAAATGATGAATAGCAGAAGGGGGAGAAGAGAGGAGAAGACAAAGAGGTAAACTGATAACAAGGGAAGCAGAAGAGAGGAAAAGGAAATGGGGAGATCGAACGAGAGCACATGAATAAGGGGATGAGTGCGCGGCAGAGGAAGAAGGTGTGTTGAGGAGGAAATAAAATGTGTGTAGAAAGAGGAGAGTGTGTGGAAGAGGAGGAAGGTCTATTGAGGAGGAAATAGAGTGTGTGTAGAGAGAGGAGAGTGTGTGGAAGAGGAGGAAGGTCTGTTGAGGAGGAAATATCGTGTGTGTAGAAAGAGGAGAATGTGTAGAAGAGGAGGAAGGTCTGTGGAGGAGGAAATAGAGTGTGTGTAGGGAGAGGAGAGTGTGTGTTGTGTGTTTGTGAAGAGAAGAGCGCGTTGAGGAGTAAAGTATGTTTAGGGGCGAGAGAGACTGTGTTGAAAAATGGGAGTTTTCGAGAAGTAGAGTTCTTGGAGAAGGACGAGGACGAGAACAGTTCTCTTTTAGGAGGACGAGACGAGAACACCTGCGAACCTCCCTCCATTTGGCCCTGGGGTCATCATCACCCTCTTTCCCTCTCTGGGTTCCCTCGTACCTGAGCCGCTCTCTTGGGTGGTGGGGAGGAGTGGCAGTGATGGGGGGAAGGGAGAGAGAGAGGGAGGGAGGGAGGGAGTTTTAACCAGCAATCTTCGGGCTTTTAAAGCAATTTCTCCTCGAGATTAGATCATCCTCGAGCCAGAGGAGGACTACAGGCCTCGATGCTGGAGAGGCTCAGCCTGGGATTGTGTTTTGTTCGAGGATGAGACGTCGTGAAGTGATGACATTTTGAAGGTTAAGGTCACAAGATGGTATTTTCGAACTCCATCATGTGAGCATAGACAACAGCTTATCCCACGTCTTGTAGTCTAGAGGAGAGTGCGTCCCAGAACTACAAGGGAAAGGCTATAGATAGCCATAGCATCACACACACACACACACACACACACACACACACACACACACACACACACACACACACGCAAGTCACGTGGAGTTCCAAGAGAGACATCTGGAGAGATGGTAAATATCGAATTATAAGCGAGGAAACAGGATGGATAGTGGGCGCCCACGTCGAGGTGTCTGACCTCGACGATGACGTAAAGAATGACCTCGAACTCGTATACCTCGTGATCTCAGTGGAGGGACAAACAATCGCTTTGATCATACGTATCTTCCACCCTCAACTTTAAGGCAAATCATCTCAAAAATGACTTACATCTACCCACATCGGTGTAGACAATGGCCCAGACATCATATACATCTAACGTTAAGTCGAAGAATTGGACTTCAAAGAGGACCAATGGCATGGTTTTACGTCCGGTGGATCCACGATCCTATACTTAACAAGGAGGAGGAGGTCATTTCTCGTTGGGATTGCCTACTTCACCTGCTTCGAGTGTGGACGTCTACCATCGGTAACATCTGTGTATTAGACCCTCTGAAGCTAATGGTGTCTACCATGCCAGCTACAATGCGGGGAAAAAACACGCGTGTGTGTGTCATTTCACAATATGATTTGAATCGTCCCGTGAGACTATGGTGTTATTTTCCACTATTTTCCAGTGCGTTGGGTTCGAGAGCGCTTCAAATGCTTCGAAACGCTCGGTGAGCCGAGTGAGCGAAGCACCTGAGTTAAGCCGTGTGCACCAGAGGTCTCCAATAAGAGCCAGGCCATCTCTCAGATGTGAAAGGTCATGATGTGAAAGGTCATACATAAACATCTTGGCAGAGAGGCTTTTGACTCGTTCGCTGACCTTGCTGGACAAACTGTTTCAAGACTTCGATACGAATGGATACCAAGTTTGAGTGGCTACCTCAGTGTGTTCCCCCACGACAAGTGTTCCGTTCCATGAAGGGATGATGATACCACGGTGTGTTCCCCCACGACAAGTGGTCCGTTCCATGAAGGGACGATACCAAAGCTCCCTTAGTCCAGACACTCTCAAGATCCGTGTTCATACCATCGTTTGCTCTTAATAATACCGAGATACATTTATTCAGTAGTTATCTAAGCTTCCCTGATAATTATGATATACAGACGACATATCTGTATAGAGATTACCGCAACGTAATTTGTGTGAAACTTATTTTCTCTCTATTTTGTTCGTATATGATTCATTTATCAACGAATTGTATATGTTATATGAAACATTCGCCGTTTCTGTATGTTAATGATCTTATCAGTACAATGTAATAAACGACTATTGGTATATTCCTCTGATTCCCAGTACATACAGCCTGTACGTGAACGATAATATACATACAAAGCCGAGAAACACAAAACCATAATATACGTAAGAGAAAAAAGACATGTAAATTGATTATTTCATTCATTATTCATACATTTTCTGTCTGACGTATGACGTAAAGTTTTCCACTGTTATATGTAACGTTTTCTCTTCTTTCTTTTGTTTAGCAATAGAATTAGAATGTAGCAATAAAATTAGTGTACAGTACATTTATTATAAACGACATAACATAGCAAACAAATGACTGTGAGACGTCTGTCTCTCGACACAACAAACCATCTAAACATCTACTACAACATGGCAATCATCCCACTGTAAGCGTCACCAAAGTCTCACGTAGTTTACCTGAGAGTTTCATGTCTTACCTTCCTCCCTGTTTACCACCTCCTCCTGCCCGTACTAGCAGACATCAGTACTCAGTACCTCGAAGTATCTCGCAGCTAGTGGTCAGAAATCTTTTCCCGTCGACGGAGTGACTTAAAGAAGAACGATGCTTATTTGATCAATAGAAGCGTTATGGTATGAAACGATTGATATACACGCGTGGTTCACGAACTTGTTAGAGTAAGGAGCTGGACTTCATCTGTCGTAATAAGCAGTGCAAGAGCAATCCATCGTGATGCGCTGGGTTGCAAGGTGGGGTTTCATTGCACGCCAGGGTTGAGGGAGACTTGGTGTGGAGGAACGTACTTGCTATACGACCGGATGTCACGGGTTTTCTATAATTAATTGCACTTGTGTTTTTATTTTTGCATCATAAACCGGTTCTTACGACTTAATCTAATGATTTATTGGGTTGGGTTTCATGACTTTTATATGTTCATAGAGTTTCTTTTAATTCAACGTGTTATTTGTGTGTTTTAATATTTTGTTAATTTGTCCCACTGGTTTTGCCTTTTTATTGTCTTCCGCCAAGTTTTTAGGATCTATATTTTCTTCCTCTGGTTTATTTGTGTTTTTCATCTTTCATTTTATTCAGTTCGAGAGTGACTGAGTTTTTTTTGGGTATTCTGCTGCCCACTGACGAAAAATTATTGCCTCGTCTTCACTATATTGCCAAGCACCGCCTCGTTGTAAAGGAACCTGGGGTCGAATCCCCAGTGGAGATGATGATAAACATTTTAAAACAGCTTTGAGGTAAAAGACAGGTGATTCAGTCTTAATGCGGTAAACGCTGATTGGCAGTAAACAGCTATAATGAGACGATTACCAGTTAGCAAAAGAAATGGAATTATCTTTTTAAACACGTGTTTAATCTACCACTGTCTTTGGGGGTCTGGTCTTATCATGATAGCTGGACGTTGTATGTAAATAGAAGAAGAAAAGCTGAAACAATATACTGACAGTGAATTGTGGTCTTGAATGAACTTGAGGGTCGTTCAGGTATCATTGCTGGTGGAGACAGTTGATGATTACATCAGTCAAGGAAGGATTTAGTGATCTGATCCTCTTTACCACACTATTAGAATGTATGGTAGGCAATCTGATCCTCTTTACCACACTATTAGATAGCATGGAAGGCAATCTGATCCTCTTTACCACACTATTAGATAGCATGAAGGCAATCTGATCCTCTTTACTACACTATTAGATAGCATGAAAGGCAATCTGATCCTCTTTACTACACCATTAGATAGCATGGAAGGCAATCTGATCCTCTTTACCACACTATTAGATAGCATGGAAGGCAATCTGATCCTCTTTACCACACTATTAGATAGCATGGAAGGCAATCTGATCCTCTTTACCACACTATTAGATAGCATGGAAGGCAATCTGATCCTCTTTACCACACTATTAGATAGCATGGAAGGCAATCTGATCCTCTTTACCACACCATTAGATAGCATGGTAGGCAATCTGATCCTCTTTAACACACTATTGGATAGCATGGAAGGCAATCTGATCCTCTTTACCACACTATTAGATAGCATGGTAGGCAATCTGATCCTCTTTAACACACTGTTAGAATGTATGGTAGGCAAGATAGTGTCACTAATTGGTCATATGGGCTACCACGATAGTTTATAGAGATATGATTACCTAATCTCCCGAAAGACCAGTTCTCTTTGATAGTATTTTGTTGGTTTATTTTTCTCTTGCTTGGCCGACCCTTCGTTTTAGGATGAGAGAGAGACAGTCTGTGTTCTGAACTAGTCTATTATAAGGATATTAGTTGGTAGTTAATAGCTATTAGTTAATAGTTAAAAGTTCCTCGTCATATTTTATATGAAATAGTGTATTATAAGGATATTATTTGCTAGTTAATAGATATTAGTTAGTAGTTAAAAGTTCCTAGTCAATGTTTTATCTGAGACATTGCAGACGATTTCGTCATTTAAGTTAGAACAGTAAATATATGTACTTCACTGTTTACGTTCTAATATAGATTTTACACAGCAGAGTTTCGCCTCTTAATTTATTTTAATCTGTTTTCTATAATGTATTTATTTACTCATAACAGGATTTTAAATTCTCTTAACGTTCGCCTCGTAATTTTCTTGAAGGTATGACAAGTAAATTATGTATACTTTAATGGTTGTGTGTGTGTGTACATGTACATGTATATGTATATGCGTACTTAAGGTTTCATGTTTGCTTGTAAGGAGAGAGGAAGTTCATATTAGTGTTGTAACTACACGCAGGTGGGGTCCGGTAGCATTAACTATTTCACATATACATCACCCTTAAAAACCTCATTAATGTAATGATGAGAGTAATATTCATCAAGTAATTAGCATTGCTGATTTCCAGTACAGTAAATACATAGAAGTACAGTAAGTACATAGAAGTACAGTAAATACATAGAAGCTTCATATTAATATATTGTTTTTACAGATATAAGTTTGCTCAAAAACGGTGTAATTTGGGACCTACTCATTACGACTACAGATCACTGTGAATAGTTTAAACTTGTGTGTAACATTTGGTAGAGGCGTGGAGGGACTGGGTATGTAGGATCCTGCGTTGAGTGGCGTGGAGGTGTGGAGAGAATGAAATATAAGTGGAGATGGTGCATCTCGGGGCATGAGAAGGTGTGGGGCGGGTGGCGAAGAGGTGGACGAGTCGAGGAAAAGTGGATGAGTAGAGGAAGAGAAGTGGACGAATGATGGACGCTAGGTGAAGAAGTGGACGAATGATGGACGCTAGGTGAAGAAGTGGACGAATGATGGACGCTAGGTGAAGAAGTGGACGAATGATGGACCCTAGGTGGAGAAGTGGACGAATGATGGACGCTAGATGGAGCAGTGGACGAATGATGGACGCTAGGTGGAGAAGTCCTCGACAGCACCACCAACTATGTCATATATTTTGTTTTTCTTCAAAGTGGAGAGAGAGTGTGGGTTGTGGGCCACATGAGCGGCTGCTGTGGGCGGAGTCTGGCTAGCGTGGAGGGGGGCTACTACGGAGTGGAGTGGAGAGAGGGAGGGAGGGAGAGGGAGGGGTCCTTCAAGTGGTGGTGTGGCGGCGGGAAGAGGAGGAGGAGGAGGAGAAGGAGGAGGAGGAGGAGAAGGAGGAAGAGAAGGAGGAGGAGGAGAAGGTGGAGGAGGAGGAGGAGAAGGTGGAGGAGGAGGAGGAGAAGGTGGAGGAGGAGGAGGAGAAGGAGGTGGAGGAGGAGGAGGAGGGGGGGAAAAGTAACCGTAATGAGTTGTATTCTAAGCAACCCTCTGGCTCCACCCGGCTTCAAGGAAGGGGAAGGTGGAGGATAGATGGAGAGAGAGAGAGAGAGGGAGGGGAAGGAGGAGGGAAGGGGTTTTGCTAAACAATAGCTTCTCGACTCCTTTCACGACTCCAACAATAGCCGAACCTCGAAAGAGAAATAAATACATGAAAAATGAATACACAGCGCTATTTACGCCGCCGAATACATTTGCATACAGTAACGGCAAAGATCATCAGAAACAAAGGCGCGAACAAAAGCACTGGGCCTGGAAATGAGTGCAAATAAAACCTATGAGCTCAACAGTTGTAACAATAGACATAATACCTTATAGTGTACTTTTGTTTTGCCGAAGAAGGAAAAGAAATTATGATATATATATATGAACTTTTCCGTCCAAAGTGGAAAAGTGATTTTACCCTTCAAATTAATAGACAATCGATAAATATATATATTTATCTGGCTGCGCTAAAAGGACTTCAGTTCTCCCTACATGACACAGGGTAAACATAACTCCACCATTACCATTAAGAACAGATAAATGAATCGAGAATGGTTATGATAAAGTCAATGTTGTCTCCACCTCCATGTTGTACCTTGTCTTTCATATCTACGTCAAATAAGCCTATATTTAATCTTATCCTCCTTCTTTTTCACGGCCAAGTGTCTCCTGAGAAAAGTGCTTTAGAATTCAATCCTCCTGAAAAAAAAAAAAAAAGAAAGACGGTGATGCACCTTTCTTGATCATTACTCTATTTTCCCATTCGAATAAATCTGCCTTGCCCTTTGGAGCAACTTTTCATATAAATCTGCATTGCCCTTTGGAGCAACTTTTCATATAAATCTGCATTGCCCTTTGGAGCAACTTTTCATATAAATCTGCATTGCCCTTTGGAGCAACTTTTCATATAAATCTGCATTGCCCTTTGGAGCAACTTTTCATATAAATCTGCCTTGCCCTTTGGAGCAACTTTTCATATAAATCTGCATTGCCCTTTGGAGCAACTTTTCATATAAATCTGCCTTGCCCTTTGGAGCAACTTTTCATATAAAACTGCATTGCCCTTTGGAGCAACTTTTCATATAAATCTGCATTGCCCTTTGGAGCAACTTTTCATATAAATCTGCCTTGCCCTTTGGAGCAACTTTTCATATAAATCTGCATTGCCCTTTGGAGCAACTTTTCATATAAATCTGCATTGACCTTTGGAGCAACTTTTCATATAAATCTGCCTTGCCCTTTGGAGCAACTTTTCATATAAATCTGCATTGCCCTTTGGAGCAACTTTTCATATAAATCTGCCTTGCCCTTTGGAGCAACTTTTCATATAAATCTGCATTGCCCTTTGGAGCAACTTTTCATATAAATCTGCATTGCCCTTTGGAGCAACTTTTCATATAAATCTGCCTTGCCCTTTGGAGCAACTTTTCATATAAATCTGCATTGCCCTTTGGAGCAACTTTTCATATAAATCTGCATTGCCCTTTGGAGCAACTTTTCATATAAATCTGCCTTGCCCTTTGGAGCAACTTTTCATATAAATCTGCATTGCCCTTTGGAGCAACTTTTCATATAAATCTGCATTGCCCTTTGGAGCAGCTTTTCATATAAATCTGCATTGCCCTTTGGAGCAACTTTTCATATAAATCTGCATTGCCCTTTGGAGCAACTTTTCATATAAATCTGCCTTGCCCTTTGGAGCAACTTTTCATATAAATCTGCATTGCCCTTTGGAGCAACTTTTCATATAAATCTGCATTGCCCTTTGGAGCAACTTTTCATATAAATCTTCATTGCCCTTTGGAGCAACTTTTCATATAAATCTGCCTTGCCCTTTGGAGCAACTTTTCATATAAATCTGCATTGCCCTTTGGAGCAACTTTTCATATAAATCTGCATTGCCCTTTGGAGCAACTTTTCATATAAATCTGCATTGCCCTTTGGAGCAACTTTTCATATAAATCTGCATTGCCCTTTGGAGCAACTTTTCATATAAATCTGCCTTGCCCTTTGGAGCAACTTTTCATATAAATCTGCATTGCCCTTTGGAGCAACTTTTCATATAAATCTGCTTTGCCCTTTGGAGCAACTGTTGACCCTAATATTTTTCGATAATTTTTAGTGTCTGATATTATTTTATAAGTTTAATTCGGCCTTTCGTGTTTACCTACGTGTTTATCATCTCATTTTTATTCGCCTTACAACAACAGTGAGACGTTTCTTGGCGCTGTTGTTGTTGTTGTTTTTTTTTTGCTTGTTGTGTTTGTTTTGTTAGTTCGTTGGGATGTGAGTCATTTGTTTAGGAGATTTTTTTCATTTTCCCGTTTTGCATAATGTTGTTTGGCTTCCACAATCGCGTAGGAACGGTGAAGTTCATGGAGAATAGTGGCTGCTAAAGGTAGGAAGGAGACACATGGGAGGACAATGAAATCCATTGAAAATACAGATCCGTTGAAAACAAGGAAGCCCATTAAAACAAGGAAACCCACTGAAACGAGTGTGCCCAGTGAAACAAGGAGACCCATTGAAACGAGGGGACTCAAGTGAAACAGAGACCTATTGAAACCAGGGGACTCAGTGAAACAGAGACCCATTGAAATGAGGGGAGCCAGTGAAACAAGGAGACCCATTGAAACGAGTGTGCCCAGTGAAACAAGGAGACCCATTGAAACGAGTGGACCCAGTGAAACAAGGAGACCCATTGAAACGAGGGGACCCAGTGAAACAAGGAGACTCATTGAAACGAGGGGACCCAGTGAAACAAGGAGACCCATTGAAACTAGGGGACCCAGTGAAACAAGGAGACTCATTGAAACTAGGGGACCCAGTGAAACAAGGAGACTCATTGAAACTAGGGGACCCAGTGAAACAAGGAGACTCATTGAAACGAGGGGACCCAGTGAAACAAGGAGACTCATTGAAACTAGGGGACCCAGTGAAACAAGGAGACTCATTGAAACTAGGGGACCCAGTGAAACAAGGAGACCCATTGAAACGAGGGGACTCAGTGAAACAAAGAGACCCATTGAAACGAGGGGACCCAGTGAAACAAGAAGACCCGTTGAAACGAGGGGACTCAGTGAAAAAAAGAGACCCATTGAAACCAGGGGACTCAGTGAAACAAAGAGACCCATTGAAACGAGGGGACCCAGTGAAACAAGAAGACCCACCGAAACGAAGAGACCCAATAAGATGCAAAACCCTTGGAGAACAAGGAAACCCCTTCAAGACAAGGAGACCCAGTGAACCAAGAAGACCCATCCATAGAAATTGCCTTTCATGTAGTGCCACTACCCCGCCTACTCTAACGACCATTCATGTAGTGCCACTACCCCGCCTACACTAACGACCATTCATGTAGTGCCACTACCCCACCTACACTAACGACCAATCATGTAGTGCCACTATCCCACCTACTCTAACGACCATTCATTTAGTGCCACTACCGCACCTACACTAACGACCATTCATGTAGTGCCACTACCCCACCTACACTAACGACCATTCATGTAGTGCCACTACCCCACCTACACTAACGACCAATCATGTAGTGCCACTATCCCACCTACTCTAACGACCATTCATTTAGTGCCACTACCCCACCTACACTAACGACCATTCATGTAGTGCCACTACCCCACCTACACTAACGACCATTCATGTAGTGCCACTACCCCGCCTACACTAACGACCAATCATGTAGTGCCACTATCCCACCTACCATGCCTATCCCTACCTCTAATTAGCATACCTATCCATCCGCACTCAGACACACCACACCAGCAACGACTAGACACTCACTCAGCGTCTATCTGGATTGCCTGTCTATCCTTTATTCCCTCACACTATCCATCATCATCGCTCCCATTCTCCCCAACACCTGTGTTTCTTTATCTGTGGCTTTCCCCTCACTCCAACCCTCCCCAGTTTGGATGGCTTGTCCCAACTATATGTCCTTCCTTCCTACGTATCTCTCTCTCTCTCTCTCTCTCTCTCTCTCTCTCTCTCTCTCTCTCTCTCTCTCTCTCTCTCCTCCCCCCAGCGATGATGGCACTCTCCCTCACCCTCGCCAAAGGAGAAAAATACAATATCCCATAAGGAGTCGTCTATTTATCCTGTGTCGCGACGAGCCGTTCCTTCATCACTCAGGTGGGGGGTTCGCGTCGCTGCTGACGGCGAGGCCCTGGACGCCAGGGGGGTGGTTCCACCCTGACCTGCTGACGACCCCCGCTGGACTGCTGACACACCACCACGACCCGCCTGACTGTGGACGACCACTGGACTGGCTGACATTAGAGCTAAGACGACACTACCTATCGTCAGCTTGACTGACGCGATTCCACACACTGTTACATACGTCAGCATATGTGGATCTCAAGTGTTAGTATCATCAGTGAGTGCGCGCGCACACACACATACACACACACACACACACACACACACACACACACACACACTCCATTCTCTATTCTCATTTTCCTTTTTATTCATCCATAAACCTCATTCAGCTAACTACCGTCTCCTCCCAACCATTCAACAAAGTGCGCGAGTGAAAGACAGCCAAAGTTATAGATCACTGCAGTAATGAAGTTAATCTCCATTTCAATATAAGTAGATTCGCCCATTTGTCACTTTCAGTCAGGGAAGGATAATGGGGTGGTGGGGGGGGGGGGGGCGTCGTTGTATTAAATACATCCAGCTCAAGCTGGGTCCCTGTGCTCTCTCACAAACTGGCTCAATAACACAGTGTGATAACCATACGTTACTCACATCCCTCATTTTTGAGCCTTTGATGTAGAGAAAATAGAATCGCCTCACCCGAAAAAAAAAATTTACAGTTCAGGGTAATTTATTCTGACAGAACTATCCTCTATTATCTTTTATTTTATATTCTTTATTGCTTTCTACTTTTATCTTTGTTTATCTTTCTCTCGTCATTCGTCGAGTGTCGTTATGAGAGGGAATTTGATGATTATACATAAGGGTTCAAGCGGGGTTCCAGAATTAAATGTGCCTTTTGGCAAATCTGTTTCCCTCCCCTCCATATTTTGTAGCCAGTGTCAATATGGTGCCAATGGTGTCAATATGGTGCCATTGGTGTCAATATGGTGCCAATGGTGTCAATATGGTGCCAATGGTGTCAATATGGTGACAGTTCCGACCCCCTGGCGCTTGGGTATTTAGTCCTGGAGCTTCTTCGAATGCCTGGACAGGACCCTAAATACTGCTGGAAGAGAGAATTCTTCTCGGACTTCAACGTTCTCAACTCCTCTCCCTCGATGGTCGAGGGCTTCCGTTGCCCATGGCCAGTGTCAGCCATTTCACAACCATTAGGAACACCGTGAAACCTATGAACCTCCTAGGAATAGATATGTTCAGGACTTTCAGAAGGAAAATGAGAACTGAAGACTCTGATAAGACATTAAGGCCAAGGTCTCAGCTTGAACCTTGAGGTATATCACCCTCCTTTGTCCAAGGCATTGTAAGGTAGATCAACTAGTAATCAGCTGTGGAGAGCATCGAACCTTTGAATCGTTGATTCGAAGCTTTCCGGAGGACTACTGCTGCGAGGCACGTACCGTAAACCACTGACACAGGTTCGAAGCTGTAGCAGGTTCGAAGCTCGCAAATAGGCGGAGCATTCTATAGGAGGTGTACGCTGAAAGGGGTTTCATAAGCCACTGCCTTAGAGGTTCGAAGCTCTCAAATGTACAAACCCCTTAATAGAAAACGTGCGCTTTAGGGATGCCCTGAACCATGGTCTCACCGATTCCAATCACTTGAAATAAATGATTAAATGAAATTCATGTCTTGTGAGACGACTCCATTGTTTATCTTGTCCGTAAGTCCCAAGATACAAAGTATTCGCTGAAGATCGTAATTTCTCTGTGGCAATTTTTCTTAACAGGGGAAAAAAAACCCGTATCATAAACTTAACTGTTCTACTTGTGGAGGAAATGTGTCAGCTGAGGTGCAACGGGATCATCTGAACTTATTCTTGTCATGTTAGGAATGTTAATGAGGAAAGTTTTCCACGAAGTTTTGGAGCAAATTTGAATGCCTCTTTGAATATGTCTTTGAGGCATATAATGGGTATTTTTGGGAACTCATTTCAGCATGTGATGGCCAACACAATTCTTCTTTTTTAAATGATTAGTGATATTGTATCTAGGGTTAACTCAGATTTAGATAGCTCCCATAAATTCATAAACTACATTCTTTTTTTTCTCTCTTATACTTTCATGATTGCCTTTCAGCGTAAGGTGTTTGTTGGTATGGCTGAACCAAATCCTATTAGTTGGAGGTTCTTGATAGTCAGAATCCAGGCTTGCGTGTCTTTGGGCTACAGAACTTTACGGAAGGAGGGATCTACCTGTGGGTTATCAAACTCACTGTGGGGGTTATCGAACTCACTGTGGGGGGGTTATCGAACTCACTGTGGGGGGTTATCGAACTCAACAGGAGCGAGTGTCATTCTTATGGCTATCGAGTTTCGTAGGAGTGAGCATTTCTCTGTGGACAGTCGGGCTCCTCAGAAGCAAGGATGTGTCTGTGGTCTGTTGGACTATACCGTAGGAAGGACCTGTCTGTGAGATCTCGGGATGTAGAAGGGTCAAGGATCTGTTTGTGGTGTATAAGGCCATCCAGTGAAAATGATCCGTCTGTCATTTGTTAGACTCTTGAGGACCATGGATCGGTCTGTGAGCTATGAGGCTTAGCAAAGACAATTCTCTAACTAAACCCGCTCTGTGCAGAGTGTGGAGCGTGTCCTCTGATCTGCTCTGCGACTTCCTGCAGCGCTCCATGAGCTCTGTAGAGTCTCTGGTGCTCTACAGCGGCCAAGCTTTGCTAACGATCTATCAGGCGTATTGTTTGCTCGTAGTCTGGCCTCCTCGTCAGCGAACATTGTACATAGGATATTTTACCTATGTTGATGATGAACGCAACGATTAGCGTTGTTATTCATCGAGGAGCGATGAATGATTCCAGGCATTATTCATCAAGCAACGAGAATTGATGGCACTTCGAACTCCCCTCGTTGTTGATTCTTTTTTTTTTGCAGAAAAGGTAGAGAAATTTTATCGATTTTCGGTGTTAAGATAAGTTATCTACGAGAGTTTCTCTCCCCCCTTTTACCTCACAGTTACAAATCGTTAGTGGAAGATAAAAAAGAAAGATGCCTTTCGTGTATATCATCACTAAGGGTCATAATTCTCCCATACTATTGACCATTCTCCGGGAGAGGCTAACACACACACACACACACACACACACACACACACACACACACACACACACACACACACATTGTGTGCGTGTGTGTGTGTGTGTGTGTGTGTGTGTGTGTGTGTGTGTGTGTGTGTATGTGTGTGTCTGTGTAAAAGATTTCCTGTGTGATTTGATAGTATCACGAGCAATCAGTGGCGCTAGGGTAGGTAAATACAGATAATCTAGGGTGGTTGTGGTTGGTGAGTGTGTAAGTGAGTGTGTGTGCGTGTTGTGATAGTGAGGGAAGGAGGCAGGGAGGGAGGGAGGGAAGGAGGGAGGGTGAAGGAGAGAGAGATTGGCATCTGGCCCACCACAGCTGATTGGACTACGAAAGCTGACACCGTCTCGGGAGATGGCGCGATAGCTTGAGTGTTTTAACGGATGACAGATGGTATCTTTCTCTCTACTGATTACGAAAACGTAATCTGAGGACGTAATACCCGAACATCTCCAGCGTTTCCTGACCAAGCAGCTGTTTAGCGTCATCTCTGGATGTTGTTATCATTAACCCATCCCAGGCAACAGCAGATCCCGTTGTAATCGCTTATATTTCCAAAATTTCTTGATTTGTCACACACACACACACACACACACACACACACACACACACACACACACACACACAATAAGAAATTGCCCCATAGAGACTAAAGTGGACTCTTGCCGTTTGAATCCCTACGTATTCCATGGCATAAAGTGAACCTCATTGTGGCAGTCTCCTGTCTTCGTAAAATGACGACAATCGTTCGAGTGAGATGGGTTACCCTCAGCTGGAGGTCTTGTCCAGAGATAGGAACCAGTGCGCTACATACCAAAAGGAAGTGGACGCAAAATATTCCTTTCACATATACTACGATTGACGCACGTACAAACACACCATTGAAGCGATTTACGTGAATAGGTATCTGATAACACAAGCCACCTGGGTTGACACACTCCTCTGATTTAGAAACTGCGTCTTATAAGACGATAGAAACGTAGAACCTCGAAAAGACCTAATGGTTTGTCGCTGATTTGAGTTCCTTTGTATTCCCTTGTATACCACCCCCCCCCCCCCCACCCCCACCCCTCGCCCCTTTGAGCCTGGTTTTGATCCTTGAATATTAAGTAATCCAACCCATTACCGAATGTGATTAAAAGATAAGGAATCCAGCCTCCATAAATGATGGATTAGATTCTAAAATGATGGCAGGGGGGGGTAGCCTATTACTGTGATGGATCACCCCTACTGTATATGATTACCGACAGGAAAAAAATTGAAAGGACAAATAATTAGGTGGAAGGATCGTGAGGCGGTTTTGTGAGTGCTTGTGGCACTGATGGTGCGTGTGAGTGAGATGAGAGAGAGAGAGAGAGAGAGAGAGAGAGAGAGAGAGAGAGAGAGATAGAGAGAGAGAGAGAGAGAGAGAGAGAGAGAGAAAGAAAGAGAGAGAGAGGGGTGGGAGGAGAGAAAAAGAGAGGGGTTGGGGATATCCATCGAACGTGAAAGGGAATGGCCCTGTGATGGACGAATCTCAAACACGATCTCCCACAACCTTCATACCCAACTTCCACCTCATGACCACTCTGTACTTTCCTTCATCATACACACGTCCTTTTCCCTGAAAAGAAAAAGAAGAAAAAGAAATACGTATAAAACACAAAATATCCTGACCTTATTACATGGAAGAACAGGATGAACATACAACCATCGGAAAATGATAGGAGAAATGTCGGGAATTCCTTGTTTATAAAGGCATAGAAAACGAACCGAAAGAGAAGAAGAAAAAGAGCAGTCTCGAACACGAGTTCGAAGCTCCATCCATCCACCACCCCAACACCATCCCAGGAGTCACTATAAATAAACATAAGTCACGACGCTAAACAGATTGGTTGGTCGAGGAGATCATTATTCCAAGATTAATTGAGAGCGTTCCTTCCTGTCTCCCTCCGCAACTTGACGGGGGGAACCGGAAAACCCCCGAGGTAAATTAATGGGACGGCGTGGAGAGTGCGCGCCAATTGAAGCGCTTTCCGTGGTTCATTTGTTATCCGAAGCGCACTGGAGCGTTGGCGCGGGAAACTTGCATCTCCCCCCCAAGGAAGGAGAAACTGATTTATTTACCCGTCCCGAAAATCATATGAATTTTATGAATATTTGACTAGGTCCAGGGATGAAGTTTCCAGTATATATATATATATATATATATATATATATATATATATATATATATATATATATATATATATATATATATATATATATATTCCCCTCCTTCACATAAAGTGTGCGAGTCTGTTTGTTTTTTCAAAAGGAAATTATCGTTATTTGAATATTTTCTATTTCGTCGGTGCATATATTGGAATATTACTTGTCCATTTTTTATTATAATGTACAATATATATATTTTTTTCTTTCTTTCAAACTATTCGCCATTTCCCGCATTAGCGAGGTAGCGTTAAGAACAGAGGACTGGGCCTTTGAGGGAATACCCTCACCTGGCCCAATTCTCTGTTCCTTCTTTTGGAAAATTAAAAAAAAAACGAGAGGGGAGGATTTCCAGCCCCCCGCTCCCTCCCCTTTTAGTCGCCTTCTACGACACGCAGGGAATACGTGGGAAGTATTCTTAATCCCCTATCCCCAGGGATAACAATATATATATATATATATATATATATATATATATATATATATATATATATATATATATATATATATATTGGAAAAGATCACAGTTAAGCGCGTGATCATGTAAATTCCTTCTAACCCACGGGGAAATGAAACACGATAAGCTCCCAAGTGCACTTTCGTGTAATGATCACATCATCAGGGGAGATACAAGAAGGAAATGTAACAGTCATTTGATATACAAGGAAGAGACTTAGCTAGGACGCCATTTGGTTTACCAAATGGCGTTTTATATATAAACTATTCGCCATTTCCCGCGTTAGCGAGGTAGCGTTAAGAACAGAGGACTGGGCCTTTTTTTGGAATATCCTCACCTGGCCCCCTCTGTTCCTTCTTTTGGAAAATTAAAAAAAAAAAAACGAGAGGGGAGGATTTCCAGCCCCCCGCTCCCTCCCCTTTTAGTCGCCTTCTACGACACGCAGGGAATACGTGGGAAGTACTCTTAACCCCTTATCCCCAGGCGTTTTATATATATATATATATATATATATATATATATATATATATATATATATATATATATATATATATATATATATATATCCCAGGACCTCTTTCTAAGAAAGAACCCTGGTTTTAAAAAGGCAATCTCTCCAGAGGCTCCAGCAGCCCAAAGCTGCGCTACCTCCAGTAACAGGGAAACGTGGATTTATTAAGAAGCAGTTCACACGCACCCTATACGCCTTTCCACAAAAGATTAATTAAGATTGAATTAGTCCACGTTGTCACGTCTCAGTATGCCATCATGGCTAACTCAAGTATTTCCTCCCTTTTTTTTTTGGCGTATGTTAAACAGAATTAACTGAAGTGGATTGCCGGAGCCATGATCACATTAGGCAAGTTATAATCAGTTTAGCTCAGGGTACGGCAGAGGTACCTGATGTAAATGTATTACTTGATGTTTCTGAAAGGAAACTTGAAGTTCCTGGGAATGTTATTGACCACCTGAATATTGTAGTCTTCCTTCAAGGCTTCCTCCGTTTTCTTGAAGAAATTGGTTTTCTTTAAAAGAAAGAAAATCGTGATGAAGTTTGTTTTGTTATGGTATATTTTCTTTAAGGATTTTTCGTTCTGTTAGAGACATGTTTCTCGTAGAAATTTGATTTGTTGAAGACATATTTGAGGAAATTGGGTTTGATATAGAATATTTTTTTCTTATAGAATTTGGCTGTCTTAGAATTTCTTAAGAAGTGGTTCGTAAAGAAATTGGTTTTGTTCGAGCAATAGCTTTGAAAGAAATTGGATTTCTTTGAAAATTTTAATGAGAAACTTGTTTTCTAAAAGAAATTGGTTTTCTTGAAGAAATTTTTATCGGAAATTGCTTTCAGTTGTCATAATATCAGTGCTTTGATAGCATGTAATAAAAGCTGATATGAAAATCCAACCACGATCGTTGAAAAATATATTGTCTAATTCACTTTTCACGTACGAATGAATGAAAACTATTACCATCTGGGTTGGATAAGATCAGTCAAAACCACGCATAGTATTCATATTAAGCTGCGAATTTTAAGGAAAACAACTAAAAGAGAAATTCTTAAGGATAATTAAAGAAAATCATTAAGTGTAAAAGCTAAGACTTAAATCTATATTGAGCAAAAGGAGATAGATAGGATTATAGACAATATAGAAATCATATAGTAATAAGAACGAGAGGTCTTTATACACTAATTTAGGTCAGTATAGCAACAGCAGAAAAACTTTATAGATGACATAGCTCTTCTGATAAAGCGACAACAAGGTGGCTTTAATACACCAACAGAGGTTCCCCTCATATGCCAACGGGAAGGGAGATACATCAACCGGGTTTGCCTAATACATCAACAACGGGAGAGGTCTGTATGCCACCATAGTCTACAAATACAACTACTACAGCATTGACTATTCATACACCACCGGCAGCCTCGGTTGATACACCAACAGAAGGGTTCGGTTAATACATCAACAGTAGGGTCTTCTAATACATCAATGGTAGAGTCACTTAATACATCAACAGTAGGGTCTTTTGATACCTCAACGGTAGGGTCACTTAATACATCAACAGTAGGATCAGTTAATACATCAATGGTAGGATCAATTAATACATCAATGGTAGGGTCAATTAATACATCAATGGTAGGGTTAACTAATACATCAACAGTAGGGTCAACTAATACATCAACAGTAGTGTCACTCAATACATCAACGGTAGGTTCACTTAATAACCCAAACCATGGCGACAGGACGGGGCAAAAATTAATGGTTCGTTCGCGTGGCTTGCGGCAACCGACGCTGAGGGAGGGAGGGAGGGAGGGAGGAGGAACTCATCTAAACTGATCCGCCCTAGTCATTCTGTCGCAGCCATCACCGGGTGAGGACACGGGTCGCTGGAGGGGTGGGCGGTGGTGACATGACCCTAGTGATGGGAAGGGTGGAACACAGCAGGCAATCCGATGGCACAGGGTTGGTTGGTTGGTTGGTTGGTTAGAAACGTCCCTTGCTTGCTACATATGTCCAGCTCTTCGAGCGATTTTTAAGTGTCATGTATTCGACAGATTAATTTGATTTTTACGTAGGAGGTGTTGACTGATGGTGGTTAAGTCGAATTTGTATAGAGAGTGAAATCACCCCAGATGAAACGCCACTTTTCATGTCCTGGAAACGATTGGTTCAATCCTTGCAGAACACTTCGTATCAGAAGACACATACGTCATTCAATGTAATGCACACCTACGTGATCCTCCATTACATTAAGTTGTTCATACTATAATAGAGTCAGTATTACTCACTTCAGGTTGTGACCACCAGGTGCACAGTATTGTCAAAAACCTTCTTGGGAGTAGAATTTACACCCACTCGTCGTACACCAAAGATTTAATGGTAAATATAATCAACAATACCTCGAAAAGTAAGAGATCACACACTCTTTACCTCATCCTCTCATGTTTATATAAAAGATAATCGAAGGTTGATGTCGACAAATCAATTAACTCGATCTTAGAAGGAATAGGGAATCGACTTATCATTCCCAAGCTTATTTCCAGGGATAGGGGACGTAAACCCATTTCTAAAAGATACTTTCAAAAGGGGATATTCGAATATTCCAAAATATTCCAATCGTTCTTGCGTCGCATATCTTTTACATCCACAGATACCGTAATCCTAACACTCATAAGTACAGTTAGAACACGCGCATCACATTCCTTCACTTAAGTACCCACAAATGAGCTCATTAATAGAACTAACGCTTGATCCCTTCCAGTAATTAACGAAAATAACACTACCATTAATATTAAACTTAGCCATTTCCAGTGTGGGATAATTTCCACTCGCCCGTAATAACAAGACGAAACTTTTAAGATCATTCTATTTTTAAAAGCCATGAATCTAGAAGGACAAATGGGAAAACTTTCTACCATTTTGGACTTAACTTCCATGTATATAAAAGTAATGTTATTCTGTCGTCCCTGGGAGAGAGAGAAAAAAAACACAAAAACTGTGAATGCTCTGTTTTTGTACCTTTAAAATACCCATCGTTTCCAGCCTTCAGTGTGGCGTTTTGATTTAATATTAAGTTAATTATAGCTTAGTCTATGTCGAGATTCTTTTCCTAGGAAAGATGAGGACGTGTGAGCATAGGGAAAGACTGTTTTGAATAACGCAAAAGGAAATGATACGAAACCTAGGAGGAAAGATGATGGATTCTAAGATGTTGCTTTTGATTTCCAGACCAGATAAGCTCTTTTTCTTCCCCCCATGGTCGAGTGCCTGCCCTCTGTACAGACTCACTCTTGGTCTTGGGGAGGTAAAATGGGAGAGTATTTTACGTCGGATCCCAGCACTGTGAGGTGCCTTTGATGGGGAGACAATAGATTCTTGTCTGTGTATGTGTGTGTGTGTGTGTGTGTGTGTGTGTGTGTGTGTGTGTGTGTGTGTGTGTGGACAAGATTATCGAGATGGATGTGGTCTCTCTACTCTCTCTCTCTCTCTCTCTCTCTCTCTCTCTCTCTCTCTCTCTCTCTCTCTCTCTCTCTCTCTCTCCCTCTCACACACACACACACACACACCAATAAACACGCACCCCATTTCCATAATAGAGTAAGTCGGCGATTCCTAGATCTATTCCATCCTATTTATAATTCATCCACCTTGATATTTCCATTTTCAGTAACACAAGTCACTACAGGGGAAAAAAAAAACGGAGAAACTTTTCAAAACGAAAAAGAAAACCTAATATCTATCTACGAAGGACATTTCAATACCAGATAAAGAGGGAGAATCAGGATTGATAGCATAGTTAATATCTTCAATAGACACAAAAAAAAAATGGCATCCAGTGACATTTAGCTTTCAGATCATTACATGTCTGGGATGTTAAGGTCATGACGAGTGAAAAACCTGGGATGAGGATTGGGTTTTGGAAGGTCAGTGACTCATCAGTCAGAATGGGTTTTTTCTGTGTGTGTGTGTGTGTGTGTGTGTGTGTGTGTGTGTGTGTGTGCGTGTGTGTGTGTGTGTGTGTGTGTGTGTGTGTGTGTGTGTGTGTGTGTGTGTGTGTGTGTGTGTATGTGTGTGTGTGCGTGGATGCGCGCGCTTCGACACAGAGAGGAAAAGAAACACGAGTTAAAACAGAACATCATAGAAAATGGTATAAAGAAGCGTGTCGTGTATTCAGATCTCATTACCAAGACGACAGTCGTGTTCACACCTCTTCACCATGGGGTCAGTGTGTCCTCCAGAGAATCAGGGGGTTCTGAATTCGACTCCCTCCCTCCCTCCCTCCCCAGAGACTCACCATAACCTAACCTCACCTCCCCAGAGACTCACCATAACCTAACCTAACCTAACCTCCCCAGAGACTCACCATAACCCCCCCCCCCTTACCACATCAGAGCGACCCCATCGAGAAACCTCATTTTCAAACGCCACCACTCCCCTGCTGGGTGCGCAGTTTCTCGCCTCATATTCGCTATTTTATGCGCAGTTCCGGGGGACATATCTGGGCCATTATCGGTGTGAGAGTAGCACGGCTCTTACATAAGTTCAATGTGTATGTGTTCAGTATATAGACTTCAACTCCTTTTGCTGTCAAAGGTAACAGCCACAGACTCTATTTTTTCTTTTTAACGTTTGGCTTTTTTTTCAAACTTTTATATCGAATGAATGGCGTTTAAACAAACAGTTGTGGTGGACATTTCGATATATGTATATTTATGTGCTCCAGTATATTGTATATATATACGTGTGTGTGTGTGTGTGTGTGTGTGTGTGTGTGTGTGTGTGATTTAAAGTTACATATTCAAATATAATTCATTTAGTCACGGGTTATCTTCATATCATTAAATTACGTCAGTTTTCAATAACAATGTTTATATTATTATTTTCTATCATTCATTTGGTCATCACAGAGCTATCCATTATTCATATGGTGGCAATATTAAGTATAAATCCAACACTTTCTTTTCTTACGTCAAATGTTATGTTCTTAGACTCTTGGAATCCTTGTGCTTGTAAACAAATTCCTCCTTTGCCGATAAGGGTATTATATACCATATATTTTTATTCGCTTTTTAAAATCATGGTTTCAGATCTTTTTTCTGGTTGATGTAATGGAACTCTTGATTGTTGTCTTTTAAACTCTGGAAATACTTGCATTTTCCTATGGATTCGAGCATTTCCCTCTAACATTATTACCCATGTTGAATTCCCTCCCTCAAATAGACTACTTCAGTGACTCTCATTTATTTATCCACAATTCTAGGTATAGTTTCTTGGTCCTTTGGCGTACCTTTTTCCCCCACTATGGATAAAGCTTCATTTTCTTCTAAATCTCCTTCAGTTCCCTCCGACTAACTAGTATATTTAGCCTTTGAAAACCCATTATTTTCCTCGATTTCTCTACCTTTTTCGCCATTATAGATAAAGCATAATTTCCATCTCGCTTTACCCCAACAAGTGAGCAGGACTTCGTGTAGAAACACACACCTGTGCACTGTCAGTATACAAAACACTGTAGACAAAACATTAACTCCTTTTCCCTCAACAGGTAATGGAGAGAGGGTGGGTAACCCTCCCTTCCTCCTGCACCTTCACCCTTCCTCTCCTCCTCCTCCTCCTCCTCCTCCTCCTCCTCCTCCTCCTCCTCCTTCTTCAGGAGTCTACACTTATCTGTGCCTCGTCAACCATCCTCCTGCACCCTCGCCTTCTTCCCCTTCCTCCTCCTCCTCCTTCAGGAGTCTACATGTATCTGTGCCTCGTCTCGCGTGTTCAGGCCCCCGCCTGGTCTCCTCCCACGAGTCCTGGATGGCTCAACGCGAGAGGACTGGCGTGCCACACCCTCGTTGCCAGTATGGATTTCCATTACTCTTCTCTCCAGAACCACGATTATCCAGTCAACGTTTGGCCTCATTTGCATACATCTGGCTTTCTTCCTGCTGATGGAGATGTAAGTCGCCTCCTCACCTTCTACTCGGGGAGGCTCACTGATTGATGCCGCGAGGATGAGGTGGGAAAGACAGGGAGGGAGAAGGGGTTGAGGAAGAGCGAGAGACAGGAGGGAGGGAGAGAGAGAGAGACATAATGAGGAGAGAGAATGAGAGGGAGATAAAGAAAAAAAAAAGACGGGACAGTTAAAGAGTGGTGAGGGAAGGGAGAAATGATAGATGACAGCGAAGAGATGGACAAAATAGGATGAAGGGAGAGAGAGAGAGAGAGAGAGAGAGAAATAGAGAGAGAGAGAGAGAGAGAGAGAGAGAGAGAGAGAGAGAGAGAGAGAGAGAGAGAGAGAGAGAGAAGCTACGAAAGCAGAGGAAAAAACAAGGATGGGGAATATTTCGGAAGTGAGGCTGAGGTAGGAGAGTAGAGTTGGCAAGTAGACAAGCCAGGGGTACGACCCCTGGATGTGGTAACGTGAACTTCGACCCTTTGACCATCAAGGGTCAGACCTAAACACACGCTGTCATAACTCATGTGTTGCTCTGTGTACCCTCGTACGCAAGGATCGTACCGTTATGCTCATAGCACAGCCCTGAGGGATCGTACCGTTATGCTATACCCTTGAGGGATCGTACGTTAGGTTCATACCATATCCCTGAGGGATCGTACCGTTATGCTATACCCTTGAGGGATCGTACGTTAGGTTCATACCATATCCCTGAGGGATCGTACCGTTATGCTATACCCTTGTGGGATCGTACCGTTAGGTTCATACCATACCCTTAAGGGATCGTACCGTTATATGGTATACCCCTAAGGGATCGTACCGTTATGACCAAACTTGATACCGTTGTGACCAAGGATCGAACCGTTCATGCCCAAAGGGTCATCACCATCGTGGGCCAAGCGACCTGCCCACGTCCTCAACAGATGAGAGAGTAGAGTGGGGTCGGTCGTGTCGTCAGGGCAACCCCCAGAATCTCAAAAACGCTCAGGAGAAGCTCGTAAGAAAAAAAAGAAGAATAGAGAAAAAAGAAAAGAAGGATAAAGAAAAAAAATATGAAGTCCTGCAGCGGTTCCTTCTTGAGAAAGGTTCTTGTAAGGGCAAGAGACAGCCAACACTTAGCGTCGGCCCTCCATAATTCTACAAGCGGCTCTGGTGTGCGTTTCGGTGGGTCGGGGTTATGAAAGGGACGGAGGCCGTAATTCTGAATGAAGAGTGTGTTTACAGGGAACGGTAAGCATAAATACCGTGGAGGGGGGAAGTGTATGTACGAACCTGGCTGGACAGAATACAGCGCCTTCAGGTCACGAACTCCTTGCCTTCAGGTCACGAACTCCTTGCCTTCAGGTCACGAACTCCTTGTCTTCAGGTCACGAACTCCTTGCCTTCAGGTCACGAACTCCTTGGATGTTTCATTTTTTTTTCTCTCTCTTCTGAAATTTCCTGTTTTTCGTCTTTCATTTCTCGCTTAGTCAACGTGTGAGAGATGTGACTGAGTGTGAGTGAGGTGAATGATTATTGGCATGAATGATTATTGCTGTCACTTAATCTAACAAGGGGGATTTTTCGTCAGTGAAATTTGTCCATTAAGAAATGTTAACAGTTAATGGATAAAGCAAAAAGAAAAAAGACATTGATTGAATTTCTTCAGGCTTAGGAAGTGTCCTTATTATCTTGGTAGAGATAGCACCAAGATGCTGAAACTAATCTTAATAGTTGTCGTTTTTTTTCAATGTTTACGTAACACTTTGCTCTGTCCATCACTCATGTTTTGATTCATAACATACGACTTCTATTATCAATATGATTGGTACTTTCTTGTTGCTGAAAAAGTATAGGCCTCGATTTGATTTAGAATAACATCAATGGTTTAGTAGATAGTCAAACAGGGTGAAGTAAACAGCAGCCACACCAGGGAAGCGCTACCATCCTGTCTGAGGAGTGTCGAACTGATGCTCCAACTTAACACCCTCCGTGTCAAAATGTCTTATGTACTGTCTCTTGAAAATTAAGCTTTCGAACTTTTCTAAACATCCTTTCTCTACATGTACCCTCCTCCTGCCATCTCATATTTTCTACTTCCTATCTTCTCACTCTTTCTCTTACCCATCCTTTACCCATTACCCATCTTTTGCCCATCCTACATCATTTCTATCTTCTAACACACACGATCGACCTGCTTATTGTCGTAAAAAAAAGAAAATAAAAAGAACAAGAGCGCAGACTTGCTGCCTCCTCAAAAACCCTCCCTCACATTTTTCTTCCCTTTTTCTTCCTCTCCTCTTAACGTCTGGTCTGGACCCCAGGCTTTTGTTCGTGCTTGGAACATGCAAGAGTAAGGAAAGAAACCCCGAGGAGCACGCAAGCATATCCCATACCAATACGTTGCAAGCAGCTGTGCAGGCAGGCGACGGGAAAGCATAACTCTCACATTTATGAAAAGAAAAAGGAAATCCCTGAAAGCTATCAAGCACACGTACTTATCGGCACTCAAGCATATGAACTATCAGACTTATTTGGATAGACCACAGAGGCGCCATCTGACGCTGTGTGCTGTTCAAGGCCTCTGGAGAGGCAGACTTCTTGCTTTAATAGCTCACAAGCAGGAAAGCGGACAGATCATCCGTCTGGGTGAATCGCAAGCAGACCAAGTATGATTTGTGCTTCTCCATCTCAAGCAGACAGTTATACGGGTATGATACTGGTGAATGATGACATAGTCCATCTTAAACAGTCAGTCAGACGCGTAGGAATACATACCCCCTTAACCCCTTGAGCACTTCGTACGATCGTTAAATACGACGGTACGACCTTTTAAGGCACGATTTTGTGACCCTACTTGATCTTGACGGAACCTTTCTTGACCAAGAAACTAACGATCCTTGAGCACAACGGCATGACCTCCCCCTTAGGGTATGACGACGAACTGACCCTCCTTTGACCTGACCTTTCTTTTTTTTTTAGAAAGGTCAGGGTGAAAGATCATGCCACCCACCATAAGCCACGGGGGTCGTCGCCACTATATCGTCGTTCTCAAGAACTTAACAACAACTTCAAGTCAGACGAATGCGAGTTTAGTCCCACAAGCCAACCTCCGAAATGTAATCATACAGACACACGAACATTTTTAATCAGGTGCGCAAACACACCACACACTCGAGGAGGCCAGGACCATCAAACACACGCATCTCAAGAAGGATGGTATAATCAAGCAGCAAGCATAAATGACGGGAAAGAGAAGGCAAGCAAGCAAAGCAAGGCAACACGTAGAGGCAGACCCACACATAATTTCTTTTTTTAACCATGCTAACTACAGGACTGCGTTTGGGGATATATACGTAGATAGATAGATAGATAGATAGATAGAAAGATAGATAGATAGATAGATAGATAGATAGAGAGAGAGAGAGAGAGAGAGAGAGAGAGAGAGAGAGAGAGAGAGAGAGAGAGAGGATGTGAGGGAGGTGGGTGGGTTCGTGGGTTCTCGTCCAGGTAGCGTACGTATATGTGGGCCGCTAATAACAGCAATACGGACAAAACGAGTCAGGGATTGGTCATTAGCGTGAGTGATGACCCGCACTTTGTCCTGATGGATACTATATGTTACGACGCCCCCCCTCCTCCCCCCCTCCTCCTCCCCAACATGATCGCTCCCATCACGCTCCTCCATGACGCCCGTAACAGCGTCACGCGTCACTGGACTCTATTCCCTTCTCGGTACATTCGATCTCCGTCACATTTCTTGCATAGCGGCTCACCAACCTCTTTATTCTCTTGGTTACGCCCACCGTCACACCCTCCTCCTCCTCCTCTTCCGTGACGCGTTACAGCATATTACGCAAGTATACTCTGTGTGTTATATGCTGGCTTAGCATACCACATCATACTCCATACAGCATACTTGCCGAGGTATGATCATAGTAAGGTGCAGAACATGACAGCGATTTATTTTTACGTATTACTGCATATGTGAGTATACTCAATCCGTCATACCAGATGGTATAACCGAACACCAAGATACGTACCTGCCCAACATACAAGCTTAGGGAATATGTTCTAACTCATAGTATATAAGAGTATATTTAGTATACCATTCTACCAGAAGACTATATCATTAGCATAGGCAATCATAAACCCGAAGGTTATACGTGAAAAACTATAATATACGAATTATGATATACTCCCTGGGGGTATGATATATATGATGGACTATATATATACCCCCTGGGGTATAATGTATATGAAGGACTGTATATTAAAACTGTCTCGTGCTGGACCTACATATAAGCTATAACATTGATTTAGGAATTTTAGATAATTTTGAGTTAATTTAGGTCAATCATGTTTTCTGTCTTAAATGCTGTTGCTCTTGCACACACACACACACACACACACACACACACACACACACACACACACACACACGACTGAAGCTTAATCACCTTCAGCCATTGTTTCTTCCGGAGAAGGTCATAATGACCTTGTTTCCCAAAGACC
>NC_092237.1:57796207-58083707 GCF_036320965.1 Panulirus ornatus | reverse complement strand
ATAACCTGAGTTGGTATACTTCGCAACATCTATTTTTCTAAACTCCTCAGCTATAAACTTGTTCTTAATGACTCGATTTCTTATGAGGAAGACCACCTCGAATCTGGAGCAGTTGTCGCATCACGCTGGTGGTGTGTGTGTGTGTGTGTGTTGTGTGTGTGTGTGTGTGTGTGTGTGTGTGTGTACTACCTGCTATGGGGGAACAGATCTTCTGCAGGACGGGTCGGTCCTTCCAACAGTAGGAAAACGAAGACTGTACTGCTACGAACTAGAGGAGTGGTCTAACTATGACGACACACACACACACACACACACACACACACACACACACACACACACACGTACGCTGTTGTCAAACGATGGTCTCGGGTATTGCGATGAGGTCTGCTGGAGGAGGTTTTGGCACTTCGACCCACTGAATCTAGTAGACCCAAAAGGTTCCCAAGTTTTGAAATCCCTGTGGCTACTCCCTGTTCAGAACGAGGACACTGTATCGGAAGAGCGTGGAAGTCCAATTCCACCACACCGCACTGAATTCTCGTATGAGTTCAGCATGAGCAACGTCAGGAGGGAACCAGTTCTTTTTGGACCTCGTTTGTGTATCGTCTGCGCATGAAACACTAAAGCATTTATGCCCCAGACATAGAAACACTTGCGCACCCGACAATGAAACATTTGAGGCACCGAGCATTGACGCATTTGCACTCTGAACATTGAAACGTTTACGTGCCAAAAGGTGGAAACATTTGCACATAAAACAGCAGAAAAATGACGCAAGAAACACCGAAGATGACCTGACGACTCCATAATGCGTTTGCGGATCTCGACCCTCATCTTCTCTGGTGACGCCTTCAGCCTGGCTTGGCTGAGGTACCGGGAGGGAGTAGCGGGAGGGAGTAGCGGGAGGGAGGGAGGGAGGGAAGAGTGGACGATAATGTTAGAGGGAGATGGAAGGAACTATAGAAAGGGAGAGGCGACAGACGAAGAGAGAAACGAAGAAAGAGGATAATTAAGTAGATGAATGAGAGTAAAAAGAGGAGAGTATGAGAGTCGCTGATAAAGTAGAGTGAGAGAGTTGAGGGTAAAAGACTGAAAGTTGATACAAAGTTTGGCCAGATGTTAGGTAGAGGGAGGGAGGGAGAAGGGAGTGCGAAATATCAACAGGGGCGAAGGGACAGGGAAGGAGGGGGAGAGTTGAGGAAGGAAGGGAGAGGGTGAGGGAGAATAATGAAGGGGAGTAACCGGGGTGGAGGTAGGGGTGCGGGGGGGGGGGGAGATGTGCCCTGGATCACCAAAATAAACCGAGTTTGCTGGTGCTAATGGCCCTCCCCCCCCCCACCCCCATCTTACATCCCCCCTCCCCCTTCCCCCTTCCCACCATCTTACCCTAACTGCAGCAGTTTTAAAGGAATATTTCACGAATTTATATCTCTCCACGAAAATGGCGACGGGGTTGATGGGGGGGGGGGGTGTAAAGTTCGCCCCTGGAATTATGAGCTGTTGGTGAGATAAAAGAGGATGTGGGAATACTTTATATTGAAGAGGGAGGTTAGAGGAGGAGGGGGGAAGGGAGGGTTGTGTTCGTGTTCATTTCAAGCGCGTGGAGAGGTGGAGGGGAGCGCGGGGGGGGGGGGGGGGCGCAGGAGCGAGACGAAGGCGACGCTGCTGGGGCGAAGCCTCGAGGACGAGCCATTCGAAATCGAGACGGCTCTGAAGTCTGGATCGAACCAGCACCACTCCATCGTCTCCCTTCCTACTCGGCTCACGTAATGAACACACGGGAGATAACGAGTATGAAAAAAAAAAAAACCAACAGCTGTAGTTGACTGGTTGGGTAATTATCGTGGTGGGAATGGGGGTTTGGTTAGGGGTACGAAAGAGAGAAAGGGTTAGTAGTAATGGTAAGGGATAGTGGTGATGGTCGGTGGTGGTGGTGTGGTTGTAATGGGAGTGATGGTGGTAGTATAGTGTTGGTGGTGATAGGTGATTAGATATGTTTCATGAGACGGTAAAGTCGCCAGCAGTAAACTGTTACTGTGGAGATAAGCCAATAGACGAGCGAACACAGAAAACGGTTTATGGTAAAGAGCCATTTATATATATAAACTCGGGATGGCTAGTTTCTTTTTCCTCGTTTTCTTCTTTTTTGATCATTTTGGTACTATGTTTTATTTATATTACGATTTATATTGCATAAAGCGTAATAACCAGTAGACTGGACTTAGTAAATGCTAAAGAGAACCAAAGAAACTGCTATTGAAACATAGAGAGCGTGATATAGAATCAAATAAACTGCTGGTGAGACATAGTCATCGTGACATAAAGCCACATAAACTGTTTCACAAACAGTGATCGTGGCAAAGACATAAACTGCGCGTGAAGAGTCAACCACCGCTACATGAAGCAAGATAAACTGCCGCTTAATACGCTACAACCGCTACATGAAGCAAGATAAACTGCCGCTTAATACGCTACAACCGCTACATGAAGCCAGATAAACTGCCACTTAATACGCTACGTGAAGCCAGATAAACTGCCCTTGTAACCATGATAACAGCTTCAGGACGCGCGGTCATGACGGACGCGGAGCTAAATAAACTGCCTTCTGTAGTGTGCTACGTAAACTACGTAAACTACAGTTTCTACTACATAAAGGCACAGACTGCTACCGTGTCTCCCTCCTCCTCCTCCTCCTCCTCCTCCCACTCCTCCTCCTCCTCCTTCTCCTCCCACTCCTCCTCCTTCTCCTCCTCCTCCTCCCACTCCTCCTCCTCCTCCTCCCACTCCTCCTCCTCCTCCTCCTCCTCCTCCTCCTCCTCCCACTCCTCCTCCTCCTATGGAGATAATGGCTACTCAGGTCAAACGGGCCAACACTAACGTATTTGGCATGTAAATCTGGGCCATTTTGAAGTCTCATGGTGGTGGGGGAGCCATGGTGGAAGGAAGAGAGTCTCTCTCTCTCTCTCTCTCTCTCTCTCTCTCTCTCTCTCTCTCTCTCTCTCTCTCTCTCTCTCTCTTTCGCCTCACTATTTCGGGGGTTATTTATCGACTGCCAGGTAAAGTTAAGATGCACTCGACAGTCTCCAAAAAAAAAAAAGATACAGGTTAAAGAAAAGGAAAAAAAAAAGTTAACATGACTCATGCGTGAATGAAAGATGTGTACAGATATTTCTTTCACTTCTTTCATATATTTCTGTATTTTCGTACGAAGGAATTTTTCGGTATTAGAAGCTTGCTAAATTTTTTCGTATTCATTAACAGTGTATGTGTGAGTGTGTGTGTGTGTGTGTGTGTGTGTGTGTGTGTGTGTGTGTGTGTGTGTGTGTGTGTGTGTATGTGTGTGTGTGTGTGTGTGTTTCCTCCCCATTGAGCATACATGAGATCAGGAATGTTTTCAGTTTGCCCAAATATTTGCATGTATTTCTTTATTCAGACAGTTGGTACCACGCAGGTTGATTTCGCGACCCTTTAACTAATGCCAACTACCATTTCCTGTCCATTAGGAGCCCGGGATGATGATGGGAGCAGATGACTCGTGCCTGGCTATGGCCCAGATGTGGGGGAGAGAGGGTGGTGCAGGCGAGAAGGGAGAGAAAATGGGATAGAAGGTTAAAAAATGGGAAGAGGGGGTGGTGTGGTTGGAGTTTGGGTACAACTGGGAGAAGAGAGGTAATAGAATGAGTAGGGGAGAGAGAGAGAGAGGGAGAGTAGATGGGATAGATAGATAACATGAGATTTGATGATCCATGACGAGGTTGTTTCCCCATAGACGTATAGCCTATAGGGACAAAGTAGGAATGCAAAGGGTATCGAACCCCCCTCCACCTAACACCCATCTCGCCAGGAACAGCAGCGGGAATGAAAGAAAAAAAATTATAAGAGGATCACCATGAATTGTATACAAGTTATACTGCCTTGGGAAGTTTATAGGAAAGTGTGGCTTGGAAATTTTGACCTAAAGTATTGCTGCAGTAGCGCACTCTATGGACGAGGCTAAAACCTTGTAGAAAACGAAGGAGTAATTGATTTTGTGATTACGGAATATTCATGAGTATAGTACCATCTTAATGAAGCTTATTTAGTAATATGAAGTAAGTATTTGTTTAGCGGTGATTTTAAATGTAGTCCTCTCTTTCACAACTTCTGGTTGTGGTTTTTATTAGTGTTGTACAACTTTACCACTAAAGAACCTCTCGCCTCCTTTAGTATCACGCTTCCTCAATTTTAATTCAATGTCACATTTGGTTCTCGAGTTAGCAACTTCACTGTTTGGATTTGAAGTCTATGAACTGCCCTCGGGTTATTAAAAGGCCGTCAGAGTTAAGCTCTACATCCACCAACCAAAAATCTAATACCTTCCAAGTGCAAAGGATCATTCTAGATCCACATACACTTTCACAAAGTACGTCTGAGTGTTGACGTTGTTCACTGTTTCTGGAGTCGGGATGTATTTGATGCCTTCGGTGGATATAATAAGTTCAGATCTCCCAGTCTCTATTTGTAAGGCTTATTTCTAAGGGGCGGAATTCTTTATGTTGCTCTTCTTTGTATCCACTCTAGTTTTGTTTTCATCTTTGATCAATTTTTGGTGGCCAGAACTGAATAGTACATTTTTGATTAAGGTCTTACTGAGGTGGAAAGAATGAGTGATAACTGGGTCCCTCGTTTTCCATTCTGCTGTCTGATTCTATGAAGCCTAACGTTTTCTTTGCATTACTATATGCAGCCGAATGTTGCTTGGCAAATTTTATGTCATCGTGATTATCACATAGAGGTCGTTTTTTATTCATGTGGTAATGGCTTTACCGACCATCATATATCTGCAATTGGTATTTTGCTCGCCAGAGAGCATTACTGCGTATTGATCTACTGTGGGGTCCATGTCCCTGGGATATAATGGGACGGGAGGAGACATAATGGGAGGGGATGGGTATAATGGGACGGGAGGTTAATGGAATGGGATGGAATGGGTGTAATAGGATGCAATGAGTATCACTGGACGGGAAGAGACAGTATGGTAGGGAATGGTTGTTTTAGGAGGGTAGGAGAATGAGTGGGAGAGAGGAATGTAATGGAGAGAAAGAGGGAAGGAAAGGGGAGTGAAATATGGGAGGGGAGGTATGCATTAGCTGGGAAAATAGGGAAGATGATAGGTGGAGATGACAATGACGCAATCCTTCGATGAAGCTATATAAGAAATAGATCTGCAGTTGAACAGAGCAAATATCTTTCCTTTGATTCACGTGTGAGTCGAGGTGGGAAGGACCCCAGTGCCTGTGGACCCTATTAGCCCTTCTCCCAAGATTCCTTCGTTCACCCACTTCGTCATCATCCTCCTCCTCCTCCTCCTCCTCCTCCTCCTCCTCCTCCTCCTTCTTTCACTTCTACTTCTACCTCCTCCTTCAGGAGGAACTAAACCTCCCCACCCTACCCCACCCTGCTCCTTCCTCGCTCTAATTACCCCGACTAGTTTCTTTGTCGAGACTCCACCAGTTCATTTGCCAGAACAAACAGTGGGGGGTGTTTATCTGACACAACGCATCGCCAATTTCTTTGAATCAAAGTATAGCCAATTTCCCCCGATCTGCTTGAAGAGCCACCGAGTGTTAAATCTCCCAGACAAGAACTCCTTTCGTGGTACCCCAAGTGCGTTTGTGGAGGAGATTAATCCTTCTTAATAGCCAAACAAAGGCTTCACTTCACACAGCCACATCTTAACCTCATTAAAAGCGGGAGAATTTAGTCATCTCTGAACTACATGCGCTGACATCGTAATGTGACTATCTTACGTGATATTTACGTCCTTTCTTTTTCTAAACCCCAGGAACCATGTCCCTTCCGAGGAGCTCCAGCAGTGCAGGGGAAGTTGGCCACGTCCACCGCTTCAAAGAATGAGGTAATTGTCTCTCCGTGTG
This sequence comes from Panulirus ornatus, assembly GCF_036320965.1. NCBI lineage: Eukaryota > Metazoa > Arthropoda > Malacostraca > Decapoda > Palinuridae > Panulirus > Panulirus ornatus. The sequence continues at coordinate 58,077,792 of NC_092237.1, read as the reverse complement.
ACTCGAGTCCAAAGGTGGATGCCGAGCATATTGCAGCGCCACTGTATTGTAAGTGTTCTTATTTCACTGTACAAGTGGTGAGTGATTGGTTGTTAGGGGGCTAGAGACCGTCTTGGTAGCCTTGTTTTGTGTAAATTGTAGTTCTGTTGTTTTTGCTTCTAGGAGATTATATATATATATATATATATATATATATATATATATATATATATATATATATATATATATATATATATATATATGTATATATATGCGTAGCAAATGAATATCATTAGGAGTACATCATTAAGAATTTACACCCCCCATCCCCCAACTGTCACTCATTGCGATGTCTTCATTGTTTTAAGTAAAACCATCAAATCACCAGCGCGGTTAGCATCCTCTGTTCCCCACTCGGGTTCATAAACTCTAATTGCTCTTCATGAATGAACCACTCGTCCCCCACGAGACGAGCGAGTGTGACTAATTACTGCAAGTACCTCTTCTTGACCCCTGTTGTCTCCACGCGACCCCCCCATGATATTACCCGGAGATAGAAAATAGGAAGACAGTGAAGAGCTATCATCTGTAATTTCCCTCAAGGCTTCCCAATGGAAATTGAGGAAGAGGAGGAGGAGGAGGAGGAGGAGGAGGAGGAGAAGGAGGAGGAGGAGGAACTGTTAGTTCGTGTGGATACATTTGTAGTAGTTCCTGATGAGCCCCCAGTTAGGTGTACTATCCTGTATAGTTAAGGTGATTCTTCTGTACCTTCCCTACTTGCATACCTAACCACCACCTCCTGACGAAGAGGTGTTCGAGTTGGGGTTCCGGGAAGAGTCGCCTGTGTCTCCATTCTGATCAGAGATCGTCTCATGATAGAAGAACATGAAGTCCATTTTCTTTTTTTCACGGTAACAGCCCATGGTACAGTTTTCTATAGGTGCGCCGAGGGGGGCGGGCGATCCTCAGATTTATTGAATAATTATTGATGTCATTTATTGATAATTAGGATATTGGAGTTTGTGGTATTTGCTCTGACTATTCAGATATTTTCCTTACACCTTTTCCAGTGAATAGTCGACATATGTTCACCTTATTGTTACAGAGGAATTTGCCTTTCATATAACTGTATCTGGGAGGTTGGGTAGAGCGGGGAGAGGGAAGGAGGTATTATCTGTGTAGGAGGATAGGGGGATGTAAGGGGGGTAAGGATTGGGTGGTAGGGTGGAAGGAACGGGATGGGAGCTGAAGAATAAGACTCTTTAGAAATATGGAAATGTTGTATATTCATCCAAGATACAGTTACATTAGGACTGAATACAGAACCATTTCCCTCTCGTCCCAGAAATATATATAAAGGGGAGTTGACCTCCCTCCCGCCCACAAAAACCAGCAGGCAGCTGGAGGTACGTCCATACCATCCTCCACGTCCTGCAGAATATTTTTACTTAATGGAGCAATATATTGTTCGCAGAACGACAAACGCTTTCGCCAAAAATGCCCAGGACCGCTGTATTAGAAGGTGTTTCGTTCCCGAGGTCTTTGGTGACTTTGGAATGGCTCATCAGGAAGAATGCTCTCGCGGTTTCAAGTTATTTTTATTGTACGGAAAGAGGGTCGTGACTTTTATGGGAGCATATATATGTGTGTGTGTGTGTGTGTGTGTGTGTGTGTGTGTAAATTTGACTGGTCCAAGCCTGGTACGGGCTCTTTCCAGTGACACCTGGTTCTGTAGGAGCTTACGTATCATCTTTTTCTTTTCTTTACCCTATTGTATCATTGCTGGCACAAGACGTGTTTATTGTTTTTGTGTGTGTGAACTGTTCGTATCAGTGTGTCAGCTATCTTCGCACTATTCTGTTCCATCAGCAGCCAACAGTTTGAAGACATGTTTCTTTAAGCAAAGATAGACTTCATATGAAAGAGACGACATCCCCAGTCCAAGAAGAGAAATGAAACTTAATCTAACCCAACCTTCTATAAATTGATGGTTCCAGGTGGAATAGTGTACTACGAAGTTCAACAAATCTAATTATATTATCTTATATTCAGGCTAATTCCTTATTGAAAGTGTACGAAAGAATATATTTCCTCTAAACCTATATTTTGAGTACTTTCGTAGCTGAAGTTGCAAAAAAAACAAACGCATGTGTATAGAATTCTGCAAGTTTCCCATATAAAAATAATTGTTTTCTCTTACGAATATTGGGAGTAAAGAAAACGAATTAAAATGGTACACTTAAATATTGTTAGCATTGATTTCCAAACAAATGAAGTACCATCAAGCTTTTGGACTAATCGTTACATGAAAGTAACACTTTGATATATAAAAAGACTTTACAAACTATCGTGAAAGTCAGTGATGAAATTGAGAATGGGGGCGACCATGGGCCATATACTCAGTGAGAGTGTATGTCGTCTTAGAAAGATCTTTAACATCTAAGGAAGTTTTCAATTTATTTATTTTTCGGTTGATTATATATTAACATTAACGGCCTTGATTATCCTGACATTTGATACGTCTAATAACCAATAAACCAACCAACCATCCAAGTCGATAAAAGACCGTTCGAGTTTGTGGTGGTATTTGCCTTTGAAGATATCCAAAATAATTTACTCCTCCCAGTTATCTGCTCCACGATAACACTGAGCTGCTACATGAGAATTGTGCTCACACACGGCCATCAAAATCATGGGAACCAAAATATTGATACGAAAGGTCATTCCAGTTAATTGAGATTAGATTAATTATATCAGGATTTAGTCATGTAAATTGATTACTGTATATCATTTTGAAATATCAGATTATCTTCACTTAGAGGATCATTTCTTGTGTATTTAGCTGCAAAATATCTTGATTTATTCTTCTATTCCCCACTACCTCCCACGCCTGAGCGAGGTAGCGTCAAGAACAGACGAACAATGGCCTCATTTGCACTCATTAGTTATTAATTTATCCAATTAACGGATCGTAAAGGCTATTGAGGTCGAGTTATTGTCAGAAAAAAACAATTAGGGTACAACACTCTACATTTAGCTGTGAATCTTTTTTTCTCTCGGCACTTCAGTATCCTCAGGACCCTGTATGATCCAAAGGTGGATCCAACATAGATCTCTCCCTCGCTAGATCTATTCAGCACAAGATTTTTATACAAAAAAAAAACTCGTTGCGGAGTCTACAGGTGTTAGAATATGCTCTTTCTTCTCAGTAGAACACCTGTGGTGATCTGGGAGACCATATATCTGTGTTGTCAGAGGCTGGTCCAGAGGATGAGCTAAAACAGAATCATAACGGTTTTAGGACTTGGTTTCATGTATGAGAATGAACAGGAGGAGCGATGGGTTGAATCCAATTAAGTACGTTTGGGTGAAATTTAAACGTAAAGAACAAATTACCCAGTGTGTGTGTGTGTGTGTGTGTGTGTGTGTGTGTGTGTGTGTTCTCAGAGTTGATTTCCTGTCGTGTGGTGGTGGTATGTATGTGTATGTGTGTTCAGAGATTGTCTGAGACTATCCCTGACACGGGCGGCCGTTGTCAATGAGTGCCTGTTCTTGAGTGTGCCATTATTGGCACAGGTCGAGTGTGTATGCTCCCTGTGGCAACATTCTTATGTTATGATATGAGCACTCACAGAATTATAGTTAAATACACAAGTTATGTACATGAATCATATATATATATATATACTGGTGCAATGTGGATTAAATAACATTACCCCCGCATCCCCTGCCCTTCAAGGCCATTAGCACGAGGGGTGGAGGTAAAGTCAAAGTGATTGTGATGCCCGACTCAAACCGTTACCCCGGATGTCATTCCCAAAGCTATTGATTTTTACTCGCTGTTAATTCCACGCGCTATCGATTCCAAACATTGTTCCAGTCTACGTGCAGTTGATTCCTGTGAATGTTAATTTCAAGAATTATTACCACGAGAGAGTGTAAAAGTTTTAGTTTCTGTTTCAGTTCCCATGTAACCATACCTCGTCGTGTCCTCCTTGATTGTTTTTTCTAGAATACCAACACGAAGCCCTTTCCGTAGGATCCAACTCAGTAAGAAATTGATTCTTAAGCAAATTAGAAAAAAAATCTGAGGAATTGAGTCTTTATTTCTAACTTTCATATGCTAGAAAACTAACTTCACAGCTAACTTTATGAGTAATTCGTAAAGTAATTCTGGTACATCCCACCTTTGTCGAAGGTATAAAGTTATCGTGTTAAATAAGACTCGAAATTATTTCTTAATCTATTTATTCTCCCTTTGCTTTATTTGTTGATCTCATTCGACTCGTTTCGACTCTTATCTCGAAACAGAGTTATGAGAGCCAGACAAGAAAATTATCATAGATTATTTCGTTATTGAGATATATTTAATGATACATATACGAATTCTAACTATAATGTAGATTAATAATTTTCTACATAAGTGTAGTGGTGTTAGCACGAGCAGTCTCAACCAGTTTCAGTTTATTGACTATATATCTAATCATCATAGAACGTCAGTGAGGAGGGACAATATGCTTGCTATATACATTAATTATTATGTCCATTTATATGCAAAGAGAATCGGTCACAAATAACAAGTGACAGACGCTGTTCGGGAAGGATTTCAAGGAAATATGTAAGGACGCCACCTGTATGTTATGTATCTTTTCATTATGGGTGATAATAAGAGTAGGTAACAAGATGTATTACGTAGAAATGTATACCACGTCAGAGGTTCTAAAGAAATATCCCCAAAATTGGATAATTTAGTACATTCACTAGAGGTCAAAGTTACTTTTTGGCAACCGGTGCCATCATATGGAGGAAACGTATGCATATTTGATAAATTATCATTGTACGATTATTAATTTCATAGAAATATTTCTGTGCAATAGCTTTCGCTATCATTTATCTATAAATCGACAGAAATATGTCGTCAGTTGCACTTGATCTTAATCTTTGAAAACTTAAAGACAGTTGTACTTGAATAGGTTACCCCATAAACATCAAAGAAAACTATATTCTCTTCATGTTTCATAGAAAACGAAGAAGCGACGGTAGTGATGTGGGTAAACTATACTACATAACATAGTGTAGCATTTAGCCCTCGTTTAGTCAACACTTCAGACTTTAGAATTCATTGATACTCCTTTAAGAAATAGAATACATGTAAAAGAATTTCTCTTGTATACATATGTAAGTAATTTTTTGATACAGGAATTTTTAAGGATTAATTGACAATGGATTGGATGCTAACAGACTTCTGACTCGATAAAGTTTCTTACTGCACTGCTCAGCTCTGATGTCCGATCTTGAAAACCTGCGAACAAGCACATATATCAATAGAGATGAACCGCCATTATCTGAAATATTTCATCAAACTACCCACGCGAACCGTGAAAATGATAATTGTTTGGTCATTAACTGTACTAATGTTGCTGTGAAACATCACAGAGAAAAATATGATAAAGCAGATTCTATACATAATTTGATAAAGAACGAAAACTGTTAGATAAAGAAAAACTTGATTCGAACAAGGTACCACCACCATCATAGTCAACTCCATCTTGCTTGTCTATGTTGACAAAAACGAAATGACAGTTATGTTGGTTCTACAAGCGTTTGTCACAGAGTACGGAAATCAGGGTTAGCTGTTGTTGAAATTCATGAATTCAAACTAAAAACAAAAAAAGGATATCGAATTGACAATACGTTTTATTCATTTTTCAGAAAGTGGTCGTTGACAATTACTAGAACATCATATGCACCAGACTGGAAACGATGATGGCGGCAGAGGGAACGTCTCGCATGGTGAGTTAAGTTTAATCCAATTTTTACATATACGTATGAGTAGGAATACACCTTCATAGCAGGTTTATTAGCTGGATTAAACGCTCGATTATGTTCCGTGAGAAAGAATATGGGAAGTGGGATGTTAACAGTAGAAGTACCCACTTGCGAAATCCTTTTCTAAGATTTTTAGTTATGAAGCTTTCAGATGCGTGGTTGATCAAGCTTCGATATCGGTTAGCTACCGTCCGAGGGTTAGGTTAGGTTAGGTTAGGTTAGGTTAGGTTAGGTTAGGTCTTCGAATATAACAGTGAGATTGGAAGGTAACGCACGGCTCAGTAACGCAGTTTCCTCCTATCTGCTGTTCCATTCTCTTCAGGCGTTCTTGGGTAAATAAAGATTAATAAAAACAACTGCACAGTAAACCCTGCAGGGAAATACTGTGTTGGATTCGTCATACACGATCTAATCTCCAGTAAGAGGATCTAATCTCCAGTGAGAAGATCGGATACCAATGTCAAAACCTCTTGCGCCATTTCATATTTATACGTGAATAAAGCTTATAAAGATTTAAGATGGTTTGAAACATGAAGTCTATTCAGTCAAATGAGAAATAAATGCTTCCAAGAAAATACAAAAATCCTATCATGAATTTAGAATTATGAATATAATTAATATCAGTGTTTCTCGTATCATGTATTGAAGTCAAAAGACGTTGATATAACTCAGAAAGCAGCTAATTGAGATTATTATTATTATTTTTTTTCCATTGTGAGAGAAGGGAACGGATTTAGTCACCTCCAGCGTCTTTGATGTCTGTCTAATTAGCTTCCAAGTTTGCAGTTTACAAAAGAAATAAGATTTACGAAGAAAAGAATTTTGCCGTTGATGACGCGACATATTGATGCATTCGTACTAAAGATGGATAGATGTATAAAGGATAAGTATAGAAATATAAGAAATAGTTTCATTCAGTAAAGACTTACAAACAGACAGGTAGATATAGACAGAGATCTAAGATCTAAGTTGATGGATAAGTTACTATGAGCTACGCACTCACTTTGGCCGAATCCATCAGTTACGAGGCTTCAATTTTGAAATTTTGCTTGTAATCTTTATACTTGCCTTAGAAAGAACAAGAGAGATTGAAAAAAATAAGACCATTTTACATGAGATTTAATTACGTAATTACTTTGCATGACGTTAAAGGTTTTTTTTAGTCAATTAAGTTGTACTTAAGCCAGTGTCATTACGGGCAACTTTTTACACAGGCGAATTTTCTCCCGGGAACTTGTCGACTCACCATCGGCCAAGCAGCGGCGAACTCGACCACGCCAACAGAATTTTGCTCGGTTCTTGATTTCCCGTTTCATCAAAACAAACAGTAAATACGGTTCCCAATTTGGATATGGAGGAGGCAGCTGCTCTACTTGGTATTTTATGTTTAATCAAGTGGAAGAAGGAGGAAAAGTGGAAGCGGATGCGGCAATGGCTGGCTGCGCGGGAGAAATTTAGAGACCGTGTTCCACTGACTTTTAACATCTCAGCCTTGAGCGATCAGAATGTAAATATATATATTCATTCCACACCATTTAAATCAACACTTGTAATGTAACTATGTATTTCATGTATGTCAGCATTAATGAAGTTCATCATAGGTATTTTATTGCTTTCATTTAGAATGATCCTAATGTTCTCTTTCGTCTTTGTGGTGTTTGCCGGTGCGTAGCAAAAGTAGACGCGCACAGCAGACTTTGGTTTTACGTAGCAAATTTGCGCCGGAGCATCTGCCAGTGCTTTAGAAACAAGTTCCTGAGAGAAAATATTCGCCAGATAAAGTACTTGCCCGTATGATGCCACTTTTGGGCGTGTTTACATATCTCTCATTAGTAAATGGCACAGTGTATTCCGTTATAGTAGTAGTAAAAGTATAGTAGTAGTAGTAGTATAGTAGTAGTAGTAGAAGTATAGTAGTAGTAGTAGTAGTATTCGACGCAGCATTCACAGATAATGTTCATGTCGCATTTACATCTTGACACATTTAACATCAATAGTGAGCAACAGTGTTTGAGCTTGACATTTGAAATTTACATCATGTGAAAATTCAGCTGTAGACGTGTAAGCTTGTCATTTACAATGTGAAGACGCACACGGAAATGTGTGAGCTCTTCATTTGCAGTTTAAAACATACTATAAAAACGCAAATGAATTGGCATGATAATTTCATGTATAATTTACGTTGTGTGAAGATGCAGATGCAGTGCTGTTTGAGTTCTTTATTTACAATTTACATTATGTGATATTGTGGATGTAATAATACGTTTATCATTCGATGTTTACATTATGTGAGGATACATGTATGATGCTGTAAACCTGTAATTCAAAGTTTGTATTATGTGAAGATATGAAGACAATGATGTGTTTGTCATTCAAAATTTGCATCATTATAGGAAGATGCATACATGATGGTGTTCACAAGTCATTTACAGTTTACAGATTCATGTGAAGATGTAGGCTACATGTAACGATATGACCTTGTGATTTACAATTCAAAAGCTAATGAAATATTTGTCATTTACAATTTATTGCATTATGTGTAGATGTGTATATGATATGTGTTAACTTGTCATTTACAATTTACAAATTTATGTGAAGATGTACATGTAATGTTATGACCTTATGATTTACAATTCAAATTGTAAAGTTGCAGAGGTTTTGTTGTTCGCTTGTCATTTACAACTGATAATTCAGATACAGGAGAACGAGCATGTTATTTGTAACTTGCATGTATATGTGAAACTACATCAGGCTCTGTCACGTTCGCTTCCTCCATGTTACTTAGAAATAAGAAAAATAATAGAATTAGTCCTCCACGGGATCTGCGATGTGTAGGGGGAGGGTAGGAGGCGCCGTTTGGAGGAAGCGAAGCAGGGTCGGGGTGGAGGGAGAGGGAGGTGCGGTTTGGAGGAGGTAGGGAGGGTGGGATGAGGTAGGTAGGGAGGAATACACTGGGGAAATTTCATTAGTTGCTGCAAGACTTGGTTCCCCCTCAGCCATAGAACCATTCCTTTCCTTCCCCTGCGAAGGATCTCTCCCCTCCTTCCCCTGCCGAGGAAATTTTCCTTGATCCCATGCTCAAGGACCTCTGCCTTGCTTCCCCTGCAAAGGATCTCTCGTTTGCTTCCCTTGCCAAAGACCTTCCCCCTTCATTCCCCCTACCAAAGGTCTCTCCCTTCCTTCCCCTGTAGTAAGATCAGGCTAAGGGAACTTTTGCTATCATAAAGGTCAAGTCAGTGTAGGCTTGACTGTCACATAATCAACTGTAGATTAAAGAAATTGCTTTTCCATTTTAGTAAGTCTATGTAATCAACGTTGATTTGATTAACGATGGAAACTATGCATCAGATATTTTCGTTATGTTTTTGTATTTCGAACTCATGTTTCCTCTTTATTCTTCTCAAGATTCTTTGTAGCTGCTTTGATGCTGTGTGCTTACAGTAAAATGCTGAGAATTCGCAATACTGGCTATGCTCATGAATAGTATGTTTCTAACTTTTTTTCTCCTTGTATACCTATAGAATTATATATTGTTTCTACCTGTATCCCTGTAGAATTCTGAATTCTTAAGTTTTAGTTTATATATTGATCAAAGCTCAGAGTTGATCGAGAAGTTTTGTGAAAAACGTTATAAACACCTTATATAGTGTAGCATTATAGCTGTGGGTAGCGTCATGCCTTTCCCCACTGGCAATGGAAGGATAATATAACAAGAATGTAAAACATTTCAACGTTTATTGGACAATAATAGAGAGATGATCGCACGAGCAGTCGACCCTGCCCGATGTTAATGCGTCCAGCTGGGTAACGGTCAGCGGCCGTGGGCAGCTCGCGCAGTCCCCACTCCAGGAACCCAGGCTAGGGACTCCAGCGGCTGGGGTCGGCTGCCGCAGGCGGTGTTGTTGCCTGATATTGCGGCTTGGCGTCAGAGGGAGATGAGTATAAAAATGATGTGGTGAGGAACTGGGCACTGGTGGGTGTAGAGGGCGGGCGCTCAGGCCGGCCCGGGTTGCGCATGCGCGGGGTGTCCACCCACAGCGCCGGGCCTCGCGCGTGGGCAGCCTCGGGTCGTCTCAAACGCACCTTTACTGCACCACCTTCAGGGGTCCGAAAAGGTAGACGGCGTTGCAGGACTCGTCGGGGTTGGAGATGAACTGGGCATACAGATCCTGGTAGCGGCTGAGGCTGATGCCACCAGCCTTCTTGTCCTCATCCTGTGATGGCCAAAACATTATCACTTACGTACCAGAGATAGATCAACACATCGAACTCTTTAAGGTTCCAGACTTCAGTGACTGAATTGTGATGCACGAATTTTCCCTCAAAGAATTCTTTTTTAAATCATGATTGAAATTATCATGAGTATGATCGCGTCATCGAAGCAGAAGAAATAAAAGAAAAGAAGGAAGTCCATGAAATGGTTATCGTGTGGATGAGAAACGTGAGTAAGCTACTTACAGTGCATAACTTGTTGTAGGCATCGTCGATCTCCTTGATGTTGGAGAAGGCGCTCCTGGAGATGCAGTCCAGCCTGAACTCATCTACACCAACGAGACCATCACCTGTAGGGATCATTGGCGGGCAAAGTTAGCAGAGGGAGGGGATCATCATCCTATGCGAGTCTGACAGGGGATGGTTATGGATGGATTCTCAAACGGTCCTGACCAGTTTTACAGCCGTGTTGCTTGACGTACACTAACTAATTGTAGTTCTTAGTGTTTTCTGCATGTTATTGCGTCTACATTACCTACTGCTGCGGCAAAGCAACAATTCCTGCATGGAACTAAAAGAACTAAAGTGAATAACCTTTTGCTGCAGTCAAGTGACATTATTTTGCATCATTTGGTTACTGAGGTTGCTGAAAAGTGCTAGGCTATGCCATTTGAAAAAAAAAAAAGGAGAAAGCAGCGTGTTAGACTGCGGTAGATGATCTCTACGCCCCGTCTGCCTCATGGTCTTAGAAGCACTGGGGTCCTGATTATTGATTTGTTAATATTGATCAAAACTGTTAAGTAGATTTCACTACTGACACTCAAGTTATGTCAAGAGGAAATTTAGTCTAATTACTCTGTTAAGAATTCTAAACCTAAGAAACATCCTTGTAGTGATCATATATATAGGTTTAGTAATAACTGGTGGATATAAAAGACTCAGTTAAAACAATTAAGTGATACAGATAAGAAATATATAAATGAGCACCGGAATTCCATGTTAAGGCGTGGCTGATAGCGATTTAGATCTTATTGCCCACTACAGCCAACCCATATTGGACTGAATGCCTTTTAGATTTGTTGTACAAATTAACTTAAGAAGTCCGATGCCAGTCAGCTCCACACACAGATATCGAAGACATGTTGTCAATGACCTTATAAGTTGTAGGAACTCATTTAAGTCATGTAATATAAGCCTGAAGACAGACTGTGAAGAAGAGAGCTTCATCTAACAGCTACTCTGATATTTGACATCTGTGTATGAACCTGAAATCGAGGTTAAAAAGTTAAAAGACAGGCTGTTAATAAGAAAGTGAAGCTAAGCGTTAATTTCAAACAATATTTAACAATATGTTCTGAACTGAGCACACAGGCAGTGATCACACCATTGGGAGCCCTGAGAGTGGTCATTAGTAAAGTACATAGCGTAAGCTATACTTCAGAAACCTTGTGAGAAAACGGGAAAGAGAGTTAGTTAGTTGGTTGCAATGCTAGTGAAAAAAAAAAAAAAGCCTCTCATAGTTGCTTACAGCGAGGTTTCTTCTGTTGGTTAGATTTTGTCTTAAGCGTCGTAAAAGAACAATGAAAATAAAGCTGAAAAAATAAAAACCATAGTCCACAAAAACGAGAACATAAAAAAAGCGACAAACATGTAATAAAAAGCTGTAGTAACTAAATAGTACCTGATGAGAAGGAAAGACCGAGCCGAAATATGCCAAAAAAAACAACAGTATGATGTTGAACCTCCGTGTGGATCGGAAAAAATAAAAATATGAAATTAGGATAAAAATGGTTATTATGACAGACGAAAACTTGAGACTTGTCTGAAACCTAGACAGGTCTATGGGTCGTATTATTCAGAGAAGGCCAGCAATAAAGGCTAAAAATCGTTAGTGTTGAGTTTCCAGTGGAAAACAGTATTGCCTTGACTTCGAATTACCACTGGCGTTCTTCTCTTAACAGTCAGCAGGTTACGGAAGGCGATTATGAAATGAAAATTGTCAGACAAAAATGAAAGAAGCAGGATATAATAAAATACGAGGAAAAAATATGGCGACTGCAAGTCATCCTTAAAAATTAGTTAGGGAAGGAGTAAGCATATGTCGTGTTAAGACTCAAAAATGACGCTGTATCGAAAATCTTTTTTTTTTCTTTTTTTTTTTTTTTAGAATCACGAGGTTTCCCCAGACTTGAGAATATGTGTTGAAAAATGTGTGAAACTAGGTCACTGTGGTTTGCATTTTCTTCCAATGCAACTAAGTATAGCCTGGTACAGCAGAGAACAGAAGTGTTCTTTCAATAACTTTGTAGGTCGTCGCAAAAGCTAGAAAGTTTCAAGCAACATAAAGAAACTTCGAAAAGGAGGAGAAGAATACATTTAGAGGTAAGCTGAAAAGAAATACAGTTGCAAGAAAATAAAAAAAAAAAGCATAATGCTCTTACGTTGGGAACTCCAGCAACAAAATTAGGTTCTACAGGTCCAGGTATGTGGTGCCAATTTTCATACTTCAGCAACAAATGCTCGTTCATCATTGTAGCACTGGTTCATTGTAAGCTTTGGGATGCACAGTAGGGATATTATAGCAGATGCAGCAGCAAGGAAAATCGTACAATGCAATATGTTGCTACTGAAGCCAAGAATGTACATGGGGTCATTCTGTATCTTAATCTTTACTCTTTTTTGAACATACCATTAATGTCAACGCTCTTAAACTGGTTAGCAATGAACGACTTGAAAGCTGAAGGGAAGGTGCAAAAGGCCTTGCCCACACATACGTTCTGTACTGCTTGCTTGAACTCGTCAATTGTCACCTCACCATCCTGGAACCAATAAGGGTAATCTGTGAACATCAAAGATAGACTTCTCTCAGGTAGATCTGATTGGAGGTCTCTTAGAAAGGGTCAAGGTGAGGTATTCTCTCTGAAGGGTGGTGCTGTATAGGGGACTCGAGGATGTGTGCATCTGGTTTGAAGTCTTGGAGATGAACTGATTCGGACAGAGGTGATGAGGCGAAAGGAAAAAAATATATATAAGATGGCAACTATAAAGATGAGAAAGAGACCCGATATGAATCAGTAAAGTATCGCACATACCGTTCGTATCAACCAATTTAAACTGGTTTACAATGAACATCCTAAAGGCATTGGGGAATTCATCGAAGTTCTTGCCCACACAGGCGTCCTTAACTGCCTGCTTGAATTCCTCGCCGGATATTTCCCCATCCTGGAAGTAGGTGTGAGATGAGGCTGGGAACAATGGATCTTGAAGCTAGCTAGGATAAGGTGAGGAAGTAGCCGATATCATTAGTAGTTTTAAGGGGGTAAATGGTGCCTACTGGTATATGATGTTTTGTTCCCTCTGTAAAGGAGAGGAGGACAGTAATGTGCAGTGCATGTCAACAGCCTTAAACTGGGTGGAAAATAAAGCTCAGAGGGCACCAAGGTTAAGAGGTGTCCACCATCCTGTCGCTGCTGTGTTTTGTTTATGCTTTGTGACCGTTCTCGAAAATCTCAGCGTCCGGGAAAAACCAAACTGTGGGTTGACATTTTATTTTTACTAAAGGCGCGTCAGACACTACCTCGTCAGCGAGAGGCAAAAATTTGTGATGTTGAGGGTGTTAAAATAATCTAAAGGTTGGGAGGGATGCATATCTGTTGCACGCCAAAGAGCGCTGGACGTAACGTACCGTTCACATCAACACTCTTGAACTGGTTAGCAATGAAAGACTTGAAGGCGTTGGGGAAGTCGGTGTAAGACTTGCCACAGCAGTTCTTCTGTACGCCCTGCTTAAACTCGTCAACAGTAACTTCACCGTCCTGGAAACGTCAGAATAAGGCTAATGGGACACTGCAAACTGAAACCAAGCCTATCAACCGTGGAGTGGCTCGTAGCATGACTTACCCTAATTTAACTCTGTCAGCGCTTACCGGCAAGTTTAGCCTAGCCCTGACGTTCAAACCTGCAGTTTTAGCATATTATGCTGCCGATGTTTACCTTATTGATATAGATTTATCCTTCGCGACTTGCAGTTTTATATTCTTTTCCCGCCATATCTAATCATACCATCAGTTCGACGAAGTAAAAGCACTGGTTAACAAGTTCTAACATTTCGTTTTAATGCCACCAGCTCATCACGGGAAAGTATCATTCCGGCGAGCAGGTATTCACACTGTTGCCGTGATCCAAAGCGAGCAAAGTGATTCAGGGTCCCCCCACAGGACAGGGATGAAAAAAAAAAGAAATAATAGTCCCTGCTGGAAAAAGTTGAGGAAGTTTGAATAAAAGAGGAAGAGGAAATATCAGAATTTCAGTAAGAAGGCAGAAATACTATGCACTTGCGTTGAACTTGCATCGTATCAAGAACATGATTTGGAGGGAATAGTTTAAGTAAAAAAATAATGTAACATATTTAGTTTCGAATCTGATTCAAAGTTTTAAAGGTGCTTGATGCTGAAGATTTTGCAACTCTGAAGACTGCATGTTTTTGTTTTTGTTTTTGTTTTTCATTTTGATCAGGAAAACTGGGAATTGATCAAGATATTTCATCTGGGGACCCTGTTATGAAGCGAGTTTACCGGTAAGAGATTTAAATGAAGCAAACCAAAGACCGAATCTTCAAATGGATCACTTCGAAGCACTTACACTTGAACACTTTAACAGTATGACTGGTTCTTGAATCGTGAAACTTTGTGAATATCTCGAGTGACTGAAGCGATGAACACAAGAAGTGAGACACTTAAAAGCTTTAATGAATGGATGAGACATTGTGATGGCAAATACTAGGATCTTAACACAAATAGAATAAATGTATGGAAGCGAAAAAAGCGTGGCCATGTAGGTACACATTTTACGGCCGTACTCAGCCTGCGAAAACTGTAGCCACGATGCAGCCCTGCAAAACATTGTTATGCCAGCAAGTGAGTGCATAGCAGCAAAAGCACTTATCGCGATTCCCTCCGCCAGCTGTGCTACCTACCGTTAATGTCAACGGTGTTGAACAGTCTTGTAATGACAGTCTTGAAACACCCGGGGAAATCACTGAACTTCTTGCCAATGCACAGGTTCTGCACGGCCTGTTTGAACTCGTCGACAGTGACCTCACCGTCCTGTGAACAGCAGTTGGAGCTCCTACACTGACTGCTACTCACGCCCGCTCATGCACTCTTCCACTCTGGCGAGCTCCCACTCACACCAGCAAATCGGTTTAATCTCCCTGGCACTGACCGCTACCCTTGCTTGTTGCTACCCGGCAACCGCCACACTCTTCTTGGCCCAAGTCTAGCTTGCTGTCACTTCTCACGCCTTCCTGTAGATATCCTGTTCCCAGCCACACCAACCTGCTTTGTGTCCTGTGGTGAAACACGCTTTCTCTTCTCTACCTTAGGGAGCTCTACCTCTAAAGATCCTAAGAATCTACTTGGATGTGCCCTCCAACATTCGAGACATTCTCAGATAAGCAGTTCAAATGGAAATCTAGTGTGAATTCCATAATGTCTTTATATATGAGTATATTAAAGGTACTGATAATGAAGATCATTGTATACTTTGAATAGTAAGTGAAAATTAGGCATTGATCAATGTTAGAGTTACGTTGTATGATGGTTGTTATCAATGTGTTTCGCTGGCCGGAGTGGGAAGCACCAAATGATTTCCACATCCTCCTAGACCTAGATGTTAACTCCTGATTCTCTCTCTGTTGTCTACCTAGACTAGCAGTTCTAGTATGTATATTGCCCATCTGATTTGCTAACCAGTTCCCTAACATTTATTCTCTCAGGATAGCCTGTTGTCTCATCTGTATTTCCTCCTACATCTCTTTAACCTTTGAATCCTGACTCACCAAATTAATTGTCATCTCATCACTGTATCCTAAACTCTTCCTTATTGTGAGTTAGTCACAAAGAATTTTCCCTTCCACTCCCTCGGGAAAGCAAATGTATCCTTCAGGGATCTGGTAACCTTTCAGAACAGGCCACTAAGTCATCTCATAACCTAACCCTCTCAGAGGAGAACGAGGCCCTAACTCCTTAGCCTCCCCAGCCAGAGGTAACCCAGAAGTTCTTGTCTCCCTAAGCTGGCTACCCTTAACGTTGTTTTACCTTGTTGAAATCAGCAAGTTCGGCGATCTCGTTCCAGAGATTGGACATGATCTTCTGGTTGTTGGCGTAAGCGTCAGCCTTGAAGTCACCGCGGCCTTCGATGAGAGTGTTCCTCAGGGCGAGGCACTCGAAGTCGTTCTTGTCCAGGAAGCCATTGTTGTCAATGTCTGGGGAAGAAGGAGATATCTGGGGTTAAGAGTCGATCTCGATACTTTTCCGTGTGAGAACATTACGGGAAATAGAGAAAAGATTCAAGTTATGTTGATCACTACTTTGAAAAGTCTTTATTCTCTCTCGTGTGAATGACGCTTGACCTGACGCTTGATTTTAAGAATCATTCTGAAAGGAATGTCATTATATCAGCACAGAAGCAGGTGCCTGAAGAACCCATGCTTTCATTTACAAACATAAGACTCATGAGTGCAGCTCCAAAGGAACAAAAGGTGTATATAAACCTTTTATTATATAGTACAAGAAACAAAATATCTCCTAGGAACGAACAAATCCTCTCTCAGTAAGCCTTTGTAAGCCACTAGTCACCACCTGTCAATATGAGGCGGACGAAGTCGGTCGATATGTTTGTAGATCTGTCACAGCGAGGGGGGGTGAAAAAAGCTGGGCCCACAAGCTCGTTACTGGCGACTAATTGGTTTCAGGACTAGTTCTTCCGAGCAATAGGATGACTGTGAGTAAGCATGTAAGCCTATTAGGCTAATCAGAATTCTGATATGTTTAGCCTTCATGAATTAACAAGGACGAAAGTCGTTTCAGCGACGAAAGGTAATCGAAAATGAAAATAGTGATAAGCGGAAAATGTGCAGGAGGAGAGACAGTGAAAACCATCAACAGTCTCCAGGGGTTTGGTGGTTCTCAACCCGGAAATACGGTCAAACCTTGATTTAAACTTTGTTATCTTTTCCTGATTATCTTCCACAACACAAACCTGATTAGAATCGTTTTGCTGGCTTCGAAGGTAAACATAGCTCAGTGTTCTTTAATTCCCTATGGGATTTTGGAACTGACTTCGAACATATGGTTAGTTGCCCTTGAGGTTTTCGTATGCCAGAAAGCAAGGGATAATAAGCGAACGCCTCGATGAGGATTGCTTCGCAATTGCTTCGCAAAGACATCGTAACGTTGTCGCTGTCTGAATATTACCGTGAAGTCTGAGATATTCGGGAGAGGAAACCATTTCCTCATCTTGCACCAGAGTGTCGTGCCAAGGTACTTCTGAGGAGGTAAGCGGGTAAACAGCGTAACATATGATGCACTGAAAACACCGACATCCCCGCCTTGTTTACAGTTCCAACTCGCTTGACAAAATCTTAAATTTATAAGATAAAACATATTTCCTGTAGCATGTATAGTACAGCACAGCGACTTAATGAAAAACAGCTATTTGGCTCCGCATCAGAAGAGATGAGAATGCGAGGATATCATACCGGTAGGCGTATTGAGGAACCAGAATAAACACGGAAAAGTTGTGTCTCGTATACTAGCGAAGGGCTGTTCGTCCTCTGGCCTACTTAATGTTGTCAGTGTGGCGTAAATCTTCCTGTTCTCATGGTCCAGCTTTCCCTTTCCATCTATTCATATCAGTTTTTTTTTCTAGTATCCACACCTGTCTTTGTTGCTCTGTTGGCGTAGTGTAGCTGGCAGCGCACAAACCCCCCACTATGTTTTGAAGTTCAACTCATTTAACCTTAGAAGAATGCGTTGTTGTGTTCTGATATATATATATAACTATGTACAAAACCACCTGTACATCTCTTTAGTCTGGCACAGTGTTTACCCTATTCAGAGAAAAGTACTAATGTATGGAATCCACGAACATGTAAAAATAGATGAAAAAGGAGATCATGTTTTGTTTTCCCAGAGGTGGCCGAAAATAGTAGGCCCTGCCCAAATCTTGTAACGTCGAGAGGAGGAATGTAGCTCTCTCGCGAGGACTGTAACAATGGGCTTGGCAACCTGACAGTATTTGCCCACATAGTCTGAGGAAACGCTAAACCAGTACACTAAAATAAACCGCCGCTTGCCAGCCACTTGACTGTGTGTGTGTCTTGTTGTCCAACAGATTTTCCCTGGTCGGTTTTTCGTTAAACCCACGTTTAAGCTGATCCCTTTGATTGCACTTTTCACATCCTGCCATCACGTCACACGAGAGAAAATTAAGACGATATTGACAGACTTTACGCGGTCTTGCCTTGAGGGTAAGTTTTCAGAATGCACAGAGCGACACATTAACATTATGACGAGAATGTTTACAGGAAACACAGGGTAAATATCCCCAGGGTGGGGCGGACGGCATGCACTCCATCATGCTAGGCTACACAACATGATAGCGGTTTAAGCGATTCGACCATTGCGTGAATTTGCAGAGAAACAGACATGAAACCACCGCTCTAATCGGAAAAGCGATCTGCTGTCATTCTCTAGCGATGGAGAATATATATATATATATATATATATATATATATATATATATATATATATATATATATATATATATTTATAATCAACAACGATGGTTAATCTAAAGGCTTTAAGGCAACGTAGAATATCGTTCAGACTCGGTCGCAAGAATCAGGGGGGGGAAAAACGAACAGTATTTGCAACAAAACTTGCAGAAATAAGCCTAATTAGAGCCCAAAGCGTGACAGGGCTTTCCACAAGCCTTAAAGCCTTAGACATCCTGAAGCCACCCTAATGGCCTCCTTAGCCCGGAACTGCAACCGCAAAGGGACAGGACAGGGGAGGAAGGAGGAGGAGAAGGATAGGGAGGAGGGCGACGGGATGGGTAGGAATGGAATAAACTAGAAGTAGAATAAAAGGAAGGGGGAAGAGAGAAAATTACTAAAGAGGAGATGGGTGGGGCAAAGGAAGGAGGAATAGGACAAGCAAAGACGGTGCGAAGTGGATGAAAGGGACGGAAGAGGATACGTAAGCAGGAAGGAAGCCTAAGGAGGATATTTGAGGAAAGGGGACTGAGAAGGTGGCTTGGCAGGTGGATCCAAGAGTGGGTCTCCTTTAGTGCCGTGAACGCAGGTCAAGATGACAGCCAACGGCACTTCTGAGGAGCTAATGTACACGTCTCCCCTGGCATTGCTTGTCTCACTGGCATATTTCTGTGTTAAGGCCACGGGCAGCGGAAGGCGCCGGGAGACAAGAGGAACGTATCCGGGCCAGAGGAGGAGATATGTTTTCATGTGGAGAAGGACGATTTTTGGGGAGCGAGGAAGTGAGGAAAAGAGGAAAAAAAAGTGTGAGGGATGGGGAGAGTAAAGGTGAAATAAAGTGAGGCGAGGTGAAGGGGAGGTGAAAGGAGGGATTAGAGTGGAGAGACGAGTGAGATAGGGCAAGGAGAGGGAGGACTAGAGGAGGGAAAGGTTACGAAGAGGGATAAGAGATGGAAGAGGGTGGGAGGGAGGGGATAGGATGGGTGACGGAGCCGGAGGGGGGCGGGGCCGCTCCTGCTGTGTGAGGGAAGGAGGGACACAGGCCGGTGGTTTCCGGTTTCAGTGGGCGTGGCTGAGTAAAGTATTATTTATTGATGACTTAAAGGTAGTGTTGAGGCCGTACCACGGACTAGCAGGTCCTCCTCGTCTAGTTCACACCCTGACAACCCATTATCCTTAGGACCACACCACCTGGACTTGTGAAGGAAAATGATCCCGTCCTTCCCTTATCAAGTTGAAGAAACAAGATCTAATGATCTCCCTTTAAGAAGGAATCGCTCGAGAAATGGTTGATGACTAATTGATCCACAGAAATAAAACAAAGGAAGTCCAACTCATCTGGTGTTGTCAGCGGGTGGGCGAGCGGCTGCGGTGGGAAGGTCCTGCCCTCATATACCATCGTTCTTTATCACCTAAAGGTGCCCCAGGTGATATTTGTTTTTCCCCTCTCCAAGTTAATGCCAAGCAGCAGCCCTTAGTAGGAAAGAAGTACCCGTGGAAAGGACTGGGAACTTCGACCTTACAACTGCTGACTCGATGCTTCTCTCTGTGATACGAGCACCATGACACCGTGGTCTCAGAGGGGAAAAGGTGTCTTATTGATCTTTGATACGTCAGGTGTATCTGATGGGGACTATCCTCCTAAGAACCAGCGGCAGCAGAAGGCCGGAACGTATCTATAAATCTCTGTGGACGTAAGTGAGACATACGGAAAGAGGGTCAGGAGGGTCAGTATTATTTGAGGAAAGAGTGAGGAAGTCCAGAGTAACTCGGAACGAGTACTGACGAAAGAGATATTGCCTGAGGGAAGGGTATCGTGTAGGGGAGGGCTGTATGTCATCAGTCGCCCGCGGAAAACGAGATAAAAACATTCTTTTTTTTTTTTTCTTACAGGGGATCAGAAAAGATCCGGCGACGGATGGGAAATATGTGATCTATGTCCAACGAGGTTCTCTGTAGGACGGGTGTCTCACGTCATACCCTGAGAAGATCATATAGTCAAGGGAAAGATAGATTACGATAAGGATCTTGACAGGCGGGCGTTGTGGTGATGGGTCATTCTAGAGAAGAGGAAACATGTCGAGGGAAGGAAGAAGTTAATCTGAATAAACAAGAGGGAACAATGATTACTAAGAAGGCTAGTGAGTCGCAACACACTCCTATTAAGCCAACCACTTGGTTCAGTCGCTTGACATCAGTGGGCAGGAAGCGATGTCTGGCAAAACAACCAACATTCTCGTGCCTCCATGATTCATATTGTTGACAGAGAGAGAGACATGTTTGACGATTCACCTCGAGTGACTGAGGGCTTAAGCGACACACAATAGGACTTACGTGCTTCATCACCCATTTTCTTTCTCCCGCAGGGAATGGGTGAGGCTACGTATTCTATTTAGAAAGTGATGTGATTCTGGATTTCTGAATTTATCATGAGTCCTCTGCGAGCGAGCGCAGCCGCTCTCACCTCCCCACTCTCATCACAGTCTCTCTTATGAGGAAGACTTATAAACACCCTAATTACAAAAGGATATTCGAGCAAGCTCAGACCCGACCCAAAGTATGTGTGTGTAAAGGTAGCATCAATATTATCCTTCTCTTCCTTTTTCTTGAGCCACGTTTAAGGCTAGAAACGAAAGGAAAGGAATCATGGAAGGTCTAGTAACGAATGGGAAACCATGATGGTAAGTCTAGATATGAATGAGAAAGCATCATGGAAAGTCTGGAAACGAAAGGAAAGACAACATGAAAAGTCTAAAACGGAAGAGAAAGCATCATGAAAAGTCTGGAAATGAGAGGGAAGACACAAGGGAAAGTCTGGAAACGAAATGAAAGGCTTCATGGGAATCTAATAGTCTTATGTAAATCCTAAAGAAATCTAAACCCAAACATTTGGTATTAGAAGTCCTCAAGTCTTCTACTCTTCTTAAACACTGAAAGATCAGTAACCAGGTGCGAAAAGGGCGAGTAAAGCATATACGTTTGCCCCCAGTATATAGAGTGTTTGAGGAATTCTAACCCTTGATGCCCAGAGGGGGAAAAGCGCGAAATGCTATTGATGTTATTCCTAACGACCCATGTAGTCGTTAACGCCAACTATCGTGCTTGAAAAGCAAGAGAGCGAAGCTACGGTGAAATATCCTTCAGAATGACGTACTTCTCTCTTTAATCTAAACCTCTGACATTTAGCAGCAGGAGTGGACCAACCCTTATAATATCTTTTTCTTTATGAAATTCTGAGTCAAGTTGTCAGATCGAGGAAGTGAAACGGAAGACATTAATGGAAGTGACTGCTAGGATGGCCGCCTAGACGACTAATACAGAGTCTACCAAGATCCAGGGAGCCCCCTTCTGATCTTGGGCAAAGGCTTCTAGAACACGTCTAGTGTTGTTCCATTATTGATTTAGGTTAAGACATAGGCTCTTTAAAGTTGGCAATAATGAGCTAGGCCACGACATAGGCATTCTAAAGGTGTGGCATTCGGAATAGTAGGCTACGGCATAGACTCTCGAAGCGTATATATGGCTAGGCTACGCTACGCCATAGGCTAGAGTCTCTAAATAGATCAACTCCCAATCTTTCCGGTCCCTTTCCCCTTCTCCCATTATCTCCTTTACTTCATTAACCAAAAAGGGGGAAATGTCATAGGTTAATTGGCTGTGGTGCTGGGGAGGGGTGGGGCTCGAGGGGGAAGGGAAGGTAACCGGAATGAAGCCTAGAGAGGACTAATCCTCACCACCCACCCACGTCTTGCTCCGGATGTATCTCTTTTCTTCTCCTCCTCCAAGGCCTTTTATGTGACGCGTGATGTTTTCTTCAAAAGACACGAGATAACAGCCTTCAATTGTTCTTTTCATAAGGTTAACTTCTTTGTCTCTCTATCCGCTTTTGTTGCTGCGCTTTCAGGCTAAGCGTTTCGCTAGCCTGGATGTAATTCTGAGGATGATGTTCACAACAGCCAAGGCCGCACTGAGGGAAATAATCCAGGTGGGAAATCTCCCTAAATCTCCCCGGTTTTCGCCCTCGCCTCCTCCATCTCTTCCCCTGTTTCTAAGCGGAGAAGCTGTTCCGGCTGGCGGGGCGCGATACTAATAAACTTAGTTGCCGCTCTACCTCATTAAATATGTTACTAAGAGGCGAAAGCGATCACTTTAGTAAAGAGGGGGACTTGTTTATCTAAGGTAATCTTGGCGGAGAAATTTAGGGAACTTCGTGGGGAGTGTGAGGAGAAAAGACGAAGCTGTGGGGAAAAATTTTGATCATTTCCATATAAAGACAATGAAAGTAGATTCATTCCTTTTCTATTCTATTATATATTCGTGTTCCATGTTTTAGATCTTCTCAAGAGAGAAGAACCCATTCTTGATGGCCATAGCCGTAGTTTAAGTCACCCCTGTACGACCCTGATTTATGCTCTCAAAAAATCAAGGAGGGAAAGTCCACCTTTGAACTTCAGAAGTGAAGTCCATCGCCCTTCTTATGCCCTTAGGACGAGAGCTCAAGTGGAGGGAGGAAATGAAAGGGATTCCCCGTTAAGTCAATATATCAAGGAATGATGATGTGTTTTGATGGATAGAAGATTAAATGGACGTTGAATTCGATTATAATCTATTAATTAGTAAATCAGATGCGTTCATGTATCACGAAGTACTTTAATCAATGTTCACAGGAGATGGTTGAATGATATTTTACTTAATGACATGTTGCCGAGGATGGAATTGTTACTGGGACCAATTCGAAAGATACGGGAATCGTTACCAGGAAGAGGAGTAATTGCTGATTACTGTCGTTCTCCTGTAGCAATTATGGACTGACTTATCTCGACTTATCAACAGCCAGGCCCCACACACCTTTCCCTGGTTTCCCTCGGCTGCTTCATATGCACTGGTTTTAGTCCAATGGCAAAACGTCTCTCCTTGTATACCATATTGTTCCAGTTTGCTCTATCCTATGCACCCGATATATAAGAAACTGGAAGAGCTGATGATGAGGGATAAAGAGATGCAAAGGAGAACATTTTGTAGCTTGCTAGACACTAAATAAAAGTTTAGAATTTACACGTTGCTTTTCAAGTTGGAAATAGGAATGAAGGAAAGTTTGAAATATAATAATAAAGGAAAACGCTGGGAACAACAAAAAAAAAGTTAAAAAGGGGAAAAAAAGGTGCTTCAGGAGACAAACAGAAAAGATAATCGAAAAGCAAGAATAGAAAAAAGAGGAAGACAGTTAAGGTTACAAATTCAATAGTTAAGGTTACAAAATCAAAACCAAGCATTCAGAAAAAAGCAAGAGAAAAGAGCTCCAATAATGAGAGGTTAGAGAACGAAAAAAGAAAATGGTTTGCAATGCAGATTGATAAAAGATATGATACAAAAAGATGGTTGAGGACCCACAAGAAAAGCTGATTGGTTGAGGAAACTTGTAGAAAAAAAGGGAACAAAAGCAAGATGGCCGAGGAAAAAAAAAAAGCATGTAAAGAATAGAAAAGGAAAGATTCTCGTATGATCTTAAAAAAACCACCAAGTTTTGTACTTACCATACATGTACCTTACTACATATTTGACGCGGTTGTCCCAGGAGTAAGCCATTTTGCTGAAAGAAAAAAAGAGAAATGATCCGTTAGAAACAAAAAGCAATAAAAGGTCGAGAAACAAACAATATCATGAGCATAATGCAATCTCAGAAGCCTTCCACCACCCCAGGAGCTTCAAGGTTGCGCTCCAACTTGAAGCAAGGGACGTAGGTGTAGGACCCCTTTCGGAGCGACGGAAGTTTCTCGAACGAGGCTTGTATACGACTCCACTTTCGTCAGCTGACGGTGAGAGAGTGCCTCGCCCTTTTTGTCACCCGCGGTGTAAACACAAATGAAGGTGGAGTACTTTGACACTATCAAGACATGATGCCTATCTTATCGACCAAATCCCAGAGGTTGATGAACAGCTGGATTGACTGTGGGCCGATTGTTGTATTTATGAAATTGCTAAAAAGATAAGTGAAGAGACTATTCTATATAGAACCCTGGATGGTTCACAGGAAAAGTCTACTGAAGAGGAAGTATTACCATAATCAGTACAATTACCAAAAATATTTACGTTATATTTTTGAGCCATCATGTGAATAACATTACAGTTTTTGTTTACAGTTGTAATACCGTAGTGTTTCGCAGGTCATGGGGTTCGAAAATCTTCAGGAGTTCGAGAATTTTAAGAGAAAGGAGATGTTACATACACTGGTGTGTGTGTGTGTGTGTGTGTGTGTGGCAGGCTAGGAGGGAGATAGGCAACACGTTAAGAGTTTAACAACTTCACCCTTTTTTTTTTTCATCCTCACCGAAATGTAAATTTTTAACTTCATCTCTGTAGCTCATGCAGACCAGAACTGGCTTAGAAAGTTATTAATTAAAAATATTTAATATAAAATTAATATATTATATTATATATTATATATTTATAATAACAACGATGGTTAATCTAAAGGCTTTAAGGCAACGTGAATATCTTTCAGACTCGGTCGCAAGAATCAGGGGGGGGGAAAAAAAAAAAAAAAAAAAAAAAAAAAACGAACAGTTTTGCAACAAAACTTGCGAAATAAGCCTAATTGGGCCCCAAAGCGTGACGGGCTTTCCACAAGCCTTAAAGCCTTAGACACCTAACCCACCTAATGGCCTCCTTACCCCGGAAAACTGAAACCCGAAAAAGGGACAGGACAGGGGGAAGGAGGAGGAGAAGGATAGGGAGGAGGGCGAAGGGGGATGGTAGGAATGGAATAAACTAGAAGTAGAAAAAAAGGAAAGGGGGAAGAGAGAAATTACTAAAGAGGAAAATGGGTGGGGCAAAGGAAGGAGGAATAGGACAAGCAAAGACGGTGCGAAGTGGATGAAAGGGACGGAAGAGGATACGTAACAGGAAGGAAGCCTAAGGGAGGATATTTGAGGAAAGGGACTGAGAAGGTGGCTTGGCAGGTGGATCCAAGAGTGGGTCTCCTTTAGTGCCGTGAACGCAGGTCAAGATGACAGCCAACGGCACTTCTGAGGAGCTAATGTACACGTCTCCCCTGGCATTGCTTGTCTCACTGGCATATTTCTGTGTTAAGGCCACGGGCAGCGGAAGGCGCCGGGAGACAAGAGGAACGTATCCGGGCCAGAGGAGGAGATATGTTTTCATGTGGAGAAGGACGATTTTTGGGGAGCGAGGAAGTGAGGAAAAGAGGAAAAAAAAGTGTGAGGGATGGGGAGAGTAAAGGTGAAATAAAGTGAGGCGAGGTGAAGGGGAGGTGAAAGGAGGGATTAGAGTGGAGAGACGAGTGAGATAGGGCAAGGAGAGGGAGGACTAGAGGAGGGAAAGGTTACGAAGAGGGATAAGAGATGGAAGAGGGTGGGAGGGAGGGGATAGGATGGGTGACGGAGCCGGAGGGGGGCGGGGCCGCTCCTGCTGTGTGAGGGAAGGAGGGACACAGGCCGGTGGTTTCCGGTTTCAGTGGGCGTGGCTGAGTAAAGTATTATTTATTGATGACTTAAAGGTAGTGTTGAGGCCGTACCACGGACTAGCAGGTCCTCCTCGTCTAGTTCACACCCTGACAACCCATTATCCTTAGGACCACACCACCTGGACTTGTGAAGGAAAATGATCCCGTCCTTCCCTTATCAAGTTGAAGAAACAAGATCTAATGATCTCCCTTTAAGAAGGAATCGCTCGAGAAATGGTTGATGACTAATTGATCCACAGAAATAAAACAAAGGAAGTCCAACTCATCTGGTGTTGTCAGCGGGTGGGCGAGCGGCTGCGGTGGGAAGGTCCTGCCCTCATATACCATCGTTCTTTATCACCTAAAGGTGCCCCAGGTGATATTTGTTTTTCCCCTCTCCAAGTTAATGCCAAGCAGCAGCCCTTAGTAGGAAAGAAGTACCCGTGGAAAGGACTGGGAACTTCGACCTTACAACTGCTGACTCGATGCTTCTCTCTGTGATACGAGCACCATGACACCGTGGTCTCAGAGGGGAAAAGGTGTCTTATTGATCTTTGATACGTCAGGTGTATCTGATGGGGACTATCCTCCTAAGAACCAGCGGCAGCAGAAGGCCGGAACGTATCTATAAATCTCTGTGGACGTAAGTGAGACATACGGAAAGAGGGTCAGGAGGGTCAGTATTATTTGAGGAAAGAGTGAGGAAGTCCAGAGTAACTCGGAACGAGTACTGACGAAAGAGATATTGCCTGAGGGAAGGGTATCGTGTAGGGGAGGGCTGTATGTCATCAGTCGCCCGCGGAAAACGAGATAAAAACATTCTTTTTTTTTTTTTTCTTACAGGGGATCAGAAAAGATCCGGCGACGGATGGGAAATATGTGATCTATGTCCAACGAGGTTCTCTGTAGGACGGGTGGCTCACGTCATACCCTGAGAAGATCATATAGTCAAGGGAAAGATAGATTACGATAAGGATCTTGACAGGCGGGCGTTGTGGTGATGGGTCATTCTAGAGAAGAGGAAACATGTCGAGGAAGGAAGAAGTTAATCTGAATAAACAAGAGGGAACAATGATTACTAAGAAGGCTAGTGAGTCGCAACACACTCCTATTAAGCCAACCACTTGGTTCAGTCGCTTGACAATCAGTGGGCAGGAAGCGATGTCTGGCAAAACAACCAACCATCTCGTGCCTCCATGATTCATATTGTTGACAGAGAGAGAGACATGTTTGACGATTCACCTCGAGTGACTGAGGGCTTAAGCGACACACAATAGGACTTACGTGCTTCATCACCCATTTTCTTTCTCCCGCAGGGAATGGGTGAGGCTACGTATTCTATTTAGAAAGTGATGTGATTCTGGATTTCTGAATTTATCATGAGTCCTCTGCGAGCGAGCGCAGCCGCTCTCACCTCCCCACTCTCATCACAGTCTCTCTTATGAGGAAGACTTATAAACACCCTAATTACAAAAGGATATTCGAGCAAGCTCAGACCCGACCCAAAGTATGTGTGTGTAAAGGTAGCATCAATATTATCCTTCTCTTCCTTTTTCTTGAGCCACGTTTAAGGCTAGAAACGAAAGGAAAGGAATCATGGAAGGTCTAGTAACGAATGGGAAACCATGATGGTAAGTCTAGATATGAATGAGAAAGCATCATGGAAAGTCTGGAAACGAAAGGAAAGACTACATGAAAAGTCTAAAACGGAAGAGAAAGCATCATGAAAAGTCTGGAAATGAGAGGGAAGACACAAGGGAAAGTCTGGAAACGAAATGAAAGGCTTCATGGGAATCTAATAGTCTTATGTAAATCCTAAAGAAATCTAAACCCAAACATTTGGTATTAGAAGTCCTCAAGTCTTCTACTCTTCTTAAACACTGAAAGATGAGTAACCAGGTGCGAAAAGGGCGAGTAAAGCATATACGTTTGCCCCCAGTATATAGAGTGTTTGAGGAATTCTAACCCTTGATGCCCAGAGGGGGAAAAGCGCGAAATGCTATTGATGTTATTCCTAACGACCCATGTAGTCGTTAACGCCAACTATCGTGCTTGAAAAGCAAGAGAGCGAAGCTACGGTGAAATATCCTTCAGAATGACGTACTTCTCTCTTTAATCTAAACCTCTGACATTTAGCAGCAGGAGTGGACCAACCCTTATAATATCTTTTTCTTTATGAAATTCTGAGTCAAGTTGTCAGATCGAGGAAGTGAAACGGAAGACATTAATGGAAGTGACTGCTAGGATGGCCGCCTAGACGACTAATACAGAGTCTACCAAGATCCAGGGAGCCCCCTTCTGATCTTGGGCAAAGGCTTCTAGAACACATCTAGTGTTGTTCCATTATTGATTTAGGTTAAGACATAGGCTCTTTAAAGTTGGCAATAATGAGCTAGGCCACGACATAGGCATTCTAAAGGTGTGGCATTCGGAATAGTAGGCTACGGCATAGACTCTCGAAGCGTATATATGGCTAGGCTACGCTACGCCATAGGCTAGAGTCTCTAAATAGATCAACTCCCAATCTTTCCGGTCCCTTTCCCCTTCTCCCATTATCTCCTTTACTTCATTAACCAAAAAGGGGGAAATGTCATAGGTTAATTGGCTGTGGTGCTGGGGAGGGGTGAGGCTCGAGGGGGAAGGGAAGGTAACCGGAATGAAGCCTAGAGAGGACTAATCCTCACCACCCACCCACGTCTTGCTCCGGATGTATCTCTTTTCTTCTCCTCCTCCAAGGCCTTTTATGTGACGCGTGATGTTTTCTTCAAAAGACACGAGATAACAGCCTTCAATTGTTCTTTTCATAAGGTTAACTTCTTTGTGTCTCTATCCGCTTTTGTTGCTGCGCTTTCAGGCTAAGCGTTTCGCTAGCCTGGATGTAATTCTGAGGATGATGTTCACAACAGCCAAGGCCGCACTGAGGGAAATAATCCAGGTGGGAAATCTCCCTAAATCTCCCCGGTTTTCGCCCTCGCCTCCTCCATCTCTTCCCCTGTTTCTAAGCGGAGAAGCTGTTCCGGCTGGCGGGGCGCGATACTAATAAACTTAGTTGCCGCTCTACCTCATTAAATATGTTACTAAGAGGCGAAAGCGATCCCTTTAGTAAAGAGGGGGACTTGTTTATCTAAGGTAATCTTGGCGGAGAAATTTAGGGAACTTCGTGGGGAGTGTGAGGAGAAAAGACGAAGCTGTGGGGAAAAATTTTGATCATTTCCATATAAAGACAATGAAAGTAGATTCATTCCTTTTCTATTCTATTATATATTCGTGTTCCATGTTTTAGATCTTCTCAAGAGAGAAGAACCCATTCTTGATGGCCATAGCCGTAGTTTAAGTCACCCCTGTACGACCCTGATTTATGCTCTCAAAAAATCAAGGAGGGAAAGTCCACCTTTGAACTTCAGAAGTGAAGTCCATCGCCCTTCTTATGCCCTTAGGACGAGAGCTCAAGTGGAGGGAGGAAATGAAAGGGATTCCCCGTTAAGTCAATATATCAAGGAATGATGATGTGTTTTGATGGATAGAAGATTAAATGGACGTTGAATTCGATTATAATCTATTAATTAGTAAATCAGATGCGTTCATGTATCACGAAGTACTTTAATCAATGTTCACAGGAGACGGTTGAATGATATTTTACTTAATGACATGTTGCCGAGGATGGAATTGTTACTGGGACCAATTCGAAAGATACGGGAATCGTTACCAGGAAGAGGAGTAATTACTGATTACTGTCGTTCTCCTGTAGCAATTATGGACTGACTTATCTCGACTTATCAACAGCCAGGCCCCACACACCTTTCCCTGGTTTCCCTCGGCTGCTTCATATGCACTGGTTTTAGTCCAATTGCAAAACGTCTCTCCTTGTATACCATATTGTTCCAGTTTGCTCTATCCTATGCACCCGATATATAAGAAACTGGAAGAGCTGATGATGAGGGATAAAGAGATGCAAAGGAGAACATTTTGTAGCTTGCTAGACACTAAATAAAAGTTTAGAATTTACACGTTGCTTTTCAAGTTGGAAATAGGAATGAAGGAAAGTTTGAAATATAATAAGAAAGGAAAACGCTGGGAACAACAAAAAAAAAGTTAAAAAGGGGAAAAAAAAGGTGCTTCAGGAGACAAACAGAAAAGATAATCGAAAAGCAAGAATAGAAAAAAGAGGAAGACAGTTAAGGTTACAAATTCAATAGTTAAGGTTACAAAATCAAAACCAAGCATTCAGAAAAAAGCAAGAGAAAAGAGCTCCAATAATGAGAGGTTAGAGAACGAAAAAAGAAAATGGTTTGCAATGCAGATTGATAAAAGATATGATACAAAAAGATGGTTGAGGACCCACAAGAAAAGCTGATTGGTTGAGGAAACTTGTAGAAAAAAAGGGAACAAAAGCAAGATGGCCGAGGAAAAAAAAAAAGCATGT
Source organism: Panulirus ornatus (assembly GCF_036320965.1). NCBI lineage: Eukaryota > Metazoa > Arthropoda > Malacostraca > Decapoda > Palinuridae > Panulirus > Panulirus ornatus. The sequence continues at coordinate 58,047,330 of NC_092237.1, read as the reverse complement.
AAAGAATAGAAAAGGAAAGATTCTCGTATGATCTTAAAAAAAACACCAAGTTTTGTACTTACCATACATGTACCTTACTACATATTTGACGCGGTTGTCCCAGGAGTAAGCCATTTTGCTGAAAGAAAAAAAGAGAAATGATCCGTTAGAAACAAAAAGCAATAAAAGGTCGAGAAACAAACAATATCATGAGCATAATGCAATCTCAGAAGCCTTCCACCACCCCAGGAGCTTCAAGGTTGCGCTCCAACTTGAAGCAAGGGACGTAGGTGTAGGACCCCTTTCGGAGCGACGGAAGTTTCTCGAACGAGGCTTGTATACGACTCCACTTTCGTCAGCTGACGGTGAGAGAGTGCCTCGCCCTTTTTGTCACCCGCGGTGTAAACACAAATGAAGGTGGAGTACTTTGACACTATCAAGACATGATGCCTATCTTATCGACCAAATCCCAGAGGTTGATGAACAGCTGGATTGACTGTGGGCCGATTGTTGTATTTATGAAATTGCTAAAAAGATAAGTGAAGAGACTATTCTATATAGAACCCTGGATGGTTCACAGGAAAAGTCTACTGAAGAGGAAGTATTACCATAATCAGTACAATTACCAAAAATATTTACGTTATATTTTTGAGCCATCATGTGAATAACATTACAGTTTTTGTTTACAGTTGTAATACCGTAGTGTTTCGCAGGTCATGGGGTTCGAAAATCTTCAGGAGTTCGAGAATTTTAAGAGAAAGGGGATGTTACATATACTGGTGTGTGTGTGTGGCAGGCTAGGAGGGAGATAGGCAACACGTTAAGAGTTTAACAACTTCACCCTTTTTTTTTTTCATCCTCACCGAAATGTAAATTTTTAACTTCATCTCTGTAGCTCATGCAGACCAGAACTGGCTTAGAAAGTTATACGTTGTAATTTCATTTTCAGACTATATTTTTTAGATACCTTCATCCTAACTTTTTAAAACTTTTATTGATGTAAAGCACACACACACACACACACACACACACACACACACACACACACAAATATATATGTATATATATATATATATATATATATATATATATATATATATATATATATATATATATATTACATATATATATATATATATATATATACATATATAAACTCTTTTGAACACAGGAGGACGCTTTGAATACGAATGAATCTTTCGTTTACGACATAACTAACCATATAGAAATATGAAAAACATTATTCATGAATTCTTAGCACCATCCTTCTCTTTACGACCGGAACATCCAAGACTAAGACACGGACGGCGGATCACGCGTTCTGTCGCTTGAAGGGAAGTGGTTCCACTCGTAGACTGAACCATTATCCCAAGTGGCGTTTAAACAACTCTCTGTTCATTGGAAAAGATAATTTTCTTTTTTTTTTTTTTGAGGGTGTGACTGGTTTGTTGAGCTGGGTACGAGAGGTTTGTCACAATGGTTGATCCAGCAACGAAGGGATATTATTATGTTTGAGCCAGTCTCGAGCGAACGTCATACTCCTTTTGAGCCAGCTAGGAACATACGTCACTGTGAGGATTTGAAGGGAAAAGTCCTGGACTTTGGCTAAGAATAACTCTAAGCTAAAGACGTAATCTGTGAGGGGGGTTAGGGGGGGGAGGGGGCGGTTGTGTGGAGAGCGTCGCGGGGGGGAGGGGGGGGGGGGGGTTTGATCTCCATAACAACTCTTTCCTTCTCACAGAATCAAAGTTCAGGGGTCAAGGTGGCTGTGGTGGGCGATATCAGAATTTAACACCATTTGATCTTTTCTATAGTGTGGTTGTGACACCACCACAGCCACATTCCCTCACCTCCTCTACACCTTTTCCTCTACCCCTACTCTGCTCCTCGACACCTTTTCCTCTACCCTTACTCTGCTCCTCGACACCTTTTCCTCTACCCCTACTTCGTCTTATCAGGGGTTCAGGGTGGGGGTGATGGATATAAAAAAAAAGAGGATCGTTTGATACTCTTCGTCTCCTTCCATCGTTTGGGAGTGTAAGGGAAGGGGTGTGAGCGGGGTAGTGTAGGGTACCGGGTTACTCCATTAGGGAAATAGACAAATGATTTCCTAACTCATTAGCAAATGCTAATTCTCGAGTGATGGTCTTTTATCGCGAGCAGATATCCATTAACGCGGAGCAACAGCACCGGTTAACTTGCTTAGGGAGGGACATGGTGAGGAGGAGGACGTCTTACCAAGCCGTGACAACCGTTCGACTTGACAAAGGTGGGGATATTGCTTACAGAGCCGTGACAACCGTCTAACTTGGCAAGTCGAGTATAGCTTAAAGAGCCGTGACTACCGTCAACCTACAGGGTTATCTGAAAAAGGTCAGAGAAACAGATATTTTTTTCGTCTCGCTTTGGATGGCTGGCGAAGTTGTTGATATGCTGACTACGATAACAGTACATGATGCGACGAGAACCAGGTGGAAAAAAAAAAAAATAGGAAAATAATCAACCATTTTTGTGACGCTTTATGGCTGCTGGTGAGGCCAGGTGAGTCCGCCAAGGTGGCTCTCGGACGTTTGTACACCTAAGATTAGGACAGACAGGCAGGCAGGAGGAGGAGGAGGAGTATAGCGGATCCCGACAAGTGTGTAAGGGACGCGTCTGTTTCTCGCTCTGATAGCAGAGAAAATCTCTCTCTCTCTCTCTCTCTCTCTCTCTCTCTCTCTCTCTCTCTCTCTCTCTCTCTTGCTCTCCTCCTCCTCCTCCTCCTCCTCTCCAAACTTCTTGAAGCCCCTAAAGCCTCCACGAGCGCAAGGAGCCTCCTGCTCACTGCTGCCGCTGCGTTTTGAAACTTTTATGACTGTTGCTCAAGCTTTCCAGGTACACGCTGGTGGGATTTTTCCCCCTCCCCCTGTGCCTCAGTATTTTTGGACTGTGTCGTGACAACACTCAGGGAATGTTGGTGTGTGTGTGTGTGTGTGTGTGGGGGTGTGGGGTCAGGTCAAACTTCTGTTACTACCGAGTACTTCAAGAGTCTCCTTCAGTGCGCAGACTCAATGACACCTCGTGATCTTAACTCTGTCCTGTGCCCACATTACTGAAGAAGAGCCTGCTGTGTGGCGTCCTGCTCACCTCACATCACCGGAGGTGTGTGGTAATGGTTAGTGTGGAGGGAAGGCAAGACTGTTCAGCAAGGGAGGAAGGAAGAATGGGGAGGGTAAGGGAGGAGACAGGAGTGATTGTAGACCGGTGTAATGCGCACCTTGTACCCCGTCACTGTCAGCATCGACACCTGCCAAACGTTTGTGCTCACAGAGACACTTATTACCTCAGGACTTACGGCCACAAACACTTGTATGAAAAACAACTGATTGGTATACACAAAACCTTCACAAGATAGGATCATATAACTTTAATCGGTTTTGAGGGGAAGGTGAAGAGGGGTGTTTACCTCTGATAATGTAGGTAACGTAATTGTATGTATGTGTGTGTGTGTGTGTGTGTGTGTGTGTGTGTGTGTGTGTGTGTGTGTGTGTAAGCAAGCATTGGTTCTTGGGGACAGGTAACAGGTGAGCTGGGGGCACAGGTGAGCTGGGGAACACAGGTGTAAGCTTGGCGGGGATCGCTTGCTACCTGACGTAGCTACCATCGCTCCAGCCTCTAAGGGACTGACTGTAAGTCCAGGACTGACATACACCTTAATCTTCAGAGACCAACCATCTTATCACCCGCGATTCGTGGATCCTTCAGAAGACTCCAATGACCACTTGCTTCCCTGATTCTCTCCTTGCTTCTCTTCCATTCCTCTCCCTTCCCTTCCCTCCCGATGGAACATCATCTTTTCCTCATCATGTCGTGAAAAAAAAGAAGTGCTAAATATCTCTTTTCTCCATGTGAGTTGATGATCTGTCATTGTCCTGTGAATTTCCAATTATTTGTTAATTGCTCAAGCTATCTATTACTTATTAGTGTACAGTTCGCTTGGTCTCGTTCTCAGCGGGACTTCTTAGGGATGGAACCGAAGGTAAGGGATGGAGAGAGAGAGAGAGAGAGAGAGAGAGAGAGAGAGAGAGAGAGAGAGAGAGAGAGGTTGATATAGGCTCCCTGGACCCCTGCCACTGATAGATGACATCAACTGTGGATCGTTCTTCTTTAAGTCGTCGAACTGAATTGTTGTAAGCTGAAACTTTGATTCAGCGAGCATGGGAACCCTCGCCACACTGCTAATGCACTTCATGTTCTCCAAGAGAGAGAGAGAGAGAGAGAGAGGGAGGGAGGGACGTGGGTTGTGAACTACACAGTTAGGAAGGGGAGAGGGAGGAAGGAGACACGATCGTTGCGTGTATGAAACCATGAGTGGGGAGAGTCCGTGTTTAACGCAGAAATCAAAGACTTTGTCACCTTCTTCTTTCCATCTTGAGAGATGAGATGTTAATCTACCGTTCGGGATCACTTCTTCTCTAGAGGGGAGGAGGGGGAGGGAAGCGTATCATCATCAGTGAACGAAGGTGGGTCGTGTCGGGTCGGGTTGGGTTAGGGGGTGTAGGGGAGATAGGAGAATTAAAGTTAAACCAAAGGAAAGATTATGATAATGATAAGCACTTCACTTTCACTATTAGTCAACACTCAGAGAATCGTGTCTTGGCGTTTTCACTTGTGCATTTTCGTTAACACCACTTCTCCTCCTCTCCAGGATCATCATCAAAACAACCCCTCTCTGGGGGGGTTTTTTTTATGCTATTCCTCATCTTCCTTCTCTCACTGCACTGTACTCCTCTTGCACTCGCTCTCGAGTCTGTTCACTGACTCCGCCACCAGAACTCACCTAGTTAGTTCAAGTCGTCAAAGCCTTTAAGGACCGTCTGTGTATCGGAAGCCGTAGCCGCACGATGCCGCTCTCGGCTCTTGGTCGGCAGTTTATATACTGCGGGTGGCCGGCCGCTCCTGCGCGCTGATTGGTCAGTCCGGGGTTCCCCCCCCCACGGCCATCTTTACCCCAAAGTCGAGGGAAGGGCCAGGTAGTTGTCTTCTTTTAGCCGTGCCAAATATACACACCACCTGCATATTCTGTTACACCCTTTGCCAATGGCGGTACTCGGAAGGCGATCTCCCTCCCCACAACCCCTCTCTGTCTCTCCCTCCCTCTCTCTCCCTCTCTGTCTCCCTCTCACACACACACACCCCCCCCCCCTTCTCGCTACGCCCTCCTCCCCATCCTCCTTCCTGTCCCCCTCCCTCATCCATGGGCCGATCACCTGGCAGCAGGATGAAGGAGTGTCACTGATTGTTGAAGCTGCAGGTGAGGTGAAAATCTTGGCTCGCTGGCTGGCGCTCAGGGGGAAACTTTGTAAAAATACCCCATCAGCGCTCTGCTGGGTGAGAGTCCGAGGTTCCCTCGCGGGCACACAACCCATGGCTCAGTCGGACCAACAGCTCGGACGGTCTCCTCCTGACGCTCGTGTGTGTGTGTGTGTGTGTGTGTGTGTGTGTGTGTGTGTGTCCCCCGCGCCTCCTGAAGGAGAAGACAGCAACGGCATCGCGAGAGGAGTTCGGTGCAGAGATGGAGCGGCAGGTGGCAGGTATTCCATAGGAAAACCTGGCTGTGCGAGAGAGAGAGAGAGAGAGAGAGAGAGAGAGAGAGAGAGAGAGAGAGAGAGAGAGAGAGAGAGAGAGTGTGTGTGTGTGTGTGTGTGAAAGGGAGAGAAAGAGAGGGGGAGGAGGGGGGAGGGGAGAGAACGTTATGAGAACGTGCCTTAAAGAGGTACTAAGAAGTGAGGAAAAATGAGGGTGGGGGAAGAGAACTTCGACAGGAAAATTACAAGGCGGAAGCCAGGTTATGAGGGTAGTATATACTGGAGGAGGATGTACTTGTCTGAAGGAGGGAGGAGGTAAAGGTGTGAATTCTGCGAGGGAGGAGGAGGAGGAGGAGCAAGCAGACGGATTTTCAGAGAGCTACCTCCTGCAGAAGGAAGGAGGTAGTGAGGAGAAGATTATACAGGAATTCTCGAAGATATTGAATTAAGAACGGGGATAAGAGACTCAATCTCAGGACACAAAGAAGTAATGATGCAGATAATGAAGAAGGCAACATGTATGGAGAAGGGATGAATAATGGTAGACATAAATAACTAAGAAGAGGCGAACGAATAATGTAGAACACAAGGGTGATGGTCAACTTATGAATAATGAAGACATCTTAAATGATGGGATGACCCGAAGGATAGACAGGGGAAAGGAGACATAGAATTGAAGACAAATGAAAAATAGGGAAGATAACGAAGAACAAGATTGACAGAACGAAGGCAAGAAGAACAGTTTGAGAAGAACAGCGCAAGAGACATTAGAAGATGACGATATACAGAAGATGATGATGGACATGTAAAAAGAGACAAAAGAGGAGTGCTAAGAAACCACAGAGGCTCAGCGTACCATTGGGAAAGCGGGGCATGAAAAGAGGAATTGAGGAATGGAACACATGAAGGAAGATGAAGGGAGAGGGAGGAGAAAAGGGAAAATAACGAAGGAATGAGGAAGAGAAGAAATGAAAAGTAACAAAAGCGTGACTATAAACAAGAATAGAAAGTGAGATGGTAAAATGATTGTGGAGGAGATGGATGCAGAAAAAGAATGGCTGCATGTAAAACAAATGAGGATTACAGACAAACAGAAAAAAAAGGCATCGAAATCATAGCTAAAGACACAGAGACGTAAGAAAGGAGAATGAAAATTAGATGAGGCGAAACACACGACAGTATGAGGTGTTGGAGACGGATATTCAGGGTACAATATACATGAGGTACGAAAATAGATGACCTGAGAATGGCTACACTCGACCCTTGTTCATCAGAGGAGAAACAAAATCTGTAAGGAAAGTGTGACAAAAAGAGAGAGAGAGAGAGAGAGAGAGAGAGAGAGAGAGAGAGAGAGAGAGAGAGAGAGAGAGAGAGAGAGAGAGGTGGGGGAACGAATGTTGGGGAAGAGAGGGAGAGGTGGGGGCTACATGGAGAGAGGGAGAGAGAGTAGTTGGGGGTTTGAGGAGAGGGAGAGGGAGTAGTGGGATTTAGGGAGAGTACACAGGGAGAGAAAATAGCCCCCGGGAAACATTATCTGGTGAGGTTGAGTCTTGTTATGTCACAATGTTCTGGCTACTCTCTCTCTTAGTACCTGCCACTGCTCTCAGGGAAGGAGGGAGAGATAGATAGATAGATAGATAGAGAGAGAGAGAGAGAGAGAGAGAGAGAGAGAGAGAGAGAGAGAGAGAGAGAGAGAGAGAGAGAGAGAGAGAACCCGGCTTGTTTGCTCTGATCTCTGGAGGTTAATCTACTGGAGTCACAGGCTTGAAGAGTCACATCCTAACCTCCACCCAACACTCCCAACTCCCCTCCACTACCTGGTCTCGTTCTCTGAGGGCTGAAGACCGCATTTCCCCTCGAAACCATTGAGGTTTTCGACTCTCAATACTCCGATTTCTCTATCATACTTTGTTCTCTACTTTTGTCGATGTCTTTTTCTTCTTATGACGACCTCCATCAACGCCTCCACCAACACCACGACCTCCATTTCCACGACTATCAGAAACATCCCCACCGCGATCTTCTAATTGGATGGTTAGTGGGTAGCTAAGGAAGGGGGCTGGACAACGAAAGATATAGTCGAGAAATGGAAGGTAGTTACGGTAGTTACATATGTATGGTGTGTGTGTGTGTGTATGTGTGTGTGGGTGGGTAGGTGGGTGGATACGTATTTTTCTTAGTGCCTGATAGTGTGTGTTTGTGCGTAGTAATGTTAGTTTTGGGTTTACGGAGCAAATCAGGTGAACTAGCCAGAAAGTAACTGTTCATCATGTACGTCCATGGGTGACTGGAGCCTCTCCCAGCGTTCCGAGACGACGTAAGGGAATCCAAGTGTGTTGTCATACACCCTGCACGCGTTTATTTGGAGGGGAGGCTTCGTGGTGGGTACTGAAGGAGTACGTTGGTATGGGGAGGATCAAAACCTTTACCTAGGTGCTAGTATTCGCCTCACCAGGAGGGTGCCAGAACCTGTACAGGCTAGCCAGGGGTACTACATCAGTGTGCTCTTCCCCTCCCCACAACTCCACCCCACCCCGCGCTCCCCATGGGCCTGTGTGTTGGCCAAGATTCATATGGTCAGATATATTCTGCCACCCGACTACCACCTGTTGCCTCCACAGCATTTTCGTTCCTGGAGATGTGTTGGTGTTTTGTGTGTGTGTCTTTCTCTCCTCTCTCTCTCTGCAGAGACTTCCACACATACATGATCCCCCTGCGCGTAACACACACACACACACACACACACACACGCAGATAGCACACAGAAATTGTACGATAGTAGAGATTGTTCAAGAGAAGTTGGCCTCACGAGTGTGAAACTCCCTCCTCGTACAGTACAAATACGTGATTACACACACACACACACACACACACACACACACGCGCGCGCGCGCGCACAAACAAGAGACAAATGCAAATGTAAATCATGCACAAACACACACATACACACAACGGAACAGATATAGATAACGCGGGAACACAGCACAGTCAGCTTGGGTTTCAGTAGGGAAGGTCTCTAAACACCTGTACAAATGCCACCATGGTTTTTAATTAGGAGGGAAGGTCTCTTAACATCTGTACAAATGCGGTCATGACCTCTCATCTGGAGGGAAGGTCTTTTAACACCTGTACAGGTGTCACCATAAGTTTGAGTCAGCAGATGAGAAGTCAACACCTGCACAGATGCCATCATCGCCTTGAATCAGCAGGTAAGGTCTCTTAACACCTGTACAGGTGCTACCATGACCTTTAACCACGTGCAAAGGTATCTGAACACCTGTACAGGTGCTACCATGACCTTAAATTACCTGGATCGTTATCTTAACACCTGTTTAGGAGCTACCATGACCTTTAATCCCGTGGAAAGTTATCTGAACACCTGTACAGGTGTTACCATGACCTTAAATTACCTGGATCGTTATCTTAACACCTGTTAAGGAGCTACCATGACCTTTCCAGCCCTGATATGAGCTGGGAGGCTGATACTAACATGATAAGAGAGGGAAGATAAGCTTTCCTTATCTCACGGACACGTGTCAGGCATGCGAGTCGTGCAGCATAACTGACTGTTGTGTGAGATAACAGTCGCGTATTTAGACTTGCATGACTGGATATCAAGATGATACTGATGTGGCATGACTGTCATGTGCAGCATGACAGGTTCACAGAATGACAGTGCATCACGAGAAGGACATTCAGTGACAGTGTGGCATGACATGGACGCTGATTGACAGTGGTGTATGACAGGTATGCTTCATGACAATGTGGCATGACAGGTATGGTTGATGACAGTCGAGGTGACAGTTGCATGATGACATGACAGCGTGTTGACAGCGTGTTAGGCGACGGGAGGTCTACTGAGGCTTAACCACCCCACCACACCCCACCCCACCTCACCACACCCCACCTCACCCCACCACACCTCACCACACCCCACCACACCTCACCCCACCTCACCACACCTCACCTCACCCCACCACACCCCACCACACCCCACCACACCTCACCACACCTCACCTCACCCCACCACACCCCACCACACCCCACCACACCTCACCACACCTCACCTCACCCCACCACACCCCACCACACCTCACCACACCCCACCACACCACACCCCACAACACCCCACCACACCTCACCCCACCACACCTCACCTCACCCCACAACACCCCACCACACCTCACCACACCCCACCACACCACACCACACCCCACAACACCCCACCACACCACACCTCACCCCACCACACCTCACCTCACCCCACAACACCCCACCACACCTCACCACACCCCACCACACCACACCCCACCACACCTCACCACACCCCACCACACCACACCCCACCCCACAACACCCCACCACACCTCACCACACCCCACCACACCACACCACACCACACCCCACCTCACAACCACCTGCTGCCATGTGCATGACAGTTGTCAGGCACTGTGCCAGATGATGACGTAGATATTGCCGTCTGTCGTGAGAGAGAGAGAGAGAGAGAGAGAGAGAGAGAGAGAGAGAGAGAGAGAGAGAGAGAGAGAGAGAGAAAGATAGAGAGAGAGTGTGTGTAGACGACCCGACCCCTCCCTCCCCACGTCCTCTCCATCCGTCAGTCTGGAGACTAAGCTAGACGTGACAGACTCGCAGACGAGTTTGAGGAGTGAGTGAGTGAGTGAGTGAGTGAGTGAGTGAGTCATTGTCTGCATCAGGTCATCCATCATTATAGTGGAGAATACCTCAGTATGGCATGAAGGAGGAGGAGGTGGAGGTGGAGGAGGGAAAGGGGGTGGAAGAGAAGGAGGTGGCAGAGAGAATATATAGTAACACACACACACACACACACACACACACACACACACACACACACACAACGCTCGTTGTCTGTCTTGGACAATCACATGTTTACCAAATGGCATCCTAGCTTCGTCTCTTCGATATATATCAACTGATTTATATTTCTCTCTTGTGTCTCCCCTGATGATGATGTGATTATTACACGAAAGTGCACTTGGGAACTTATCGTGTTTCATTTTCCCGTGGACTCATAGGATATCTTGATTACGCGCAAAATTGTGATCCTCTCTAACACACACACACACACACACACACACACACACACACACACACACACACACACACACATTTATATATATTTACACATTCAGTAATATAGGGCAGCAGTGTCAGCAGAATGAGTCAGCAAGGTCAGCAGTGGTTTCATCAGTGTCAGCAGGATGGGTCAGTAGGGTCAGCAGGTCAGCAGGGTCAGCAGGATCAGCAGGTCAGCAGGATCATCAAGGTCAGCAGGTCAGCAGAGTGAGTCAGTAAGGTCAGCAGGTCAACAAGGTCAGCAGGGTCAGCAGGATTAGCAGGTCAGCAGGATCAGCAAGGTCGGCAGGTCAGCAGAGTGGGTCAGCAAGGTCAGCAGGTCAGCAGGGTTAGCAGGTCAGCAGGGTCAGCAGGTCAGCAGGGTCAGCAGGTCAGCAGGGTCAGCAGGTCAGCAGGGTCAGCAGGTCAGCAGGATCAGCAGGTCGCTGAACAGCAGAATAAAGGAGATAGATGTGTCTCGTCACTCTGGCCTCTCCAGGTGTTCTGTTCCACCTGCCAATGTTTCCCTCCCACCACCTGCTGCTGCTGCTGCTCCCATCTACTACTACCCCTCCCATCTACTACTGCCCCTCCCATCTACTACTACCCCTCCCATCTACTACTACGCCTTCCATCTACTACTACCCCTTCCATCTACTACTACCCCTTCCATCTAATACTACCCCTCCCATCTACTACTACCCCTTCCATCTACTACTACCCCTCCCATCTACTACTACCCCTCCCATCTACTACTCCTACTGCTTCCCCTTCTACTTACTACTACTCCTGTTTCCCCTAATTCCACCTGCTACTGTTCCTACTGCCTCTTTCACCTGCTTCTCCAGCTTCCTCTCCCCTCTTCATGTTATTTATCATCGTTTCAGTGTGTGTGTGTGTGTATGTGTGTGTGTGTGTGTGTGTGTGTGTGTGTGTGTGTGTGTGTGTGTGATTACTATTTGTGTGTTACGAGAAGAGAGTTTTCTCTCTCGTGTTGCCTCGTCTCTTAAAGTTGGATATATGTACCATATCTTTACTGATATATATATATATATATATATATATATATATATATATCCCCCAGGCTAAGCCAAGTGCCCATTTAAACACCTGGGATAGGTGTGGGGGCAACTGCCGTGCCCAAGATTCGAACCCATGCAGTCCCGTGCTGACCCATGATCACTAACGCTAACCACCATACCACAGCGGCGTGTTTTGTGTGTGTGTGTGTGTGTGTGTGTGTGTGTGTGTGTGGGTGTTGACTAAGGTAACACAGGTGAGTCTCATCTCCACTACCAGCATCAGGTGTCTTCACAAATCTTCAAATTACATTCACCACCACCACCACCACCACCACCGCACAGGTCCCTCTTTGTGTAATCGATTTCAATAAATGTCTGAAGAGAATTTAGTCAGCAAGTTAAACCAGTTATACTTCTACCTGCTACTGCCCTCTTACAATTTCAGCTTTGGCATTTTGATCGTAATGGGAGATATATGAATATGAAATACATAAAGATATCAAGATAAAGAAGTTATATCACTTTATCATAAATACCGTCTCCTACTGTTTGTCAATGACGTTCAGGTCTGTACGAGATTTTTTCCCGAGAGGACTGGCAGCGAGGGCATACCGGCTCAGAAGCCGACAACTCCACTGCCAGACGTATGATGAAAATCAGGTACCTGTTTGTAATACGTAATTTGTCTGTACAAATGGATAGAGTCCAACCCACCACATTTTTAAGGATTTTCGTGCGAAGGCTAACAGATTGAGATACCCTAAAAGAACCACTTGAAATTTATCAGTGATTAATATTCAAAAGTGATTGTCAAGCGAAATTATGCAAGTGGGAGATTAATCTAATGTCATCAGCGTTTCCTCGGCACACACACACACACACACACACACACACACACACACACACACACACACACACACATTTCCTTTTGCAAGGGTTGGAGATCGACATACACACTCTCGGTGTGAATGCGCGGCTGCAAGGGTTTCTGGTGTGCTCAATTAATAAACCACTAAGGCAAGATGGATGAGCAGTCTTAGCCTGAGACTGGAAGCCACCGCACCCAGCACCTGCCCGTCTGTCTACCCCGTGTGATTACTGTCTGTGTGTCAAGGAGAGAGAGAGAGAGAGAGAGAGAGAGAGAGAGAGAGAGAGAGAGAGAGAGAGAGAGAGAGAGAGAGAGAGAGAGAGAGTTTTAGATTCATTTTGTCCCGTCTCTTAGTCTTGTATATATGTACTCTTGTGGTTATATACGTAAGCAGACACACACACACACACACACACACACACACACACACACACACACACACAACCAGCTTAAGCAAAGTATCCTTTTATCGACTAGCCCCGAGGAGAGGATGGACACCTAAGTTGGATGTGGACCAATTACCCCAACCCATGATTCGAACCTATGCGGAACAGACCCCGGTGTTTCCCATGAGAGTCCCCTTGTGTTGCGTGCATCACATCATGAGTCCACATGAACAGATTGCGCAAGATGGTGGGGAAGTTCACTGCTCGCTTTCGTCATGTCTTCGAGGGAGTTAGGCAATAGGTACCTAGGAATATCACAGTTCTAAAAGGGACCTTAACCCCAATAGGAAAAAGACATTCTGGGCGTTGTCGTTTTACGAGACGCAAATCACTACCCGGAGAAGAGCGGGATTAAATTCAGCCCCTGACATACTCCATGTCTCACATGATGCGTTTATATGACGGGCTCTTAACTGATGATGTATGTGCTGAGGCGGGTGATGAGAAAGAGAGAGAGAGAGAGAGAGAGAGAGAGAGAGAGAGAGAGAGAGAGAGAGAGAGAGAGAGAGAGAGAGAGAGAGAGAGAGGAGGGAATATATATAGAGAGAGAGAGAAAAAAAAGTTGTATTCCTATGACCCTCACTGGAATAGTCAGTACCATTTGGTTATTTTTTCCACTATTTCTAGCCAGCCATGTTTACAGAAACGTTCCCCGAAGGTAGATGGGCAGCATGTGGGATGAATTCCTGGCGGTATGAAACACTGAGAGCCACAGGCGTTCCCTCTATGTATACATACATTGATGAATGTGTATACATACGTATGGAAGAGTATGTATGTTGGTGTGTATGCCGTAAGGTAACTGTCCATACGTCTATATATATATATGATTGTGAAGGGAATACATCAGACTTTAAGACAACTAAAGTAGCAGTAACAACAAGGCCACAGGAGCAGTAACAGGAGCGGCTGCAGTAGCAGGTACAACGTCTCAGTAGTAATCAACAGGAGCCACAACGGAGAAGAAAGAGGAACATGAACAGTAACAGCAGGTAGATACGTTATCAGCAGATGATGGAGGTTGAACAGCGGAGGTCATAGTCGCTGACAGGTTGTAAAGTAACGTCAGCAGAGCAGAAGCAGTAACAGCAGCAACAGTAGCACCAGCAACAACGTCAGCAGTAAGCAGAAACAGCTGAAACAGCAGTTACCAGCGAGAGCAATAAAGGCAGCAGCAATAGCAGCAGCAGTAATAGTAGTAGTGGCAGTAGCAGCAGCAGTAGAAGCATTACTTGTAGTGACAGTAGCAGCAATTATAACAGGAACAGTAGCAGTAGCAGCAGAGGAAGCAACATAATCAGTAACAACAGCAGAAACATAATTATAATTGTCAGTATCGGCAGATATGGCAAGTTACGATACACCACCCAAGAGTACCTCGGCCTCATTAATCCCAGGATAGTCTCCGACTCCCTTCTTACCATCACCAGTAGCTGGGCTTCACTAATCCCAGGAGAGCCTCCGACTCCTTTCGTAGCACCATCAAGCACCTGTGGCTTTCGTTCATCCCAGGACAGCATCTGACTCACCTCTTACCACCAGTAGCTAAGCTGAGCCAGTTCCAGGATTATCCAGAAATCGACTCTTACCACCACCTGCAAATGGGCCTCGCAAATCCCAGGACAGTCTCCGACTCGCCTCTTGCCAACCGCCAGTACCTGGGCTTCACTAATTCCGCAATAGCCTCCAACTCACCTCTTGCCTGATATATTATACTGGAACCACGGGGTGGCTGGTTACTTCCGGGTGTTGGTGCGCGGTGAGACTCTCTCTTTCTCTCTCCATGTGCGCCACAAGCTAGCCCTGTCGGATGGAAAAATTTAACCTCGTATACTCTCTATACTCTCTCTCTCTCTCTCTCTCTCTCTCTCTCTCTCTCTCTCTCTCTCTCTCTCTCTCTCTCTCTCTCTCTCTCTCTCTCTCTCTCAAACATGTACATATTTCAGTGGAATAAATTCCTGGGCACTGACGGTTCTATGATGCCTCCGGGAGTTGTGTAGAACATTTTAAATCCGTAAAACGCAAACAAATGTAATCTGACCGAAGTACGCGGAATGAAAATTACATTAGATTATTCTAAAGCAATATTCTATGAGATAAATGTTCGAATCTCTAACACTTTCTGAGATGAATTCTGACGCCACTTGTTGTTACACATGATCCTTACTTAGAAACATGAACTAAATCGTTTAATATGATAGATATAATCAAGTCTCATGTACCAGCGGGTAGGGAACAGGGTTGAAGACAGTCGAAACAATTTTCATATCAAGACAGTTCGCAAAGAAAAGAATCAGATCCTAAAGACAACTTAGAATCACAAAGAAAAGAATCAAGATCCTCATTGGCTCGAGGAATGGTTTCGAGATAACCAAATGGAAATTGATAAATGTAATTCACGAGGGAATTACCTTTCAGGGCGATTATTTACAGGAATTTTCTTGTATTGGGGGACTTAAGTATGGGACCCCAGTCTATTGCCAGAGACCCCCACATTTATTGGAGCTTATAAGGTTGTTAGAGTTTGATACCATTGCCTCAAAGTTGTTGGGTAAAAGGTGTTGTAAAGACATTAGAACACGTAAGGAATTCGATCCAAAGTATGGTATTTGGTACCACTATGGATGGTCGCCAGACTCAAGCTTCTAACCATCTATGATTTTTAGTGAAACACAAAAAAAGAAGGGAAAAAAAAATAAGATCATAAACATACAGAGTCTCTGATTTTGACCTTTAACCCCCTGGTCGGTAAACTGGAGAGCAGTGTGTGGGTTTGTCAATTAGTCTTGCAGATAATTACCCAAATTAAAGGTAATTACCTCTATTAGACGACCTTTTTTAACCAGGCTCTCATATTACCAAGGGTTGGAAAGGCTATCCTTTTTCGTTCAGGGGAAAACGGGGACCAGTTTTTAATATCTGTTTTGTGATGAATTATGGGTAAAGCTGATAGATGTTTTCTTTATGGTTTATCATGAGGGGAAAGCTGATAGACATAGTATATTCTAGGTTTATCACTAGTTAAGCTGATAGATATATCATATTCATGGTTTATCATGGGAGAAATCTGAGAAAACTTTTATATTCATGGTTTATCATGGGGAAAAGCTTAGAATTATATACTTTTCATGGTTAATCATAAAGGAAGGTAGGGAACCGCGGGTTTGTTTTTCTTCTAGGTTTATCACAAGGGGAAGCTGTAGACCATTTCTCTTCGAGGTTTATCATGGGGGAAAGCTTGAGATGGGAGGGGGGGGACATTATTTCAACGGTGGCAAACATGAACCATAAAACAGGTTGATGCAGAAAACCTTCACCATAAGGACTTTAGTTTCTTTGAAGATGTCGCAGGTGTTTTATGTCTTGATTGAGATGACAGTGGCTTAGATCTGCTCTTTTGAGTCGTTTTAGCAGTTTTTTTTTTTTCTTAATTCAATGGTCGTTGATACTCCTGTCACTTTTTTTGAGTTGGTTTAGTCGAAGGAGAGAGAGAGAGAGAGAGAGAGAGAGAGAGAGAGAGAGAGAGAGAGAGAGAGAGAGAGAGAGAGAGAGAGAGAGAGAGAGAGAGTGTGTGTGTGTGTGTGTATGTGTGTGTGTGTCATGATCAACCAGGTCAAGCCTGGCATGGGTTCTTGCCAATGTCAGTCCCTTCTTTGAGGGGTGTCATTACTGGCATAGGTTTGGCTGTGTGTTCTAGGAGTGTTTCAGTATCAACACAGGTAGGTCGGTCCGTGTGTACCTATGAGTGTGGTAGGGCTCTTTCAGAAGGGTGTTATGTGTTGTATAGGTGCACACGGCGGCGGGGGCAGGGAGGAAATGGAGTTATACGTAGTGAGAGGAACTGGCGAGGCGAAGAGGCCTTAGCAACACTGGGACTTAACATGATATATAAAACATTTTGGGGATTATTCTACCGGAAAACGAGTGATGGACACCATGCATGGCTAATGTATGCATGAATGTGTGTGTGTGTGTGTGTGTGTGTGTGTGTGTGTGTGAGTGTGAGAGAGAGAGAGAGAGAGAGAGAGAGAGAGAGAGAGAGAGAGGAATGGTGGAGTGGGGAGAGGAAGGGAGGGAGAGAGGGTGTTCGCCTCAGCTCCAGGGTGAGGGAGGAAGCGTAGCACCTTTACGGAAGTCATTATTTATGTCCGGGTAATATTAGTGGCAAGGAGGAGAGCCTGGAAGGTGTAGAGAGAGGAAGAGAGAGAGAAGGAGAGAGAGAGAGAGAGAGAGAGAGAGAGAGAGAGAGAGAGAGAGAGAGAGAGAGAGAGAGAAGGGGTGTGTATGACTCCACCGTAGTCGGCATACGGAATCACCCTCAGACACCACCCATCGGTCAACAGAAGGTACCTGCCCCATGTCCACCACTTTGCCCTCAAACACCTCGAGTCGCACCGTCGTGTCGTCAGGTCCTTCAGGAGACACAAGGTCAGATGACCAAGGTCGACAACCGTGGGCCATGTTCCTTCGCCTTGTATCACAACCTTCATCTGAATTTCAACCGCTCTCAGGGTAAGGTGGGGAGAGGAGACTGGGGCGCGGGGGTTGGGGGTGTTTTTCAAGTGCAAGGGAAAGGTACCAGAAAGCATTTTACAAATCTTATAGTCGTAAAGTCATTTAATACTCATCACTATCATTGACTTGAGTCAGAAGACATTCATCACTATCATTGACTTGAGTCAGAAGGCATTCATCACTATCATTGACTTGAGTCAGAGGGCATTCATCACTATCATTGACTTGAGTCAGAGGGCATTCATCACTATCATTGACTTGAGACGTGTCAGAGATAGGAATATAAAATTCATGCACCTTATTTCTTGTCTTTTTTTTTTTTTTACATTCGAGTTAATTATCTTCACTTCGTCTTTCGTATGTCACCCAACTCCACCATAAGATTCAGTCCTCTTCCCTATATACATGTATTTCTTTCTCACACTCTCATGTCTTTCTCATAGCCCCTTCGAGCGTTTCTTAACTCACTCATCAATACCTCCTTACTCCCATGAAGGCCCGCTCTTTCGACCCAGTTCAAGGTTTTCCTCATTCTTTCACCGACTTCCAGACGACACCAAGAAGAGGTCATTTTACCCTTCAGCCACATCTTTCTAAACTCCCTTCTAAGTCTAGTGAGAAAGCTTTTTCCTTTGGTATACGATTCCTAAAAAGAAAAAAAAAAGTTTTCTCACCTTTTCATGAACTATTTACTTCCTCATGTGCAATTGCTCGCTCATGGCTCTCGTATTTCCCTCATGGGTTTTCCACCAGCTTAGAATATTTCTCACCCTTTCAGGTCTCTCTTATCATCTTAAGCTTTCCTTATTTCCTCGAATCTTTTTTTCCGTGGCCTTTAAGGATTTTTCTCACCACCTAACCGTATATTCAACCCACTCAAATTCATTATTTCCTATATATATTTTCGCTTTCTCAAAGATTTTCTAAGGCTTTAACACCCTTATCGGGTGTCTTATCCCCTCCAAGGTTTTCACGCCCTTTACAGGGCTTTCACACACCCTCCAAGCTCTCTTCTACAAGCTCCCATACCTCTACAAGCCTTCCGAACCTCCTTACAAGCCTTGCACAGCACGCCCCCTACAAGCTCTTTTATTCCCTACAAGTTTCCCCATACCCAACGGAGGTTGCGCCCGACTTGAAAGGCTTCCTACACCCAAGTCGTTTCACCCTCTTGTCTCTACTTCCCTCAGGGAACAGCTGTAGCAGCAGCTGTAGCGACAACAGCTACAGCAGCAGCAGCAGCTGTTGCTTCGCCTTGACGTGTTCATGTTGTGTATGGATCTTTTAAGTCATGGCCCGAGATATTTTAGATCTGTTTAGCTACGCATATATATATATATATATATATATGGAACAATGGAAGTAAGGGGAGTGGGGGAGGAATGGGATGTATTTAGGGAATCAGTGATGGATTGCGCAAAAGATGCTTGTGGCATGAGAAGAGTGGGAGGTGGGCTGTTTAGAAAGGGTAGTGAGTGGTGGGATGAAGAAGTAAGAGTATTAGTGAAAGAGAAGAGAGAGGCATTTGGACGATTTTTGCAGGGAAAAAATGCAATTGAGTGGGAGAAGTATAAAAGAAAGAGACAGGAGGTCAAGAGAAAGGTGCAAGAGGTGAAAAAAAGGGCAAATGAGAGTTGGGGTGAGAGACTATCAGTAAATTTTAGGGAGAATAAAAAGATGTTCTGGAAGGAGGTAAATAGGGTGCGTAAGACAAGGGAGCAAATGGGAACTTCAGTGAAGGGCGTAAATGGGGAGGTGATAACAAGTAGTGGTGATGTGAGAAGGAGATGGAATGAGTATTTTGAAGGTTTGTTGAATGTGTCTGATGACAGAGTGGCAGATATAGGGTGTTTTGGTCGAGGTGGTGTGCAAAGTGAGAGGGTTAGGGAAAATGATTTGGTAAACAGAGAAGAGGTAGTAAAAGCTTTGCGGAAGATGAAAGCCGGCAAGGCAGCAGGTTTGGATGGTATTGCAGTGGAATTTATTAAAAAAGGGGGTGACTGTATTGTTGACTGGTTGGTAAGGTTATTTAATGTATGTATGACTCATGGTGAGGTGCCTGAGGATTGGCGGAATGCGTGCATAGTGCCATTGTACAAAGGCAAAGGGGATAAGAGTGAGTGCTCAAATTACAGAGGTATAAGTTTGTTGAGTATTCCTGGTAAACTATATGGGAGGGTATTGATTGAGAGGGTGAAGGCATGTACAGAGCATCAGATTGGGGAAGAGCAGTGCGGTTTCAGAAGTGGTAGAGGATGTGTGGATCAGGTGTTTGCTTTGAAGAATGTATGTGAGAAATACTTAGAAAAGCAAATGGATTTGTATGTAGCATTTATGGATCTGGAGAAGGCATATGATAGAGTTGATAGAGATGCTCTGTGGAAGGTATTAAGAATATATGGTGTGGGAGGCAAGTTGTTAGAAGCAGTGAAAAGTTTTTATCGAGGATGTAAGGCATGTGTACGTGTAGGAAGAGAGGAAAGTGATTGGTTCTCAGTGAATGTAGGTTTGCGGCAGGGGTGTGTGATGTCTCCATGGTTGTTTAATTTGTTTATGGATGGGGTTGTTAGGGAGGTAAATGCAAGAGTCCTGGAAAGAGGGGCAAGTATGAAGTCTGTTGGGGATGAGAGAGCTTGGGAAGTGAGTCAGTTGTTGTTCGCTGATGATACAGCGCTGGTGGCTGATTCATGTGAGAAACTGCAGAAGCTGGTGACTGAGTTTGGTAAAGTGTGTGGAAGAAGAAAGTTAAGAGTAAATGTGAATAAGAGCAAGGTTATTAGGTACAGTAGGGTTGAGGGTCAAGTCAATTGGGAGGTGAGTTTGAATGGAGAAAAACTGGAGGAAGTGAAGTGTTTTAGATATCTGGGAGTGGATCTGTCAGCGGATGGAACCATGGAAGCGGAAGTGGATCATAGGGTGGGGGAGGGGGCGAAAATTTTGGGAGCCTTGAAAAATGTGTGGAAGTCGAGAACATTATCTCGGAAAGCAAAAATGGGTATGTTTGAAGGAATAGTGGTTCCAACAATGTTGTATGGTTGCGAGGCGTGGGCTATGGATAGAGTTGTGCGCAGGAGGATGGATGTGCTGGAAATGAGATGTTTGAGGACAATGTGTGGTGTGAGGTGGTTTGATCGAGTAAGTAACGTAAGGGTAAGAGAGATGTGTGGAAATAAAAAGAGCGTGGTTGAGAGAGCAGAAGAGGGTGTTTTGAAATGGTTTGGGCACATGGAGAGAATGAGTGAGGAAAGATTGACCAAGAGGATATATGTGTCGGAGGTGGAGGGAACGAGGAGAAGAGGGAGACCAAATTGGAGGTGGAAAGATGGAGTGAAAAAGATTTTGTGTGATCGGGGCCTGAACATGCAGGAGGGTGAAAGGAGGGCAAGGAATAGAGTGAATTGGAGCGATGTGGTATACAGGGGTTGACGTGCTGTCAGTGGATTGAATCAAGGCATGTGAAGCGTCTGGGGTAAACCATGGAAAGCTGTGTAGGTATGTATATTTGCGTGTGTGGACGTGTGTATGTACGTGTGTATGGGGGTTGGGCCATTTCTTTCGTCTGTTTCCTCGCGCTACCTCGCAAACGCGGGAGACAGCGACAAAGTATAAAAAAAAAAAAAAAAAAAAAAAAAAATATATATATATATATATATATATATATATATATATATATATATATATATAGATAGATAGATAGATAGATAGATAGATAGATAGATAGATAAATAGATAGATAATCACGAAATATGACTTGTATTCATGACCATCGAAGAAAAATGTTCTGAATTCCAATCCAGACATTTTAAGAACAGGCCATTAGCATTCTCACATGAGGCCTCAAGGCTGTAATCTTGAAGGACGACCTCCACAGAGTCTTATAACCCTTATAGCACTTGGTATACCAGGTTATGAGAGCAGCGATCACGTATCTAGAGTAATATATGCGTACATATCCCCCAAAGACCTGATCAAAAACAGTGTCATTGATTATTACAAAAAACGCCGTCTCTCTCTCTCTTTCTGTAAATAAAATTCCAGCTGAACCAATGAGAATCATCAATCTCCTCCTAGCTAATTCCTATTGGTCCACTCCTCTCCATACCAAGATTATTTCTTTTTTCTTTTTTTTTCAGGTGAATTATCTGTTTACCCCCGCGAGCGAAGGTTGAGACTCTAAATTATTAGCTTTGACGTTAACTGTTTTATATTACTTCAGATGCAAATTGCATAATAAATGCACCCAAGGCTCCTCAGAGGTTTTTGGATTTCCTCTCCGTGATGTATGGTGGTTTTCCAAAGCCACTGTCGTGGTAATGGAGGATGGGTGTTGTCAGATGTTTGTTTTTCTTTTCTTTTCTTTTTTTTTCCCTTCTGTGGTGCACAGCGAAGGGCTTAAGGAGAGAGTATGAGGAGGGAGGGTAGGTTTCATTCGCCTGCCACACCCCCTTCCCCTCTCTCTCTCTCTCTCTCTCTCTCTCTCTCTCTCTCTCTCTCTCTCTCTCTCTCTCTCTCTCTCTCTCTCTCTCCCTGGCCTTCTATGCCTTAAGGGTCAGGTCAGAGGTTACGTCGTCATTCGTAGGGATAGATAGATCCAGTGAGGCAGTTGGACACAGAAGCCTCGACTCTATGACACACCTGTTGACACAGATAAGGCAATGATACCTATAGATAGTGGCAGAGAGGCGGTGAAACATAGACAGTGGTAGAGATCGCTAGTGACACAGATAATCACTGATATACAAAGACAGTGACACAAAGAGACAATGGTACAGACAGCCAGAGACAAAGATTGTCAGTGATAGAGAGAAACAGTGAGACAGAGAGGCAGTGACACAGAAAGCCCGTTGTGACACAGATGGTTCCTTATACAGTGATGCAGTGAGGCAGATACAGTACCACATGGATACAAGTAAGGCGAAACAGCCGCTGTATGTAACGACCCATCGTCTTTATTACGTGGCGTATGACAATCAAGGCGTTGGTGAGAGAGAGAGAGAGAGAGAGAGAGAGAGAGAGAGAGAGAGAGAGAGAGAGAAAGTGGGGTGGTAGGGGAGAGAAGGGAGGGAGGGAAGGGGACGGAAAAGGGAGAGTCTACGGTGGGGGTGGAAGATGGAATGGAAGGGAGGTGGGAGGGAGGCATTGATAGCCACCCTTTAGACGAAAGTAGACATGAAGGAAATACCATAACAGAATTTTCCCTGCAGCCTCACATAGGATATATATATATATATATATATATATATATATATATATATATATATATATATATATATATATATATATATATATATATTCCTATGAGTCCACGGGGAAAATGAAACACGAAAAGTTCCCAAGTGCACTTTCGTGTAATAATCACATCATCAGGGGAGACACAAGAGAGAAATATAACAGTCAGTTGATATACATCGAAGAGACGAAGCTAGGACGCCATTTGGTAAACATGTGGACTCATAGGAATATCTTGATCACGCGCAAAATTGTAATCCTTTCCAATATATATGTATATATAGACCGTATTGTTATCATGTTTGCACCAGATTTTCACTTTCACCCTTACTGTACATCAGGGGAAGGTCCTAAAGATCTTTTCCTCACTCTGTCTTCAGCAAAGGGCTGTAACCTTAGCCCAGAAACCCTCGGTTTATCATTTTCTTTCCTCTTCTGTGTCTCAGACCTCAAAAAAGACGAGTCACAACAGGATCTTTATGCGTACTCCGCCTAACGTGTTGTACCGGTATCAAGGTACCGAGGTGAATTTATATGTTCATTTAAGCATTCCTCCTCCACACTCATCTAGATTGGCAGGGGTCCTCGGATGTGGACAGAAAAGAGATGGTTTGTACGTACTTACATTCGTCTGTTCATAGGACCTGACTCCATTAAGGTCTTGTTTCCTGTTGGGGAGAATGAGATGGGGGGTAGTTCCTGATCCCGTGTTTAGAGAGGGATGGGAGGATGACCCAAGAGTGGATGTGCTCGAGAACGATACATTTCCAGTAGCACTTCTGATTGTGTGGTTGTTTTTATCTCTCGTTGTTGTACATAACCGTCCCTCAGTTGAAGGGCTGGCAAGGGTTGTGGAGGCGGTAGAAACAAGGACGAAGATAAAAGTCCTCAAATATAGAAAGGATGGCGGGAGTGATAAGGATGGGGATCAATGAGGATTGAAAAAGGATGGTGGATGGGGACACAGCAGGAGAAGTATTGAAGAAGGTAATGGTTGATAGGAGAGACATAGATCCCAGAGTCATTTGATTAATGTTCGCTACCACACCATCTCTGGTCTCAAGGACTCTGCTGTAACCTACAGATATAATCCTCCTCTTTTTTCTATCTCTCTCTCTCTCTCTCTCTCTCTCTCTCTCTCTCTCTCTCTCTCTCTCTCTCTCTCTCTCTCTCACTCATCATATAGATCTCTCAGCTTCCCAAATACAGAGCTCCCTATTTCTCTCTCTCTCTCTCTCTCTCTCTCTCTCTCTCTCTCTCTCTCTCTCTCTCTCTCTCTCTCTCTCTCTCTCTCTCTCTTTCCCCCCCTCTCTCTCTACCTCTCTCCCACCTGAACATGATCTATTGCTTTTGAAAAGTAGAACAGTTCGGACAGACAAAGAGACGTATCTATTAATCTTAGTCCCCACAAAGATCAAGGTAGCGTGTGTATGCGTGCGGGGAAGCACTGTCTATATATCACTTCGTGTGTTGGGGCACCTGTTGTACCCTACCTCGATACCAACTCGTAAAAAGAGAAGAAGAAGGTCGTTCACAGCACACCTGTTCTACCTCGTTCCTGCCTCGCGTCTATTCTCGCACAACACACACACACACACACACACACACACACACACACACACACACACACACTGAACGAGGACGTGGTAAATGCAGACAGCATACAGAGGTTTGAAAGGCTTTAACGATAGCAGAGATCATCCAAGGGCTGGGGACGCCTCCTCTCGTTTAGAACTGCCTCCACGTACAGTGCAAGTAGGTGATTAGAGAGAGGTGATCTCTCTCTCTCTCTCTCTCTCTCTCTCTCTCTCTCTCTCTCTCTCTCTCTCTCTCTCTCTCTCTCTCTCTCTCTCCTCCTGAAGGATCTTCTCTCCGCCAGAGACCGTCTCCTTCACCACTCCTGTAATGACATCGTCGTGCCCTCCGGCGAGAAGACAAGATGGTTATACGATAACTCCTGCGTCGCTGCAGTAGACAGAGGGACGAAAAACTCATGTATTAGAATCATAAACCTCACCACAGATGGGGAGAAACAGAGCGATCAAATCCGCAAGAATACCTGAAAACAGACTAGAAAAAAAAAAGATTCTGGAGGAATAGAATATTACGTGAATGCACCTGCGAGAAAAAATAGAGAGGCTATTGAATATTTTGCTCAGTGAAAGAGGGAATTATTAAGTCACGCGCCAGATCAGCCACAAACTGGTGATGCCAACAGAGGTTGTATATCGGCAGGGAGGAAAACGCCCTAACAACACCAGAAGGATATGAGGTGAACGCTATACACGCGCGCGGCCAAACTTTGGTCATAGGGAGGTACTCAGGGTATGGCGATGTGGCCGATGTGGAAACTCGGATATTGAAGTTTAGATATGAAGTTTATATATGAAGTTTAGTGAAACTGATGATAATGAAGAGATCTATCGTGTCATGGGAGGCAGTATCGAGACGAGGGAGGGACACTGTCCATGACTAGCGAGGTACAAGATCGTTTTGACACGTCTGGGGGAAAATAGGGGTGTTTTGGCTGGTGCCACATCGTTCTCAAACCGACCTCGCCTTTACCTGGACACCCTCGCTTAGCGACCCTTGTCTTGCTGCTGGGGGTCCTCGCCGTGGTGCAGAGACCCACCATCTCCCCTCCTTCTAGGTAATGAGCACCTCTCCTTTCCTCCAGTGACCACCTACCTTTGCTACAGGACTCTATGCATTTCTGATGGCGCCAACGACAGGATACCACGCATTTCTGCAGCAGTGGCCTACGCCTTGCTGTAGGTCCAACGCATTTTATTTACAGCGAACAATGCTTCTTTAAAAGGGGTTTTGCGTCCAGCAACGGTGACCCATCTTTTCTTTTGGGGCCCTTCCGGGCTCTGCACTTTACTGTGGAACTCCACAGCAGTTCATCAGACACTGCTGTACACTCCACTCATTACTACAGAGCCCTTGCCTTATCTGTATAGCTTTATCCACTACTACATCAGCCCGGGCTTAACTACAAGGCCTTATTCTTTGCCACAGGAAGATAAATTAGGTAAGAGACCCTATCTACGCCACGCTGAGGGAACCTACCCTAACTCCCAGAGCCACATGAAGATGGCAGAAGGGGCGCGCTGTCTTGCCATAGCAAGTCATGACTGCGTACAAGACCTCCAGGAGGTCAAGTCTCGCTCTTTAGTGTCATGTCTTCCTACAAGACCACAGCTTAGTATGTGATATTCGCTACAAGAAGGGAAAATGCCGAATGACTCTGTCAGCTGACGAATGAAGCACCACAGTACTTGAAGAGAAGATAGAGTATGCATTTCAGATTACCGGTCCATCAGTCTAATTTCAGTTCGAGGTAAAAGAAAAAGAAAGAACAGAGCAGCGATCAGGGACGACATCATCTGACCTTAGGGAGAGAAATGAGTTAAGAATTATCAATATAGATTCCATTATAAAAGATCATGATTAATAAACTGGGCGGATTTCTCCGGTCATATATATATATTTATATATATATATATATATATATATATATATATATATATATATATATATATATATATATATATATATATATATAAGGATTGGAATTTCAAAATACCATCAGATGTTTTTACACTTGACCTTCCAAAAAGGCTTTCGTTAAAGTATCACATAAAAAGGCATAGGTCATCGACTGTGTGTGTGTGTGTGTGTGTGTGTGTGTGTGTATGAACAGAATACGGGGAAGCTGGGGCGGCTAGACAAGTGATGCTGAGCCATAGTGGATGTGGGCTGTACCACACGACGCCACTCCTGGGACCCCTCCTCCTCTTTCTCCTCCTTATCTGTATCAGTGATTTGGAGGACGGGATCCACAGGGCAGTCAAGGGGTTCAGAGTGATGTATAGACACACAGTGATGCTGCATCGTTGTTCGGAGTCGTGACAAAAAGTGGAGGAGAGAGAGAGAGAGAGAGAGAGAGAGAGAGAGAGAGAGAGAGAGAGAGAGAGAGAGAGAGGGAGGGAGGGAGGGAGGGAGGGAGGGATGAAGGGAGGTAGAGATCGTACTCCAGCATCAGGTAAGAATGTGGAGTAGAGAGAGAGAGAGAGAGAGAGAGAGAGAGAGAGAGAGAGAGAGTGAGAGAGAGGGAGGGAGGGAGAGAGAGAGATCGTACTCCAGCACCAGGTAAGAATGTGGAGTAGAGAGAGAGAGAGAGAGAGAGAGAGAGAGAGAGAGAGAGAGAGAGAGAGGGAGAGAGAGAGAGAGAGAGAGAGAGAGAGAGAGAGAGAGAGAGAGAGAGATCGTACTCCAGCTCCAGGTAAGAATGTTGAGGAGAGAGAGAGAGAGAGAGAGAGAGAGAGAGAGAGAGAGAGAGAGAGAGAGAGAGAGAGGGGGAGGGAGGGAGGGAGGGATAGATCGTACTCCAGCAGCAGGTAAGAATGTGGAGTAGAGAGAGAGAGAGAGAGAGAGAGAGAGAGAGAGAGAGAGAGAGAGAGAGAGAGAGAGAGGGAGGGAGGGAGGGAGGGAGAGAGAGATCGTACTCCAGCAGCAGGTAAGAATGTGGAGTAGAGAGAGAGAGAGAGAGGGAGGGAGGGAGGGAGGGAGGGAGAGATCGTACTCCAGCAGCAGGTAAGAATGTGGAGTAGAGAGAGAGAGAGAGAGAGAGAGAGAGAGAGAGAGAGAGAGAGAGAGAGAGAGAGAGAGAGAGGGAGGGAGGGAGGGAGGGAGGGAGGGAGAGATCGTACTCCAGCAGCAGGTAAGAATGTGGAGTAGAGAGAGAGAGAGAGAGAGAGAGAGAGAGAGAGAGGGAGGGAGGGAGAGATCGTACTCCAGCAGCAGGTAAGAATGTGGAGGAGAGAGAGAGAGAGAGAGAGAGAGAGAGAGAGAGAGAGAGAGAGAGAGAGAGAGAGAGAGGAGGGAGGGAGGGAGGGAGGGAGAGAGAGATCGTACTCCAGCAGCAGGTAAGAATGCCAGGTCTGGCCAGGAGGAGGGATGGAGGGGGGAGGCTGCCGCTAGCCTTCACGACAAATCTCCAGCGTTTTATTGGCCAATTATCTCGAATTTTGGGCCATTTTCCCTGAGCTTCGAAGTCACGGAGCTCTTACAAGCACCCGGCATTAACTGTTGCTGTCGCTGGTGCGACAGGTGGCGTGCGTGTGTGTGTGTGTGTGTGTGTGTGTGTGTGTGTGTGTGTGTGTGTGTGTGTGTGCGCGCGCGCCCCCCGGCCGTCGTCTGTGTCTGTTCCCCTCGTGACTATGGTATTTACCTGTTTGTACCGTGCGTGCCGGAGAGAGAGAAGAAAGAGAGAGAGAGAGAGAGAGAGAGAGAGAGAGAGAGAGAGAGAGAGAGAGAGAGAGAGAGAGAGTTGCACACTACCCCTATCGTCAAGAAGGCCTTCGAGCTTCTGCACACTGCGGGCATTGACAGTTCCCTTGTTTGATCCTCTCCAACCATCCACCATCATCACACTGAAGTCATACATCTTTACGTCCTTTCTAACAAGCCAACTGCCTAGTTACGTGTCATGGCTTCTGGTTACGTTGGTAACTCATCAGTGTCGAAGTTGTTTAGCTAATCTACAAACTCGAAGGTTGTGATCAAGTCATCTATAACTCTTCTCTCCTCCATAGTGAGCAAATCTGTGTAGCCTTCATCTCTGACGGTAGCTCATCTGTTCTTAATTGTGGCACGGTCTTAGTTGGTCATCTCTGGCCTCCTTCACTCAAATCTTTACGCATCTTTAAGTACAGACACTTGAGATGAATCATCCAATTTTGGTCGCTATGTTGTAAATAGCTTTCTTATTTCTGTATCCATATACTTGAAGATGATCCTAATATTTGTCAGCAAAACAGTTTGCCCTTTTCTTCAAAATTCGTCTAATATGTATCTTTGGTGACAAGTTCGGCTCACCGTCAGTTTCTAGTTCTCTTTCACACATAGATTCCTGTAGTTTGTTGTCCGCTGGAGAGTAATCACCCCAAGCCCTTCTTTCACCGTGTCCCATACTCATTATCTTGAACGTATTTGGACCGAGTCTCATCAACCAATTTTTCACACACATTGGAAGTTTGTCCAGGTCCCTTTGTAAGCAAATGCAGTCCCTGTCATTTCTTTTTATTATTACTTTAATGACCTTAACATCATCCGCAAGTACGTTCATGTAAGAGTGTAGTCTATCAGGAAAGCCATCTACGTGCACTATAAAGAAAAGTGGGCCCCAAACCAAGCCTTGTGGCACACCAGCAGTGACTTCAGCCCATTTTGGGACTTCTCCTCTCAACCTACGTCCTTCTGCTCCACTTCCACTAAGATAATCTCTTCTGTCCCATGAGGGAGTCTATCCTTCATTTCATCCTGTGGCTCTGGTTTCTTTGCCAATATCCGATGGTGTACAGCGTCAAAGAATATCCGGCAGTCCAGGATTACACACTCAGTCCACCCGTCCATCTCTTTGGTCATAGATGAACCTTAACACTGGCACAGTAAGACGTAGTGCATGACCCCCTTTCTGTCACTATGTGTAGATACCCAACTGGACAGCTTTTCCTCTGCAAATATAGCCATCCTTTTGCTGTTACTTTATCTTTTCCAGTGTTTTACTGACCATACTTGTTAGGTAGACTGGCCTGTAATTCAGCACGATTTCCCTACCACCTTTCTTTAAAACAGGCACGACATTTGCCCTCTTCCACATCAGCAGCATCTTCCTTTAGTGACCTATTGAAGAATATTTCAGGTAGTTTACCTAGTATCCTGCAGGTTCCTGCAGGATACTAGGGGAAACGTCTTAGGAGCCATGGGGCTTATAGGGGGTCAAGTTATTTTGTAACATGATGACTTTGTTGTTTCCCAAGACTTCTTTCTGCTCCCACCTTCCTGATGATTAAGGGCAGTATTGTCCTCCACTGTGAAAACACTCTTAAACTTATCTTTCACCTCCTCTCATATTTTCTCATCACACATATATCCTTGCGTTAGTTTAAACCCGCTTGTGGCTGTGCTCTGTGTATGTCTGTGTCTCTCTATGGCTTGTGGCTGTCTGTCTGTGCCTCTCTGTGAGTGTGACTGTCATCTATGGACAAATAGAGAGAAGTAGGCTTGGGTATAGGGCCTAGGTATGGACAGTGACCCTGGGTATAGGCACTAGGCCTAGGCATAGGCCCTAGACTCAGTGATAGACTGCTTTCTTAGGGTAAAGTAAAAGACTGTAAATTAAACGATCGTAAGCAAAAATATAAAAATCTAGACGTGGAAAATAAAGAATATAGAAGCGACAGCGTAGGTAGTAAATTAAGAGCGTTTAGCGTTCCTGACCCTGGCGCATTCACGGGCCGCCCAGGGTCGAGCGCATAGGTTCGAATCCTGGTTACGGTAGTCGGTCCAAAGTCAAACCAGCTGTTCATCCACCCCTAGGGGTTGATCGATCATCTAACATAAGAAAAAAAAAACTAAGAGAAAGAACCAAAATTCTAAGATATAATGTAGAAAGTTGATGCTAAAAATTTAAGGTGTAGAAATGGAGAAGGAAAATGAAAGATAAGTAGAATGTAATGGTTGGAAATATAGGTTGTAAAGAAGAGGATTGATGGGATGGGATAGGGAGATGGATAGGTTAGAGGAATAGTCGGTTTGTGGTTGTGGGGAGAGGAATGGTGGGGAATGAAGGAGAAGGGGAGGGAGGGAGCGGGAGATGGAGGGCGGGGTAGATGTAGGTAGGGAGAGGAGGAGGCGGAGGTAGGTAGGTAGGTAGATAGGTAGTTTCTGGCGACTACAGCGGAATAGGACACTCTCCTGCCAGTGTCGCTGGTACTGGCCGGTATTGGCCTGGCAACTGACCAACCCTACCCCGTTGCCAAGACCACAGCAACACGCTTACAGCTGCCTTTGGCTACCTCATCACAAGTACTCCTCCTCCTCCTCCTCCTCCTCCTCCTCCTCCTCCTCCTCCTCCGCCTCCTCCTTCTCCTTCTCCTGGCTGCCGACTCTCGTTTTCTTGTTGTTCGCTGGATACTGATTTTATCACGTCTTTGAACATGGCTGCTTGATATATAGTTGTGTGTGTGTGTGTGTGTGTGTGTGTGTGTGTGTGTGTGTGTGATTGCCTATTTGCTATGCGGGGAGAGAACTTGACACTCGTGGGTTCCCGCCTTTTACCCTTGCATTTTGTATCATTACAGTATTTTTATTTGATCGTTATCGCAATTTACTTCTCCGCTTGGCCTAATGCTGGAGAACTGCTTCCTCACATCCCCCACGTACACGTCTCTTGATCAAACTCACGTTGTGATCTCATGTCCTAAACTCCCTCTTAATATCAAAGAACTGTTTTGTGTGAACGTTTTCATGGCCTCTTTAATATCGTATCTTTATCATGTGTTATCATGTCAACCCTTGCTCTTCTTGCTTCCAAAGTGGGTAAAGTAGACTGATGTAAACATTCTTTTGTTTCCTGGAGAACTACTTCATACTTTGTCATACAAGTCCAGTATATTCGTCTCACATGATCTTGTTCATTGTGAATATCTGTAAGTCTCCTGCTATGATATCTTACGTCGGTCGAGAACATTTCTATCTGCTCGTTACGTAGTCGATTTATAGGGTTTTGATACCTTCCCCTATACCCAAATTATGGAATTCCATCTCACAATCTGCCACCTTGATGTAGGTGTTCCAGCTTTGATGATTTTCCTTCTTGATGCTTTGTCGTCTACTTTTTGGGGGGTGTGTGTATGTCTTTCTCTTAAAACACGTTCTTCCAGGGAACTACTTTTTCATGAGGGACCCATAGGTAAATGAGTGTGTGTGTGTGTGTGTGTGTGTGTGTGTGTGTGTGTGTGTGTGTGTGTTTGTGTGTGTGTGTGTAAGTAAGTTCCTCAGCTGCCACTATGAACGGGAAACTCTCCATATTAAGAGGGACAATTCGACTCGACCAGAGGTCCTGGGAGGCAGGATGACGGTGATGTGGAGGGGGAGAGAGAGAGAGAGAGAGAGAGAGAGAGAGAGAGAGAGAGAGAGAGAGAGAAGAGGAATGGAGAGAAGGAGGAAGAGACAGAGGGAAAGAGGAAGGGAGAGAAGGAAGGAGGGAGGGAGGGATTCTTACCCCAGCATTAGATACAACAATGTTCATCTCTGCTTCGTGTCCTCCATCCCTGGAGACCAGAGGACGTTGCAGTCGAAGGAACAGCCCGGGGCCGCCTTCCCTGACCCATGTGTATGTATTATTCTCAATATCTGTGGACGGCTCTTTCTCCTCCTCCTCCTCGGAGACCATCCGACACTTCGCCAAATTCATGCGAGATATTTATAGTAATGTCTGTCACACGTCTCATTTCTTTCTTTATTCTCTCTCTCTCTTATTCTCTCTCTCTCTCTCTCTCTCTCTCTCTCTCTCTCTCTCTCTCTCTCTCTCTCTCTCTCTCTCTCTCTCTCTATCTATCTATCTATCTATTTGAACATATCTCCATTGCAAAGAGTCGTGAAAAAGGTGGAGTGGGTGGAGGGAGGGATAACGGGAAGCAATTATGCAGCAGTCCACGAGACTCAGAGGTGATTACATAACAGAGGAAGGAAAGGAGGGGGGGTCTTGGATTACAGGGGAGCTGGTTGGTATGGTAGTGTGATTAGACCCCCCCCACCTGGTCGACGACTCTCGTAACGCCCAGAGCCGGGACGTGGGTAACCCTTCTAAGTTGGGATGTGCCACGTAAATGCTAGAGGACGAGGGAGGGAGGTGGGGAAACATCTACTTACACTGTGTACCTGAGAACGGTAAGGTACGTCAGAGAAGTCAGTGAACACGGGGCTGTCGTGGATCAACTCTGACTAAAAGGAAGGATAAAAGAGATTTCTAAAAAAAAAAAAAATGCATACGAGTAATTCCGATGTGGATAATAAAGGAGGAACAGATCACCAAGAATTAAACCTTATTTTGAAGCAGGTTTGCTCTGCAGTGCACGCCTACCAGGCATTCATTGAATGGATCTTGATTGGCCTTAGTTCTCAACTGTGATTGTGGGACAAGGACGAACCGTTCGATGCTACTCAAAATCACGGAGTATCAATGTCTCAAAAGAATACTCAAACAATACGTCTCAAAGTACACACAGTGCTTGTATTCCTACTGGATTATACTTCCTTGTCGAGGTTCCACGTGAGTCTATTTTGCCGTGGGATCACACCAGTTTTGTCATGAGTAAAATCTATCTTATTGCCTCTCCATCATTGGATCTGTGGACGAACTCCTTTATCCGCACACCTGACCAACGCTGGCTGATGTGTTTACGACCTTCTGGGCGTGTCTGAGATTTGCACATGCACATCTGGGGTAGGACATGTTTCTCTGGTTGTGCAGGCGTCTACAACCGTGCATTTGTCTTCGGATTTTTGTAGGTGTGTCTAGACGTGTCTGACACTGTGCAGGTGTGGCTAAGACGAGTCTCTGGTACTGTGCTGGTGTGTCTAAGGCTGTGCAGTGGTCTCTGGTACTGTGCAGGTGTGGCTAGCAATGTGCGGAAATCTCTGTTACTGTGCAGTTATATCTGGGGGTTGAGCGTGTGGCTCATTTCATAAGATAAATGCGCATGGATACTTATTCTTACCAGTTAAATGTATGAGTATGAAGACACACGTTGAAAATAGAAACGAAAATTCCAAAGAAATCTATCTTTGAAAATCCCAAATTAACAAAGAGAAAAAAGAACAAAGATATTCAGTACTCTACAAATTAAGATGACAGGCAATAGAAATTCAATTTAGATTTTTAACTCAATCGGATCTTTTATTCACAAAGTTTTAGTCTATGCCGACACTTCAACCTAACAGACTTGAAGCTTAACAAATGCTCAACTTGGCCAAAGCTTAAGTTCCAGAAAATATATGTATAAAAAGCTGTCATCAATGCTGTTGACGACTTTTGCAAAACTAGACCCCAATAAGATGGTAGAGATTCTGACATCTATTCTTAACCAGTAGAATGCGTAGGTCACTACGAAAATAAACTAAGATTACACCGTATATCTGAAGAATTTGCATATTCAAATTAAAGCCACAGACAAATGGGAAGGAATACCAGACTTGCTAGAGTTGATCCTCTGCCAGATTTATACCTCTTTTATGTTGAGAAGCGAGACCGAAAAGTGTTACAGTCTGCGAGAAGATGTGTTTTCCTTCCTTCCTTGGTACTATAGACAATCATGTGAGTGTTTGTACAAACAGACACCAGCGTTTAATTACGGTTTACTTGGAGGAAATGTTAAGAATATGATTCGTTATAGTTTTTTGGTTGTGGGTGAAAAGATCGTCTCTCAGGTTCTGGGAAGTATTTGCCGAAGGCGACATCTCGTTGAAGAGCAGGCGGGGGCGAGCGGGGCGGAGCGTGGGGCTACCGGTGGGGCGTGGAACTCACCGCTCGCTTGCAGGAAAAATATAGTCAGGAAGG
This sequence comes from Panulirus ornatus, assembly GCF_036320965.1. Classification (NCBI taxonomy): domain Eukaryota; kingdom Metazoa; phylum Arthropoda; class Malacostraca; order Decapoda; family Palinuridae; genus Panulirus; species Panulirus ornatus. The sequence continues at coordinate 58,013,200 of NC_092237.1, read as the reverse complement.
AGTCGTCTCGGTTACATGTTGTCAAGTGTGAAGTGTGAGAAGGAGGGATTGGTTGTTTGTGGAGCGAGAGCCGGCTGCCCACGTGTGGGGTGAGGCAGAAAAAAGACAGCAATCTGGGCCAGAGGAGTGTAACTTGACAGCAATTGAAGTTGCTGGCTCACTTCGCTGCCGTCACTAAACCTCCCGGATACCCAGGCGGGGTAGTACCGGTAATGGACCTCCTCCTCCTCCTCCCTGGTCGGTAGCTGCCTACCAACTTATCTACCAGTTTACCTCTTCCCTACCTACCTATCTACCTCCGTACCTCCTCCTTACCAACTTACCTCCTCCCTCTCAACCAGTCTACCAACTTACCTCCTCCCTACCAACCTATTTACCTAAAACCTTCCGCTTACCTACCTATCCACCTGTTTACCTCCTTCCTACCTCCCTATCTACCTACTTACCTCCTCCCTACCGAGAGAGAAAGAGTACTTTTTTCCCTAACTTTAATCACATGTTTTGCCTTGTCCAGACCGCTACTTGGTCTTCTAGTCTTACACGTGCTGTCAGCCAGAATTTATCTAATTATAATTCAGAGTCTTCCCCACACGGGGCCATCAGTACCACCCTCGAACATGGTGGGTTACTCTCCTTGGGTAGGATGACCTGGCTTTTTGACCTGACCATTTACACGTCAGGGTGAAAGGCCGCGGTACAGTCGTGCTCAAGGGTACGTACCGTCGTCCCTCACTGGTACCAACATGGCTAAGGATTGTACCATCGTTGTTAGTCAACGCACCGTCGTTATCAAGTGGCCCAACGTACCGCTGGAGTCAAGGGAGCTAAGCATCTGTGAAAGCAAGTGTTGGACGCCCGTCTCACAAGACCTGTAAATAGCACCACGGGAAAAACCAAGAGGCACTTCTTCCACACACTTAATTAAAGCAACGACAAAGTCGGCAGAGGGAATAGGAAACAAACCACCGGTGACCTTGCACCACAAAACTTCCCAACCATTCCAGTAAACTGGCAGTGAGGCTGTGCACTAAGGGGTCCACTCCTTGCCGGTGCCAGCGCTGATGTTGGCGTGGCACCTGCAGCCAGCCAGCCAGCCAGCCAGCGGTGGCCACAGCAAGAGACTTACCTTGACAACAGTCCTGCTGCCGGAAGGACACTTCCCTCCCCCAGAGTTATTTTCAAACTACAGCTGTTCATGCTCGGAAGACTGCGAGGCTTCCATTGTATAACAAGGAAGGGATTGCGAGGAAGAGAGGTAGATGGAGAGAGAGAGAGAGAGGGAGAGAGAGAGAGAGAGAGAGAGAGAGAGAGAGAGAGAGAGAGAGAGAGAGAGAGAGAGAGAGAGAGGGAAGGAGAAAGAGAGAAGGAGAGAGAGGGAGAACTCGCTTTGTTTTCCGAGTGTAGAAGATTAATGAGGAAGCTTCAAGTCAAGTTGCGCGTCTGGTATCCAATGCTTCGGTACACTCGAGGATTTAGAAGCTGGGCTACGATTGTTTTACCTCTCCTCCTCCTCCGTGTTGAACAAGAAGATTAATGAAGATATAGTAATTGTATGACCTATATTATACAACATTGTATGTCCTACGTTATACAACCGCAGGTTATGTGAACTAAATATGTACAACCTCGCCGTTACGGGCTTCATGACTTAAGTTGTAGATCCAGGTAGATTACCCCTGTTTTGACTGAACTATGTGTTATATAAGATATATAAGATCTATTAAGACGTCTACTCGCTGAATCAAAAAACATCCCCAGTGTCGTATAACTAAACGGCCTGAAGAGATAGAGTTCAGACTCTGTGTAATACAACGTTACAAAATGCAGTCAAATAGCTTTGAGCTCTGTTGATTAGATGATACAACAGTGGGTATATCTGTCTCTCTATGGACTTCAAGACAGATGTTCACAATATGAGGAGGTTGTGTGGGTGCTATGATCACGTCGACTACACTTGTAGCTTCGGCTGTGTCGTGGTTACTGTTGTAAAGGAACACAAAGGCATGCAAAGAGCAGCAGACTACCGGGTGCTCTCGAAGGTGTTTGTGATCGTGGAAGACGACCAGACTTGGTGTTTCGTCTCTTGTTTCAAATCGAGCGAGAGATGATAATCGCTTCGGGATACGAACTTCCCACCAATCCCCTAATCTGTCTGTGATTCGTGGCACGATGGAATGAATAGAATGACGTCACCTTTCGGAAATCAGGTATTGGCTGTGAGTGCGTAAGGAGGAATTTGATGATTGGCTGATGATATAATCAATGAATTACATTATATAATGATCGTATATGTCCATTAAATTCCATGTACAACTGGGCATTAGACTGTAAGCGTACAGTAATTAATCAAGCAAACTTTCCTGCTATTGAAGACCCTCTGTCTATCATTGTGTGGAGGTTAACCCTGCTCCCTCCTGTCGCTGAGAAGAGAGTGGCCGACCGAGGCCCCATCGCTGGGCATTAAAAGGAGGAAAACGAGCAAGTAGAACATGCTTGGTCGTGGTAGTTAGCTCGGGGGCCTTCCTTCCTGTTTCGCGGACGCGCTGAAACACACACTTGCTCAGTGTCTGAGCTACGAGGAATGTGAACTATGGAGACATCAGAGGACGCTCTTGATCCCCTCCGTGCAACTAAAAACAACGGCTCTGATCTAAAGGCCAGCGGCGGTGGGGTAAAATGTTAGCACGTTGCTCCTCCTGCTGTTGCCCCTGCTGCTGGTCCTGCCCCTGCTGCTGCTGCTGCTGCTGCTGCCCCTCCCTTCTGCTGCTCATGCTCTTTCGTTTTGGGATACAGAGCATGGAGGATAGTACTGCTTGGGGTGATCTTTAGCCTGGATATAGAGTTGTATGGCAGCAGTGAAGGGGCTTATGACATCCCTTCATTTCCCCATGTCTTCCCCATGTCTTCCCCATCCTTCATTTCCCCATGTCTACTCTCTTCTCCTACCCTTCCCACGGCTCCATTCACCCCTCCCTTACCGCTAGGAGCGTGCTGGCGCCCCCTCCTACACCGCTTACTGTGACAGATGAGGTCTTAAGCTGTGGCAAGATGGGATACAGAAAGGTTGCAGACCCATTATCTCCAAAGGGCTTCCCGCGTCCATCCATCGTGCCAAGTTATGTATTGACTCTGCCGTTACGGACGAGTTGGGGTATTGCGCAAGAGGCCGAGTGACGCAAGAGATGAGTTTAGCGTGACCTGAGCAACTGAAAGGTTTGTGTGTGTGTGTGTGTGTGTGTGTGTGAGTGTGTGTGTGTGTCTGTGTGTCTGTGTGTGTGGCGTAATAGGGGATCGAACGCGTGACTAGCTCAAGATCTTAAGTGGAGAAGAAGGGTGTCTGAGCCCAATTGGTAGGGTTGTTCGATGTCATTTGTAGGTTTAGTGAACTTATTGTTGGGTTGTGTGAACCACTGGTGTGTTGTAAGCACAAAGGTTGGGTTGTAAGCACCACTGGTGAGTTGTAAACAGACACACACACACACACACACACACACACACACACACACACACACACACACACACACACACACACATACACCAAACACACACACACACACACACACACACACACACACACACACACACACAACATTTCTCTCTCTCTCTCTCTCTCTCTCTCTCTCTCTCTCTCTCTCTCTCTCTCTCTCTCTCTCTCTCTCTCTCTCTCTCTCTCTCCATCTATCTATCTATCTATCTATATATCTCCTTGTATCCCCTTAGGGATAAAGAATTTTTTTCCCCCCATATTGCATGTGTCTTTTTCCTATTCACGTCAAAGGAATCCAGCTGAGCGCATTGCCTTTACGTGAAGTTTGTTAGACACGAACCTTTGTCAGTAATGTAAGGAAAAAAAAAGAAAATATTTCTTTTTTATATTTTCGATATGAACTTTGGTTCGAATTCTATTCAACGGCCGAAAGTCACTATTTCCAGTGTGTACACAGACAGTGATAAGAGGATTGCATTCTGTTGGGATAGACACGCGTGTCAGGGGCCATGGAGTTACACATTGGTAGTTGGATGAGCTGCAAAGTATTTGCATCCGCTTACTGAGATGGATGAGCCGAGGGTTTTTTTTTTTTTTTTTTTTTTTTTTGCATCTACCTACTGACGTTAGATTAGTGAAGCGCCTGCATCCGCTTACCTACAATGGATGAGCCATAGCCATCAAGAGGATGACAGGAGTTGAGGTATCTTTGTGGTTACCATTTAAGCTGAACCTCTGCTGGTGGCTGGATCCCATTGGTGTCTTCCCCCAAACTCTGGGGGGGAGGTGGGTTTCTCTCTCTCTCTCTCTCTCTCTCTCTCTCTCTCTCTCTCTCTCTCTCTCTCTCTCTCTCTCTCTCTCTCTCTATCTCTCTATCTCTCTCTCTCTCTCTCTCTCTCTCTCTCTCTCTCTCTCTCTCTCTCTCTCTCTCTCTCTCTCTCTCTCTCTCTGAGACAGTGGACATTGACCTCATTGGTGCCTTTCCCCAAACTCTGGGGGCGTCTCTCTCTCTCTCTCTCTCTCTCTCTCTCTCTCTCTCTCTCTCTCTCTCTCTCTCTCTCTCTCTCTCTCTCTCTCTGAGACAGTGGACCTTGACCTCTGACCTTTTGACCTCACGAGGTAACGTGGATTTGGGTGGGGAAGGGGAAGGTGGGTGAGGTGAGGAGGGAGGTGGAGGTGAGGTGTGTGTGTTTGATAAGGTCACTCCTATGTACCTGTGTTGTTGACACTGTGATGAAGACCTCGTACGCTAGGCCAGTCCTCACACGTCTCGGATATGTGTGGGGACAGACGGAGGAATGTGATGGGGGGACGGCAGTAGACAGAGGACAGAGCCAGACAGATGAACGAACGAACACTTACACACACACACAGACACCACACCGCACCACACCACACATACACACACACACACACACACACACACACACACACACACACACACACACATACACCACACACACACACACCACACCACACCACATCACACACACACACACACACACACACACACACACACACACACACACAACATTTCCCCAAGAATATGAACACCTCCTCTGACAACACTTCAACTTCATTTTTTTTTAGCTAAAAGTGAAAAAGAAATATAAAAAAATGATAAAAATGTAAGCCAAAAATGTATGTTTGAGAGATAAAGAATCCGTCTGGTGTGCTGCTAGACGAACGGGTTTTCTAAAGACGAGACAACAATACGCCTCTCCAGCGTCACCTGTTGCGTATGTTAGCGTAGTTTTCCCCTGACGAAGCATCACTGCGTTGTTTTTTTTCAACTTGTGGTCCCTTTTGAAGGGGACGTGGCTGGCTACCTGAGAGTTGCATGGAGCCCCATAGATAGGAAATACTGGGCCATGTTGGTCAAGCAAGGCTTATATGAGAATAATGACAATAATAATGATAATAATAATAATAATAATAATAATAATAATAATAATAATAATAATGATTATAATGATAATAATGATAATTTATGATAATAGTAATAATGATAATAATGATAATGATGACAATAGTAATGATAATAATAATGATAATACTAATAATAATACTAATGATAATAATAATAATGATAATGATAATAATAATGATAATAATAATAATAATAATTATAATAATGATAATGATAACAGTAATAATTAATAATAATAATAATAATAATAATAATAATAATAATGATAATGATAATAATAATAGTAATAATGATAATGATAGTAATAATAATAATATCAATAATAATGAAAATAATGATAATCTATAATGATAGTGTTTTCAAAACAGTAGATATATTCCTTTCGAAATAAATCTGGGTGAGAGAGAGAGACACTTCACACCAGGTCATCATCATACGAGGTTTGTGAGACGAGGTGGGAGATTCTCTCACCCCCAACCCCCGGTCCAGTCCAGCCCCCCAACCCACCCCAGCTGGGGGAGGCGACACTTCCGCTCCCGGAAGTACGACACACAACAGGTTGGTCTGTGCGCCTGACCCGGTCGACGCCTGCGACCCTCTGACACACATCTCTTTCTCTTTTCCGTTCGCGTTTCTTCCCCTTCGGACCTTTTCCTCTTGTACTCTCTCTCTCTCTCTCTCTCTCTCTCTCTCTCTCTCTCTCTCTCTCTCTCTCTCTCTCTCTCTCTCTCTCTCTCTCTCATTATCCTCACTTTTAACAACCTTTTCACTCCACATTTTTTTTTTTCATATTTTCCTTTGACCTTTTCCTTCCCTTCCTCTCATAATCTCCCTCTCCACCCCTCTCCCCCCCTCTCACAATCTCCCTCTCCACCCCTCTCCTCCATCCCTCTGACCCTCTCCCACTCTACTCTATCATGTAATTGCCTCTAACTCAGGTGGTAACAATCCAAGTGACTCATCATCAATAACAACAAGTAGACTATAATTATCTACTCGATAATAGACAAACGTATGACGACGAGAAGGAACTGGTTTTGTTTTGAGGGAATGTATGACGAGGGTTCGAAAATCACAATGAACTTGTATTTGGAGGATTGGATGCATTATTTGTTTATCTATCTATCTGTCTCTCTGTATTTATGTATTTCTGTCTATCTGTCTATCAGTATATCAGTCTATCTATCTGTTTATCTCTCTCTCTCTCTCTCTCTCTCTCTCTCTCTCTCTCTCTCTCTCTCTCTATATATATATATATATATATATATATATATATATATATATATATATATATATATATATATATATATATATTCATTGATGTATATTCATATAGGGAGAAGAGAGGCCTCTGGGCTGTGGAACTGATTCCTGGCTAGTACAGGAAGTGCAGCTGGGGCCAAAGTAAATAATAAATGTTTGATGTAGTGTGGCATAGGACGACTGTGGGGAGACCAGGAACTGGGGAGTAGCTGGGGGTGGGGGAGAGGGCAAGAGGGAGACAGGAGGAGGATGTTGTGAGACTGGGGGAGAAGGGGGAGGGAAGAAGAGGAAGAGGAGGTGCAGAAGACATGGGGAGGTGCCAGGGAATACTTGGTTGTGGATGACTGTTGGTGAGACGAAGATAATGGTGGTGAGGGGTCAGAAGAAGGAAGTGTTGGTGGTGGAGTGAGGGAGAGAGAGAGAGAGAGTGTGTGTGTGTGTGTGTGTGTGTGTGTGTGTGTGTGTGTGTGTGTGTGTGTATGTGTGTGTGTGAAAGCAGTTAGTGGAGGGAGGAGGGAATTGTGGGGTCAAGTATTTCTATTTGTGGTGTGAGCAAGAGGAAAAAAAAAATAAAACTCAAATCCAAATCCCTAGATTCATAAAAGTAACCAGACACACACACACACACACACACACACACACACACACACACACACACACACACACACACACACACACACACTGAAGAGGAAGTAAACATTTGGTACTCTCACTCACTCACTCAAGTTTGAGAGGATGGACGTGGAGGTGTATTATACTCAAGTGCTCTCGTAACTGGTGAATATCTACTCATCCTTGTGAACCTGTAGGTAACTACTTAGTGTCTCTCACAATCTGTGAGGATTTTCTGAGAATCTGTCTGTCAGCTGGGAAGCTAATTAGATCCTTATCAAACATTGAACGTTTATGTATTTATAGATACGACCGATTCTCTGTGTCTGAAAGGAATTCAGACTGTTATGTGACAATCTCCCACTCTGTGAGCACTTACGAGAAAGGCACGAACCTTCGTGAGAACCAATGTGTGTTTATGAGCACTTGTGAGAGTTACGCACGTCTATGAAGAAGAAGAAAAAAACAGTGCGGGCCCTGTGAGAAAGCATTCGTGACTTGTGTGTGTTTCTGAGTCTTATGAGCTCTCGGAAGAGCCCGTGAAAGGATGTGGAAGTGTTAGGCCTCTTTCCAGAATGAGAGAGAGAGAGAGAGAGAGAGAGAGAGAGAGAGAGAGAGAGAGAGAGAGAGAGAGAGAGAGGTGGGAGGGGGGCGTGGCGGTGGTGGTGGTGTTGGAGCCTTCCGGGAAGAGGAGCTTCTCCTACTCCTACCTTCCGTGGATCCCTCACCTTGAAGCAAGGGAGAGAGGGACGCAGGGAGGTAGGGAGAGCGTGGGGCACCGGGTATTCGGTCTACACCCTCCTCCTCCTCCTCTTCTTACCTGTGTGTGGAGTAGATAAACAGATGAGCGTGACGAGAGATTGGAACTCTTGTACAAAGACAAGGAGAAATTGATAAACTGTGTCTCTCTTTCTCTTTCTCTCTCGATATATATATATATATATATATATATATATATATATATATATATATATATATATATATATATATATATATATATATATATAATGATACTTGATCGCCGTCTCACGCGATAGCAAGGTAGGGCCAGGAACAAACGAAGAAATACTACATCCATTCTTTAGCTGTCATGTGTAATGCACCGAAACCACAGCTCCCTGTCCACATCCAGGCCCCACAGACCTTTCCATGGTTTACCCCGGACTTTTCTAATACCCTGGTTCAGTCCATTGACAGCACCTCGACCCCAGTATACCCCATCGTACCTTACAAATTTGTACTGCATAGAACACTAAGGCAATTGAGCTTTTCCTCCTAGTAACATGGATTACGTCTAAGTGTTGCTCTGTGTGTGTGTGTGTGTGTGTGTGTGTTACAGAATACAGAGCATTAGACTCATCGCAATTAAGATTAGCAGTTTAGTGTACGAGTGTAGTGGAGAATACCTCACTGACCTAGTCAGAGGAGTGTGTGTGTGGTGGAATAATCCCCCAAGTGTGTCATACGATCTTTGGTCCACCACGCCTGGTAGAGGACACGCCCCATCATCTGCCCCTCCTCCTGTCTTCAGAACCCCAGGTAGGAGAGGTCAGTAGGAGGAAGGGATGATATCATTCTGCGGAAAGCACCTCCCCTGGGGGGGCCATCAGGTAAGATCACTCAGGTATAATCCACGGGCGGTGCCCCTCGCGAGCTTCGGACACACTGCCATCAGGTAGGTCTTCCCAGGTAAGGAGAGATTAACATAGTTAAGTCAGAGGAGAGAAAGTATATACATCGATGTAATGTCCTACCTGCAGTCCTTTCCTTCCTTACACTTCCTCCTCTTCCTCCTCTTCTTCTTCTTCCTCTTCCTCCTCCTCCTCTTCTTCTGCCCCTTCCTCCACTTCCACCTCCTTATCCATCATCTGCGGAGGAGAAACCTGTTTGGTGAAGGCCACAGGATTTATCCACACCTGGGGTTACCACAAGCGGCCGGCCGCGCGTTCATGTGTACCCCACCAACAGCAGGTCTCCCGGTCGTCGGCTGGCTTATGTAAGATTCATACGTGACCACGGCTGGTCGCGTAATACATACCCGTTTATGGCGTGCGGTATACATGGAGAGGTCTTCGTCGAAACTATTCATGGCTCGTAAGGGTAGGTGTTTCTCTCTCTCTCTCTCTCTCTCTCTCTCTCTCTCTCTCTCTCTCTCTCTCTCTCTCTCTCTCTCTCTCTCTCTCTCTGCCTGCCTCACTTTTGGTCTATCTGTTTGCTTGCCAGTATCCAGTCTCATACGCACACATCTACCCAGCTGTCTCCGTTCATTTACATACCCCTGTGTATCATGTTTATGTATGGATGGATTGGACACCTGTTTATCGATCGGTCTGCCTTGCCAGGTGTGTGCCTCTCATTCCATTCGCCTAGATACACACACACACACACACACACACCTTAACAAGATCAAATTCTTTCGTTTGTTTTTTTCTCCTTTTTTTCTCTCAGAATAACACGAGGAGGTGCTATAACTTTTTTATGTTGTTTACACCTGCCTTGGTCCCAGTTTTAACAGCTTGGGGAGGGTCCAGACTCCCTGGGTAACAAGGTAGGGCCTTTCTCTCTCTCTCTCTCTCTCTCTCTCTCTCTCTCTCTCTCTCTCTCTCTCTCTCTCTCTCTCTCTCTCTCTCTCTCTCTCTCCTATCTCTACTATATTTTCGTGACGAAAAAGCTGCAGGGTCGGGTGTACGGTGCGCTAAGGGCTGTGGCTGGGTGCGGAGGGGAGAGGGTGAGGGATGGTAAAAGAAGCATTTACTGTTTGCAGATGACACGGCTCTGGTGGCAGACTCCTGAGATAAACTTGTGAGGCTGGTGATAAAATCTGGGAGAATGTGTAAAACGGTCGTAAACCGTCATGGTCTCCAGGGTCGTACCCGTCGTGTTCTCAATGGTCAATACAAGGATGGTACCTTCGTGCTTTCAAGGGTCGTACCTTCGTGCTCTCAAGGATCGTACCATAGTGCCCACAAGGGCCGTACCTTCGTGTTCCCAAAGGTCTTACCGTCGTGCTTAAGACGTGATGATATAGAATCCCTTGTTCCTGTGAGGAAGATATTGATTCAGGATCAGTGACCCATCACAGGGAAGCTCATTGCAATATTGCTCAATATTTCTCCCTGTCACTGGGGATATTACCCACGTTTCTCAGTCCCAGGAAATGTTGCTCACTCATTTCTCATCCATGTAAACACAGGTCTTCCTTTCCACACATTTGTGCAGGAGGGGAACTCTGTATTCATATGAGAAAGAATTGAGTGATATTACAAATATTCCTCAGTTCGTGAGAATATTGCTTATATTTTTTTTCATTCATGTACTGCTGGTCACTACTAAGTCCCTCCTTTGTCAAGTCTTATATCGTGTGTGGTTTAAGTTTATTTTCCTTTGTTCCTTCGTTTGGCTGAGTTCACTCACTCTCGTCGTGAACGTGTTTCTAGTGAGCTGATTGCACCAACTCCTCATAATCTCATTAACCCCCACAGTTTGACCTTACAGACCTCCTCTATGACCCTTCCCAACCCCGCACAGTTTGACTCCTTCGGATGCCCTATGACCTTATTCACACCCCTACAGTTTGACCTTACAGAGGCCCCATGAACACATTAAGCCCCAGTGTTTGACCTTACAGACTCCTCCATGACCTTTTCAATCCCCAGAGACGAGAGTGTGTGATAAAGAAACTGAGACAGAACGTATATCGACAGAGGCAGAGGTCAATCATGTCCCATTTCTTTTTGGCTATCGGGATGAACCTTCAAGAGAATAAATCAGTTTTCATTTTCTTTCTTCTCCAGGTATTGCTTCCTAGTTCAGTGGATTTATTTTGGTTAGACAGCGGTGCAAAAGTTTGGCAGTGATAACTCATTGCTCTGATGATCCGTGGGTGAGGAAATTTGCACTGGTATGATCCATTTGGACAGCAGGGTATCTGTGGTATAGAGTTGCAAGATTACGTATAAGGGCAAAGAATTCCGACATACATGTTGAAGGGGAAGTAGAGGCGTGTGTGTGTGTGTGTGTGTGTGTGTGTGTGTGTGTGTGTGTGTGCCAGAGACCTGCAGGCTGGTGTGGAAGACCACGTGGTGAGAGCTGGTCCTGCGGTACCAGCAGGAAACTTTGGAACTCTCCTCCTGACGAAGGGTTGGGGATTTTGTGAGAGGAAAAACCACTTAGCATAGACAGGTAAACACCTATTCCAAATGGGCAGACTAATATATACGTGGTGTGTGTGTGTGTGTGTGTGTGTGTGTGTGTGTGTATAAAGGGGAACATTGAGAAGGCAACTAAGGTGAGATAAAAAGAGTGAATAAAGGAAGCCTAGAACACGGGTTGTCTAGGAAGATGAGGGAGACGGGAAAAATGCTACCGAAAGGTCAAAGAGAGAGAGAGAGAGAGAGAGAGAGAGAGAGAGAGAGAGAGAGAGAGAGAGAGTGGGCGCCTTTGTAGCTAGGGGCGTGGCTGGTCGTTCCCCACACGTACACACACACACACACACACACACACACACACACACACACACACCACGTCAATAGCGTCGTCTCCCTTGGCAGGTATACACAGACACACACGCACATCGTGCTGTGTTACACGACATTACTAGTGAGCCTGAATGCATAATTGCTCGTTTGTGTCTTCGTAATGGGCGATGTGCAGATAGAGAGTCGTGGGCACACACACACACACACACACACACACAAACACACACAACACACACAAACACAAACGCAACCACACACACACACATGCAAAATGCATGTTCAGTATTACCTCGTTTTCTGGGGTTTTTTTGGTCAGTTTTCCTCACCATCCGTTTTGTTTTATCAGATAAAGTGTGACTCAAATGTTCTGTATTCATTTTCACTTTATTTCGTTATGAATTTGACGTTTCGGCACTCAAACACTCCCCACCTTCAGTCTCATTGATTAGAAATGATAAAACACAATATAAAGCAATACAGGAATGCACCACATCTTGACGTCTTTTAAGTGAGAACGGTAGCGAAGGCCATAGCTTGATCTTTGGACCACGTTCCCTCGAAGTTCGTGCGTGGCAGTGTGGTCGGTAAGGGGTCGAAGTCGGTGGGTCTGTGGCTCGGGGTGTGTCTCAGGTCTCTGCACCTGGAGGAGTCGTGTGCAGGGAGACAGTGGGGTTACCTAGGATGTGGTTGAAAATAAATGGAAGGGCCAACGTTGCCGTGTGCTTTGAGGATTTCTGAAGGTACTGTATATTCATGTATATTCTGGTATTGTAAGTACCACTATCGATATACGATACCTGGCAGCCATCACACAGTAATGTGGACAGCAAGAGGCGATTGTAAATCACCGAGAAATGCGTCTTTGATTTTGAAGTAGCTTTTTATAGCGTTTTTTGATTTTAAAGTAGCTTTTTATAGCGTTTTTTGATTTTGAAGTAGCTTTTTATAGCGTTTTTTGATTTTGAAGTAGCTTTTTATAGCGTTTTTTGATTTTAAAGTAGCTTTTTATAGCGTTTTTTGATTTTGAAGTAGCTTTTTATAGCGTTTTTGATTTTAAAGTAGCTTTTTATAGCGTTTTTTGATTTTGAAGTAGCTTTTTATAGCGTTTTTTGATTTTGAAGTAGCTTTTTATAGCGTTTTTTGATTTTGAAGTAGCTTTTTATAGCGTTTTTTGATTTTGAAGTAGCTTTTTATAGCGTTTTTTGATTTTGAAGTAGCTTTTTATAGCGTTTTTTGATTTTGAAGTAGCTTTTTATAGCGTTTTTTGATTTTGAAGTAGCTTTTTATAGTGTTCTCGTTCGCCTTAGAATTTACCCTAACTGAATTTTACGGTTGAAAATCACGATTTGACTCTTCAGGTTTATTTCGTAGATAGAAACTCTGTTGACCTGTATATACTATGGCAAATTGGACCACTTGGTTTAGCTAAACAAATCGGCAAGGCTTTACCAATACGTATGTGTCAGTGAAATTACGAGAAAACCACTTATTGAAATTTCCTCTCGAGAAGCCCTAATTCGTCATTCAACTTTGATTCGAACAGATGTTAGGAAACCCTTTTGTTCACTGGGGATAAGATTAAGTTTGAAATTAGTAGGAATGAAAGAAGTGAACTTTATGCATTAGACAGTAGCCTCAGGTCTCCTAGCAAAAAAAAAAAAAGAGACTGGCTTTTCAAAATGGGTTGTCTTGCCGCATAATTGATATGTCTGGAAATGGAAGAACATAATTAAGACCTTCATCAGATGTGAAGTTTCATAATTGCATGTATCGGGCTCAGATAATCTAACGAAAAAAGAAACCTTAGTAATTATGTTTCAGGCAAGAAATGTATGAAACATAATTCGCTTTTTAAATTCTTGAGGGTCAGCCAATAAGCCATTCGACCTCATAGTGACGGACAAAAAGCATTACACTAGATTTTGGTCCGACCATGGCAAGTGTCACGTTCCTTTTCTCTCAATATTCTCGTATCTTTAATTACCTTATGATAAAAGGCCACCATTTCCTGACTGTCTTAAAAGGTCTTTCATGGGAGTGCGACAAAAGGCCATTAAAGGTTAACTTCGTATCCTTACAATGACTGTCAGTATCAAAAGTCACTCGTATCATTTAATCATGTGGATTAAATGATCGTTCAGGGGGCGCCCTGTTACACACATTCTTTATGGTTTACCCTCGTCATCTCCTTTACAATACGAACAAATGAACCTTTAACAGTAAATTGATTATTGTACTGATTGCTCTCCAAAAACTTACATATATATATATATATATATATATATATATATATATATATATATATATATATATATATATATATATATATATATATATATACATAAATTTCCATGCCCAAGTACTTAGGTTAATGTAATGTTAACATGTTAACGAAACTAACAAAAACTGTAGCCCAAGACGATGTAGCAACTTATAGACTATTTCAAGAATGAATGAAGATACCGAAACCATTTTAACATAATCTAACCACATGACATTATCAGTGAACCAGCGCGTTGATAAATCAAAACCTAACATTATCTATTATGTCTCATGTTAATCTAACAATGATATAGTTAACCCTCAAAGTTAACCAGCCCCTAAATATGAGTGAACTTAACATGACCTCTGGAAATTGTAGTTATAAGACAAAGTGTCACATAATTTAATGTTAAATGTTCATACGGATCTTATCTCTTATAATGTTAATAGACAAAACTAACATTGTCTTTAACCTTTAAATGAAATACCCCTTATCATCCATAATGACATTAAAACACGAGTAATTAACAAGATAAACCTGGCCAAACCGTCTGTAATGAGGAGGCGAATCGCTAATGATCATTAGCCCTCCAAACAGGCCCTTGAGGACTAATTACCTCAGACAGTGAGTAAATAACGCGGAAGTGGAATGATAATTTGGGGAGATAATTTTTTTTTCTTCTTCTTCTTCTTCCTCTTCCCAGGCTTTTGCCGAAAGGTGAAATTCATTTATTTGTCTTTGCAGTTTCAATTTTTTTGTCTCACTGACTTTGGGGAATATTTTCATGATTCAGTTTTTCATTGTAGTGTGTTTGTGTGTGTGTGTGTGTGTGTGTGTGTGTGTGTGTGTGTGTGTGTGTGTGTGTGTGTGTGTGTGTGTGTGTGTGTGTGTGTGTGAACCCCGAACTCTCGTAAATGTCAATAGATTTTATTATTCAGACTATTGATAAGAGATTCGCTCGCTTGCGATATACAGTGACCTTCTGTTTTTAACATGTAGCAAACCTGACCATGGTAACTGTTGTTCTGTTGTGTCTGGTTGGCCACTAGGAGCACTTAGTTCCTGTTGAGGTCGCTAGGAGCTAGGAGCACTTGCTTCCTGTTGAGGTCGCTAGGAGCTGGGAGCATATAGTTCCTGTTGAGTTCGCTAGGAGCTAGGAGCACTTACTTCCTGTTGAGGTCGCTAGGAGCTGGGAGCATATAGTTCCTGTTGAGGTCGCTAGGAGGCAGGAGCACTTAGTTCCTGTTGAGGTTGCTAGGAGCTAGGAGCACTTGCATCCTGTTGAGGTCGCTAGGAGCTAGGAGCACTTAGTTCCTGTTGAGGTCGCTAGGAGCTAGGAGCACTTGCTTCCTGTTGAGGTCGCTAGGAGGCAGGAGCACTTAGTTCCTGTTGAGGTCGCTAGGAGGCAGGAGCACTTAGTTCCGGTTGAGGTCGCTAGGAGCCAGGAGCTCATAGTTCCTGTTGAGGTCGCCCGGAGCTAGGAGCATATAGTTCCTGTTGAGATCGCTAGGAGCCAGGAGCGCTTAGTTCCTGTTGAGTTCGCTAGGAGCTAGGAGCACTTGCCTCCTGTTGAGATCGCCCGGAGGAGCCAAACGCACCTACCACCCCTGGAGGCAGCCCGGAACACTTGATACCTGATGAGATAACTGGGAGGACTTACGACCTTCTGAGATCGTCAGGAGCACTTGACTTGTTGCTTAGGTCGCCAGGGGCATTTAAGTCACCGGAGTCACTTAAATCCTTTGTTGAAGTCGCCTTGAAACACTTATAATCTGTTAAGGAGTAGGGAGGACTTTCCTTCCTCTCACTCATGCTGATGTCGCGAGAAGCGCTTCCCTGCTGTATCCTCGACCCTCTTTTGTTTTATAAAGTACGTGACTGTGTGATTGAGATAAACAGACGCTATTGCTTTGAAAGATTAGAATCGTCTTGTATCTATTGTAGGTAAAATAGAGTTGAATGCAAATATATGAAGTCATTTGAAATTGAATTTGGATGGGACATTTTTCTCTCTTCTGTTCTTCCCTTGTTAATAATTTGCCAGTCCAAAATATAATCTGCTCAATACATTATGGGATTGTATTTGACGTTTGACATTTTCCTTCGTTCACTGTACTGTAATGAAAAGAATCATAGAAAAAAAAAGGAAATATAGTTTATTTGAAACAATATTTCTTAGAGGAATACTTGACTCAGACTTGAAATGTGGTGTAGCAAAGTACATCCACCAACTAAAATATGTGTAATGATTCTACTAAGACCCCCATTAGCCTCTTACTATGAATGTGTCCCATGTTGATAAGGGTTTTCAGAGGTAATCTAGAAATAGATCTGGTGGTGGCAATGATAGACAATTGATTCTATCCCATGATTATTCTAAGGTTTGGTACTTTTTTTGCCATAACTGTAAACACATGACTGGTAAATCATGCACCAATGTTGGATGTAAATGTTGATGTTTTTCGCAGCGGTTTAATGGCGAAAGGTATTTATAACTCGCTCGAAATGTTATTTGAATACATTCGAGTTTCACAGAACCAGATTTCAGGAGCTGCCATTAAACTGGGGGTAATTTTATGTGGAATATGGAAAGAAAAACACCACCAGGCCTTTTGAACGTGTTTGTTAAGCTTGCCGTTTGAACCGATTCTATGAACACTTTTTAAAAAAAAAAACGCCCACTTGTAATACCCTATTTGTAATTATTTATTTGTAGAGTACCTGGAAGGATATGAAAATCTAAACGCTTTTTTATTTCTAATATCAAAATGTCCTCTTACATTAGCCCTACAAAGTTCCCCTCCCGAAAACTAGGCGTTTTGTCATTCTCAGATAACATCTCAGGACACAGAGATTAGATTTTTAAACGAAAAATGTTATCTCCTTAAGCTTTACAAAGCCATTCCTTTAAGCATTTAAATTCATTCATTTAGATGTTATAGAGTCACTCTTTTAGGCTTTATGAAGCCATTCTCTTCGACCACTGTAATGTCATCCTTTTAGGCATTAAACTGCCTCCCAGGAAAGCCAGATTTGTATGAAAACATCTCAGATTCCCCAAGAATAACCGATGTATGTCAGAATAAGATTTGACAACCAAATATCTTTCCAGATATTCAAATATTCCGTAAGATACCCATACGTTCTTTCAGACGTCCGTATACAATCCAAGAACGCTCTTTTACCCCAACACGAACACAGACATCAAAGCTGTTGCTCAGTAGATTAGAGAACTACATTTGCCTCCGCCACAAAGAATGCTAATCATTCAGCTGAAGATCGTATGAAAATCGTATGAAATTTCATATCCCAGGGATAAGAAGTTAACATAATCTCTCGGCTGTTTTAGGGGAAATAAGTTTTCTGCCGAAGTTGGTCAAAGAAGTTCGGATATTTTGATCCCTCTTGTCGTCGTTAAGGGGAAACTTGTTCAAACTTAATCTCAAAGGATGTAATTCAGTTCTCCGTTCTGTGAATATTCATAGCCCTAGATGAAAGCTAGCTGCTTTAAGGCCAAGATAGCCTTTTTTTCTTCTGTTTATTCATTTCATCTATATTCGTGTACTTATATATTTATGTATATGTTTTGTTTACATTTTTTCAAAATGTTTTTTTGATCAGAAACTAAAGACGTGGGTTGTTATTCGTACCTTTCCTCTGCATCTGAGTCTTAAGGGTTTATTTGTAGTAGTAGTAGTAGTAGTAGTAGTAGTAATGGAAGTAGTAGTATAAGTAATAGTACTACTACTAGTAGTTTTAGTAGTAGTAGCAGCAGTGTCACCTTAACCTTCATGGATCCTTCAAATACACTATGAATCTACTTGAGTTATGGCAGAGTCGACTCCCACTTGAGAAAGATCCTCTTTAAACCATCTGGTTATTGACATCTGAGGAGAGTTAGAGTAGATATCTTCACTTTTCCTTCATGATGATTACATATGACACCCTTACCAGGCAGAAAGGGGTCTGGTAAAGGAGAGTTTGTATGGTCTTACAATTATCTTGAACACCTGAAGTCGACCAGGATTTTCCGATTTGTTGATATACCTTACCTTTGACGTCCTGAAAGACCCTCATGACGACCCTGGCAAGGTCGATAGGCTTGAAGGTTCAAATTACCAACCAATCAGCCAGTTCTACCAGGCGTTAAACCCTTCCAGAACCTAAAGAAAGATGAGAAATACGTGATTTGTGCGTGGATTCGTATGTCCCCGAGAACCGATGGGGTCTTTTTTTAGATTTAGTGACACATGGAACTTGGACAAGGAGCCTCAGGAGTCCACCAGGGCTATTACGACGTAATGTGGACCACAGTGTCGCATGTCGGTGCCTCTTGCCATGGCCGAAAGTCCTTCTCCCATCAGAGGGGAGGAAGAGGGTTTGAGGGGGCCTCCTCTGCTCATCAGAGGGGAGGAAGAGTGTTTGAGGGAGCCTCCACTGCTCATCAGAGGGGAGGAAGAGGGTTTGAGGGAGCCTCCTCTGCTCATCAGAGGGGAGGAAGAGGGTTTGAGGGAGCCTCCTCTGCTCATCAGGGAAGAAAGGGAAGGGACTAGAAGGGTCCTTTCTCTTAATTATGGGTCTTCTTTCTTAATTATTAGATCGTTCCTAACATGCCTTCTGAGGCCGGACATCGCTTCAATGAAAGAGGTTCCCTGTTGGGTCTTTTGGAAGTCTTGGAGAAGAAGAAGAAGAAAAAATATATATATATATGGTTGGTGTCGGAAGGATCTCTCTCTCTCTCTCTCTCTCTCTCTCTCTCTCTCTCTCTCTCTCTCTCTCTCTCTCTCTCTCTCTCTCTCTCTCTCTCTCTCTCTATAGGCACTGGCACTCCTCGCTGCCCACCTCACCTGTGTTCTTACCACTGGCACTACCACTGCACATACCCCTGGCACTAGGTATGGATACATTATCTAATTTGTTTTTTTTTTCTCTCACGTTTTCCTGTTCATCGCCTCCCTTATTCTCATCATCTTCTTTACTGTTCGTCCTTTTCTCATATTGTGTCCTTTATTCAGTCTTTCGTTCGTCAGTTTCGTCTCTGTTCCCTTGATTTGATTTATGTAACTCGGAATCTTTAATATTTCACCTATTGTTTGTACCGAATTGTTTCGTCTGCTGTCTTCCTCTCACATTCGTCCACTGGCCTATCCGTTGTTCGTCCACTGGCCTGTTCACACATACACACAGGTGTTACCGGATTCCGTCTTCAGGAGGTTACACCCTTGGTGAAGAGACACGTTTAGCGAGGCTCTTATCGATCAATCGTCAGTTGACGAAAAAAGAATCCAGTCTCGTCGTGTGAGACCATCCTGTCCCTGCTACAGAGTGTAGCGCAGCCGTGGGGGTGCAGGAGCCCCTGGATGGGGTGGCCCAGGGTCGTAGACCAAGGAACCCCTTTCGTGAAAGGGGTTGTGGGGTTGTACGATAATACATACACACATACATAAGTATATACATACGTACATACATACGTACATACCTACGTGTATACACATGAAGTATCTCGCCTACAGAAGTCAAGATAGTGCTCAAACCCCCCCCCCCCCCCCCCTTAAAGACAGACGAACCAACATGATCTCGAGAGAGAGAGAGAGAGAGAGAGAATGATACGACCCAAAAGTCGTAGACTCCAGAATTCTCACGGACGAAAAAAGAAATGTGTCTCTCTCTCTCTCTCTCTCTCTCTCTCTCTCTCTCTCTCTCTCTCTCTCTCTCTCTCTCTCTCTCTCTCTTGCTCCATCTGTGGCGGAGGATACGACCGCGGGGGGGGCGTCGTGTTCAGGGGGGGGGGGTCGTCTCGGGAGTTGGTCGTGTCCGGAGGCTTGTGCTTGCTCCGGGCGGGGTCGTACACAGTGACCCTGGCTTCTCGGACTCGCAGTAAAGAAAGGAATGAGAAATGGACGGTCAAGTTTCCTCCACCCCATTTACACAACGCCCTGGCTGGCCTCGGGTGTGAGAGAGAGAGAGAGAGAGAGAGAGAGAGAGAGAGAGAGAGAGAGAGAGAGAGAGAGAGAGAGGAATGTCGCATTGTCGCATTGCGCTTCCTTGCAGAATACCGCCATACTTTATTTTCAACAAGAAATGCATATCATTTGCTCTCTTTGGAATGAGCATACGTATATATATATATATATATATATATATATATATATATATATATATATATATATATATATATATACATGTGTGTGTGTGTTTGTGAAAGGTGTGGACGGGATAGAGTGATTTAGAACAATGTGGTATACTGGGGTCGACGTACTGTCAATGGATTGAAGCAGGACATGTGAATCGCCCTGAGTAAACCATGGAGAGGTCTGTGGGGGCTGGTGGTGGATAGTGTGAGTGGATGACTCATGAGTGCGAGAGAATGGATGTGAGCAGATGTGGCCTTTCTTCATCTGTTCCTGGCGCTAACTGTTAAGGCTGTCAAAGCTGATAAGGCTGTCAAGGGTGATAAGGCCGATTTGTTCACCCTTTCTTACTTATATCCCGTCTCTAGCTATATCATGCATTTGCCTCTGTGTGTATTAATAGTCAGCTCAGTCATTCGTCAGTGTGAGAGAGCAAAGCAATTTTTCTCTTATAAACTAACTATTCGTTGGATATTTGAAGCCCATCACTAATCAAAACAGTTACAGAAATACCTTATTTGCCATTAATTTGTCGAAGTAGTTGAATGTTGTTTGGGAAGAACACTTGTGGAATAGAAACTTACTTCAACAGGAATCATAGACTGGCTCGATAATTGCTTTAAAAGAAGAAAGAAAATAGAAAAGAAAGAGAGTGACAGTGCCAGGATTTCGTACTTCTTAATGGATACTCAGTGTGAAGATAAAGAGGTTCCTTCTCAAAGTCTTCAACTTCTACAACCTCATCCCCACTGACAACACTCTTCGACACCCACCATCCCCCATCCCTACCTCTCTCATCCCACCCTCATCCCACAAATCCTTCTTCAAGTCTTAGACGCAAATATTTCATTAGCTGATCCACTAACACTTGTAGAAAGATACTTTCATGCGGTCTCTAATTTGCAAAAAAAGAAAACTAAGACAGTGTTATAATCTTTATGTTACGAATCCTTCTACTGGGAAGGATCGTCAGTTGTGTAATTAACATTATGACAAGAATACAACTTATTCATCGTCGCCTTATGTTACTAGCCACTTTCCAAAGTGATCACTGACACTGAAAAAGCCCAAAACTGATTCTGTCTGAAGTCAATCAGATATGAATTCAGTGGCAACCAATTTGCTCTGAAAGTCCAAAGCTTTGATCTAACTATCTGCAAAGTGATTATGAACTTCAAATGGATACTCTCTCTAAATTGCAAATATGACGAGACTTTTGTTATTGTTATTAGTGTTGTTATTATTATTATTATTATTATTATCATTATTATTATTATTATTATTATTATTATTATTATTATCATTATTATTATGATTATTATTATTATTATTATTATTATTATTATCATTATTATTTTTTTTTTCTTTTTCATACTATTCGCCATTTCCCGCGATAGCGAGGTAGCGTTAAGAACAGAGGACTGGGCCTTTGAGGGAATATCCTCACCTGGCCCTCTTCTCTGTTCCTTCTTTTGGAAAATTAAAAAAAAAAGAAAAAAAAAATTATTATCAATATTATTATCATTATCATTTTATTATCATCATTATTATCATTATTATTATTATTATCATTATTATTCAAAGAGTCGTTCATCATTCTGGTTTTCAGAAGAATGTAAAAACCAACGAAGAATGTTGGCACAAGGGCCACATCTCCCCTTGACATAAATCAGTCAATTTTTTGACAAAATGACCTCTGCGTGTGTGTGTGTTGGCCAACACCATCAATTCTCCATCGTTAAATCTCGTAGGTGGTTAACGACCCCTAAAGAACCCCACTTCTCAGGTTCCCTGAACTCATTAGTGGCAGACGTCGAGCTGTCTGTGCTCAGAGCCGTCGACGTGAAAAGGTCTTGCAGACGGGCGATCCCTGTGTGATATCCTCCGTCCAGTGAGTTCATCTCGTTTGCCAGGACTGTACTCGATGGAGCCTCCATAACCTGGAGCTTCCATACAATGCAGCTTGTATTACAACGCAGCGTTGATGCATTGCAGCTTCCATACAATGCAGCGTTGATGCATTGCAGCTTCCATACAATGCAGCGTTGATGCATTGCAGCTTCCATACAATGCAGCGTTGATGCATTGCAACTTCCATACACTGCAGCGTTGATCCACTGCAGCTTCCATACAATGCAGCGTTGATGCATTGCAGCTTCCATACAATGCAGCGTTGATGCATTGCAACTTCCATACAATGCAGCGTTGATGCATTGCAGCTTCCATACAATGCAGCGTTGATGCATTGCAACTTCCATACAATGCAGCGTTGATGCATTGCAGCTTCCATACAATGCAGCGTTGATGCATTGCAGCTTCCATACAATGCAGCGTTGATGCATTGCAACTTCCATACACTGCAGCGTTGATGCATTGCAGCTTCCATACAATGCAGCGTTGATGCATTGCAACTTCCATACACTGCAGCGTTGATGCATTGCAGCTTCCATACAATGCAGCGTTGATGCATTGCAACTTCCATACACTGCAGCGTTGATGCATTGCAGCTTCCATACAATGCAGCGTTGATACACTGCAGCTTCTATCGGAAAACCCCGATTCACATGCGTCATCTACAACCCCTAAGTGATCTACTTTGGTCCACGTCCAAGAATATCAGTCTCTTACGTCATCCAACTCAAACAAACTGCCTGTCACACACACACACACACACACACACACACACACACACACACACACACACACACACACACACACACACACACACACGCACTGCCACAGTAGATGGGGAGAACAAATGAAGGGAGGAAGGTCTTGGGGAGAGTGTGAATTACGGTGTTGGGAGCGACGTATGACACATATGGGTGTTGGGAGGTAGTGCATGATAAGTGAAGGGAGAGAGGGTGTGTGTGTGTGTGTGTGTGTGTGTGTGTGTGTGTGTGTGTGTATGTGTGTGTTTGTGTGTGTAATGCACAGGTGTGTTGGAAAGAGGTGTATGTCAGAGGTGTATAGAAGGTGGGACAGTGAGAGAGAGAGAGAGGGAGGAACATATGACATAGGGGTGTGTGAGAGGGGTGTATGACAGGAGGGTACACCTTGTCATGCCCCAGTGACTGCCGTGCCAGTTGGCAGAGACAGGTTGCCCACTAGGTCGCGCACTGTCAGGCATGCGTCATTGATGCGCCATCCCTTTTCCTTTTGTTTACAATCGGTGTGAGTGCCGAGACGCCGTTTGGCCCGTGAGAATGAAAAGCAGTCTGGTTGATGAGAATGGGAGAACGCTGTCTGGACGACAGGAACCGGGTGTTGTCTGGACAATGGGAGTAGGGACGCTATCTGGTCGATGGGAGTAGGGATGCTATCTGGTCGATGGGAGTAGGGACACTATCTGGTCGATAATAGTAGGGACACTACCCGGTCGATGGGAGTAGGGAAGCTATCTGGTCGATGAGAGTAGGGACGCTATCTGGTCGATGGAAATGATACGCTTTGTGGTCGATGAGAACGGGACGGTGTCTGGTGGACGAGAAGAGGAAAATGTCTGACCGACGAGAAATAAAATTTATCTGGCTGATAAGAACGAATCTACTAATTGCCTCATTAACCAACACACTACCACCTAATGAGACGTGAAGGAGCCATTAATCATCAGTCGGTCTGAGGTGATTAATCCAACGATGACTGAATAAAAACCGATAAGAAATCATCAAACACCTTCTGGGTGGAAGACATCAATCATGTTACTTCTCTGAATGATGGATTTAACTCGTCTGATGTCCAGAAATACGAAAACCTTTTAAACTATAGAACAAGAAAGATTCCTTGTCGGAGACTCATGCTTCTTGTCTTCACCAGTAAAAGGTTTCGACAGCTGCGTGTCTTCACCTTCGACCATTTGCCATCAGTAACTTGAGGATCCACATCAACTGAATGACTTGAACAACTCGGATTGTAGTAGTAACTGATCCTGTGACTCTGTTTTGTTTTTGACCTTAGAAATACAACGAGATTCTTTGAGATCTATTGATCATCACCTCAAGGTCTCTTGGGCTGGCTGCTTGGAGATCTGTTCGTATCGCGTTTACGTGTCTTGTTTGTGCTGGGATCTTTTTCAGTTGACTTGAGATCTTTTGGAATTTTTTGGCTTCCTTGAGATCTTTTGGTTGCCCTGAGATCTCTTTGTTACATCGAGATCTGTTGGTTGCCTCGAGATCTCTTAGTCACCTCGAAATCTTTTGGTTGCCTCCAGATCTCTTGGTTACCTCGAGATCTTTTGGTTGCCTCGGGACCTTTTGGTTACTCGAGATCTTTTGGTTGCCTCAAGATTCTTTGATTACCTCAAGATCTCGATTTGGTTGCCTCGGGATCTCTTAGTTGCCTCAAGACCTCTTGGTCGCCTCGAGATTTCTTATTGAAACGAGTCTCTGCCAGCTATTAACAACCTGGCGAGTGAGCCTAATGAAGTCAAACATGTCTGTTCTGAGTTGACAGTCAGCGGCAGCTCATTAACTGGTAGTTAAAGGTCATTAGGACAACGAGGGCGACGGTAAGGTAAGTGGGTAATTGAGAGTAATATCTGACGAGGTGCTGAGAGGGGTACTGGAGTCTTTTAATGAAGATTTAACCAGGCATTTGAAAGGGCGACGAAAGTGAAGTATAAGAAAATATGAAGAAAGCAGATGATATGGGAATAAACAACGTAGAAAATGTGAAGGATAGAAGGTCGTAGAAAAGGGGATACGGGAAACACGGAGTTAAAGATGGAATAAGAGAGAAGGGAGGATGCTGATGATGATGAGAGATGGAAAACGATCGAGAATGAAAGCTTGTCTGAGAAAGAGCTTTATGTAAGCTTACTTATTCCTTCATCAGATCAAGCAGGAGAACCGTTCAAGCAAGAATTCCTTGCAAGCGAGAGCTTTGTCCAAGCAAAAGCCCTGTCGATTTAAGAGCTCTCTACAAGCTGGATATCTGTCGAGCAATTTACCCTCGTAAATTCTCAAACACAGCGTCAAAGAAAATGAATCGTCACGTGAGAGTTGAGATAAAGTTAGAACAATGGACAAAAAGCCATTAAATCTTTGACAGACATATGTAGATGCGACATATGACGACAGAGATTAGTGCCCTGCCATTATTTTGCCTGATTCATGAATACTGCAGGCACTCGGCCCACTCCACTAAGTTTAGATCTCGTAGTTAAATATATAAGAAAGAGACGAGTTTAAGAGGTGGTCTAGCCACGTACAAACAATGGAAGACTCGGGCTATTCCAAGAAGTATTTAAGATGGACTCCTGATGGAAGATATCCAGCAAGACATCCTAGAATAAGATGAATTTGGTAGCACTAGGGTATTTCATGGGGTTTGCTAATAACTTTGTGGCTGCGCTCCTCGCTGGACCTGCCTAAGGTACGTGAGTCCCTTTGGAGCGAGGTGGTTGGTTTTTTGGTTTTTTCGACGAAGCTGGAGATGATACACCTTCGTCGAAGGTGGCTTCCCGATGCTACTGATCCAGATTTTAGATTTCTTGATACTATAGCACTTCGACTCCATAGAAAATGGTATATTATGATAATATATTGCGAAGGTTCCTAAAAAATATTTAGATTTTTTTTTCTGTGATTCAAAATATTTCTGAGAGAAAAAGAAATAGTTTTTCCAGCAGTTTTGGAGACAAGGTAATGAAATGTCGCGTCGAGAAGAAAGAAAATGTAGTCGTAAAAGGAAAAAGGATGAGGAAGACTTAGAGGAAAGAGTAGAAAGGAAAGAGGAAAAAGAGGAGGAGGAAATGAGTAGACTACGTAGAAGAGGTGCCTAAGGGACATTATCATCATAATGGAGTCTTCCTTACTTGAATGGATTTTGCACTAGATCTATTTTTCAATGCATAGCTAATAACCTATTATTCTGGGAGAGAGAGAGAGAGAGAGAGAGAGAGAGAGAGAGAGAGAGAGAGAGAGAGAGAGAGAGAGAGAGAGAGAGAGAGAGAGAGAGAGAGAGAGAGAGAGAGTTACTGGCTTAACATAGTCCCATGGCTACATATATAGAGCCAAGACTTGAGAAGACAAAAGCATAGCGGCAGAAGCCAGCCCGAGGGAGGTACCAAAATACTCCTTGGTAGGACCAGCCGAATACCTTGATACGCTGGCACAGGAGTGAGGTACCGCTGGGAGCTGGGAGAGGGGCGCCTCTCTGTGTTGAGAGGGGCAGAGGGGTACCACTGTGTGTTATTAGGGGGAGGAGGGGTTATCTCTGTGTGTTAGAAGTGGCAGAGGGGTACCTATGTGTGCTAGAGATGGAGGATGTGTGTGTGTGTGTGTGTGTGTGTGTGTGTGTGTGTACCGAAAACCACACATGTATACATATGTGCCATTTATGTCGCGTTACGTAGCTACAACATCCCCTTACTATCACAAAACCATCGAATATCATTAAAACTTTCCTTCGTGGTGTTAGTGGGGAAAGCGAACATGTTCCATCAAGGGGCAGCCTCGTCCTTGCCATCTGCTGCGAATTTCTTTAAGAAGAAGAAGAAAGATGGGAAGACGTGGCCACCACCCCCTTCCCGTCCACCACCATCTATCCTCTCCTCTCCTCTCCTCTCCTCCTCTCCTCTCCTCTCCTCCCACCCAGCCTGGCTGGTCTAAGTTATGGCTAGTGTGTGGGACTTGAAGGTGAACATGAGTCTCCAGCGAAAGAGTGAGGTTTAATGGAGCAAGCCTGGCTTCCTTTCCCCCTTTTTTTATTCTCTCTCTCTCTCTCTCTCTCTCTCTCTCTCTCTCTCTCTCTCTCTCTCTCTCTCTCTCTCTCTCTCTCTCTCTCTCTCTCTCCTCTCCCTCTCCCTTCCCTCCTTATCGTCCGATCACCAACGACGCTGCGGCGTCAGAAACACGCCATCCTTGTCTGTGTTGGTGCCACGACCCTCAGCTAGCTCTGGCCAGATAGGAAGAGGCTCTTTGTATATAAGGGGTGTCGATGACAGCCACCCACCCATGAGGGGGGGAATGTGATCCCTGTCGCGTGGGATGGAACTATATTCGCCAAAGGAGTACAACCGTCCTATTATTGGATCATTTCCTCGACGTTTCTTCCAGGTGTTGATGTCTGAACTTTTGGAATATAGAATAGAAACTAGAAGAGAAAAAAGGAGATGGAAATGAATTGAGGAGAAGATAGAAGGAGGTGAAGAGAATGGGATGGGAAGCTTTTCTTTTTTTCGTTTTCCTGAAAGCAGGTGAATTGTTTTTGAGGTCAGTTAGAACAAGGGTCAGAGGTCCATTCATCGCTTGGATTAAAGACGCGATTAAAGTCAGGGGGATGGTTGGTTGGTGATTGCTTTTACCTCTACCCATCGAATATCTGTTTCTCTCCCTGTCTTATTCAAACCTTTCAGGCCATACGATGATCTCTTTAAAGCCAGAGAAATAACTTCTTTGAGAGAGAGAGAGAGAGAGAGAGAGAGAGAGAGAGAGAGAGAGAGAGAGAGAGAGAGAGAGAGAGATTCAATGACACTTGAGTATAGGGTCAGGTGTGAAGGAGTGAGGGAGGATTTCCTCATTGGCCTTGACCTATCCAGTGAGGGTGATGATAGTGTCAAGCGTATGGAACAACAGGTTAGTATCTGGCTGGACGATGCTGGAAGCGTATGTGTGCGTGCGTTTGTGTGTGTGTGTGTGTGTGTTTGTGTGTGTGTGTGTGTGTGTATTTTTTGGCGCCGCGTTTTCTATGTGGTGTACCCCCCTTGATACGCGACGCATTCTGTACGTTCAGCTACTTGTTTTACGACGTCGTATACTTCGCTCGTTGTTACGACGTTGGTATACGCATCCCTAGTCGCATTTACGACGTCGCTGTACGCATCCCTAGTCGCATTTACGACGTCGCTGTACGCATCCCTACTCGCATTTACGACGTCGCTGTACGCATCCCTACTCGCATTACGACGTCGCTGTACGCATCCCTACTTGCATTTACGACGTCGCTGTTCGTATATATACCTGCTTGTGTTGCGACGCTCCTATGCACGTATACCTGCTTTCAGTGCGACGTCCTGTATATGTAACGTGTTTTGTTATACAACCGTATGAGACATGGAGTAAAAATATCTGTTCAAAAAGTCCCCCACCTTCACGGCTCGGCTTTATCTTGTGGTTCTTTGGCCAAACTTACCTGCATACAAAGCTGGTCCCCTGACGGAGGAGATGTTCAAGTAACATAGCTGGTCCCCTGACGGAGGAGATGCTCAAGTAACATAGCTGGTCCCCTGACGGAGGAGATGTTCAAGAAATATGGCTGGTCCTCCGACAGAGGAGATGTTCAAGTAACATAGCTGGTCCCCTGACGGAGGAGATGCTCAAGTAACATAGCTGGTCCCCTGACGGAGGAGATGCTCAAGTAACATAGCTGGTCCCCTGACGGAGGAGATGTTCAAGAAACATAGCTGGTCCCCTGACGGAGGAGATGCTCAAGTAACATAGCTGGTCCCCTGACGGAGGAGATGCTCAAGTAACATAGCTGGTCCCCTGACGGAGGAGATGCTCAAGTAACATAGCTGGTCCCCTGACGGAGAAGATGTTCAAGTAACATAGCTGGTCCCCTGACGGAGGAGATGCTCAAGTAACATAGCTGGTCCCCTGACGGAGAAGATGTTCAAGAAACATAGCTGGTCCCCTGACGGAGGAGATGTTCAAGTACCATAGCTGGTCCCCTGACGAAGGAGAAGTTCAAGTAACATAGCTGGTCCCCTGACGGAGGAGATGTTCAAGTAACATAGCTGTTCCCCTGACGGAGAAGATGTTCAAGTAACATAGCTGGTCCCCTGACGGAGGAGATGTTCAAGAAACCAGTTTATAAAAAGCATCACACGAATATACCATACGAACACGGACAGAAAAATAAATGACAACACAAATATATCAAACGAATGTAAGGGAGAAAAAGAGAAGCGCGCACGAATACAGGCCTACCATACGAACGTGGAAGGAAAGTAAAGGCTTGAACGAATGCACGAACGTGAATAGGATAAGAACAAGAGGCTCACACGAAAATAGAAAACGGTATATCATTACTAGGACAAGCGTGACGACCGTGCGTAGATGGCAGGAGGGAGAGAGAAGAGTCACTGCGAGGTTCAAGTAGACAATATAGGTATGAGGGGGGACACTGTGGCAAGGCTACACACACACACACACAACACACACACACACACACACACACACACGGATCAATGTACTCAACAACAGGTGCTGCAAATACAGACAGCAAATGTACTCTCCTTCTCCCCCACTCCAACCCCCCCATCTCTCTCTCTCTCTCTCTCTCTCTCGCTCTCTCTCTCTCTCTCTCTCTCTCTCTCTCTCTCTTCTCTCTCTCTCTCTCTCTCTCTCTCTCTCTCTCTCTCTCTCTCTCTCTCTCTCTCTCTCATGCCACGTGGCGAAACCGAGTCGTATGAACCCTTAGGTACTCTCTCTCTCTCTCTCTCTCTCTCTCTCTCTCTCTCTCTCTCTCTCTCTCTCTCTCTCTCTCTCTCTCTCTCTCATGCCACGTGGCGAAACCTAGTCGTATGAACCCTTAGGTACTCTCTCTCTCTCTCTCTCTCCTCTCCTCTCTCTCTCTCTCTCTCTCTCTCCTATTCCTAGATCCTCTTCCTCGAGATTAATTCAAGAATCGTTGAACAGCGGGTGAGAGCAAACAATCTAAATGCGTTAAGGGTCGAGGTCTCTGTGGTATGTGCCGGGAAGATGGAATCAACAGAGTGCGGCGGGTGCAAGCCCATAGCTCAGGGGGGAAACCATTTGCTTCCCCAAACCCCCGGTCACTATCAAAGAAGAAATTGCTGTCGTTTAAGTCTCAGAATTCGGATGTTATTGCCATTGGGTGTCTAAAGCGAACTGATCTCCGAGAACTGACACTGGGTACGACCACACACAAAAAACCACAAACAAAAACACACACACACACCCACAACACACATAATACACCCCCGGAACAAAACACACACACTTAAAAAAATACATAAGTGGAAAATGGAAAACAGCTGAACAAAAAAAAAAGAAAGTTACTCACAAGACAGAAAATCAAAAAGAAAGTCAAACGGGAATTTCTTTACTCCGCTCTGTTTTTTTCGTTTAAACCTTTTGGGCCAACAGGAGGGAGGAAATTCCCTGCCGGGGGATAGCCCCTTTAAATTAATAGGGAGTTGGGGAAGGATCCCTATCCAGCTTGGATGAGTTACGTCATCTAACCAAAGAAGGCGAACGTGCCCTTTAGATGTGCCCTTGGGTTTCAGCGGCGGGAAAATTAAGTCTACGGGGATGGGAGATTTCAAATTCTCTCTATACATTGCCTACTATCCCTGCTCTATACATTGCCTACTATCCCTGCTCTATACATTGCCTACTATCCCTGCTCTATACATTGCCTACTATCCCTGCTCTATACATTGCCTACTATCCCTGCTCTATACATTGCCTACTATCCCTGCTCTATACATTGCCTACTATCCCTGCTCTATACATTGCCTACTATCCCTGCTCTATACATTGCCTACTATCCCTGCTCTATACATTGCCTACTATCCCTGCTCTATACATTGCCTACTATCCCTGCTCTATACATTGCCTACTATCCCTGCTCTATACATTGCCTACTATCCCTGCTCTATACATTGCCTACTATCCCTGCTCTATACATTGCCTACTATCCCTGCTCTATACATTGCCTACTATCCCTGCTCTATACATTGCCTACTATCCCTGCTCTATACATTGCCTACTATCCCTGCTCTATACATTGCCTACTATCCCTGCTCTATACATTGCCTACTATCCCTGCTCTATACATTGCCTACTATCCCTGCTCTATACATTGCCTACTATCCCTGCTCTATACATTGCCTACTATCCCTACTCTATACATTGCCTACTATCCCTACTCTATACATTGCCTACTATCCCTGCTCTATACATTGCCTACTATCCCTGCTCTATACATTGCCTACTATCCCTACTCTATACATTGCCTACTATCCCTACTCTATACATTGCCTACTATCCCTGCTCTATACATTGCCTACTATCCCTGCTCTATACATTGCCTACTATCCCTGCTCTATACATTGCCTACTATCCCTGCTCTATACATTGCCTACTATCCCTGCTCTATACATTGCCTACTATCCCTGCTCTATACATTGCCTACTATCCCTGCTCTATACATTGCCTACTATCCCTGCTCTATACATTGCCTACTATCCCTGCTCTATACATTGCCTACTATCCCTGCTCTATACATTGCCTACTATCCCTGCTCTATACATTGCCTACTATCCCTGCTCTATACATTGCCTACTATCCCTGCTCTATACATTGCCTACTATCCCTGCTCTATACATTGCCTACTATCCCTGCTCTATACATTGCCTACTATCCCTGCTCTATACATTGCCTACTATCCCTGCTCTATACATTGCCTACTATCCCTGCTCTATACATTGCCTACTATCCCTGCTCTATACATTGCCTACTATCCCTGCTCTATACATTGCCTACTATCCCTGCTCTATACATTGCCTACTATCCCTGCTCTATACATTGCCTACTATCCCTGCTCTATACATTGCCTACTATCCCTGCTCTATACATTGCCTACTATCCCTGCTCTATACATTGCCTACTATCCCTGCTCTATACATTGCCTACTATCCCTGCTCTATACATTGCCTACTATCCCTGCTCTATACATTGCCTACTATCCCTGCTCTATACATTGCCTACTATCCCTGCTCTATACATTGCCTACTATCCCTACTCTATACATTGCCTACTATCCCTACTCTATACATTGCCTACTATCCCTGCTCTATACATTGCCTACTATCCCTGCTCTATACATTGCCTACTATCCCTGCTCTATACATTGCCTACTATCCCTGCTCTATACATTGCCTACTATCCCTGCTCTATACATTGCCTACTATCCCTACTCTATACATTGCCTACTATCCCTGCTCTATACATTGCCTACTATCCCTGCTCTATTCATTGCCTACTATCCCTGCTCTATACATTGCCTACTATCCCTGCTCTATACATTGCCTACTATCCCTGCTCTATACATTGCCTACTATCCCTGCTCTATACATTGCCTACTATCCCTGCTCTATACATTGCCTACTATCCCTGCTCTATACATTGCCTACTATCCCTGCTCTATACATTGCCTACTATCCCTGCTCTATACATTGCCTACTATCCCTGCTCTATACATTGCCTACTATCCCTGCTCTATACATTGCCTACTATCCCTGCTCTATACATTGCCTACTATCCCTGCTCTATACATTGCCTACTATCCCTGCTCTATACATTGCCTACTATCCCTGCTCTATACATTGCCTACTATCCCTACTCTATACATTGCCTACTATCCCTGCTCTATACATTGCCTACTATCCCTGCTCTATTCATTGCCTACTATCCCTGCTCTATACATTGCCTACTATCCCTGCTCTATACATTGCCTACTATCCCTGCTCTATACATTGCCTACTATCCCTGCTCTATACATTGCCTACTATCCCTGCTCTATACATTGCCTACTATCCCTGCTCTATACATTGCCTACTATCCCTGCTCTATACATTGCCTACTATCCCTGCTCTATACATTGCCTACTATCCCTGCTCTATACATTGCCTACTATCCCTGCTCTATACATTGCCTACTATCCCTGCTCTATACATTGCCTACTATCCCTGCTCTATACATTGCCTACTATCCCTGCTCTATACATTGCCTACTATCCCTGCTCTATACATTGCCTACTATCCCTGCTCTATACATTGCCTACTATCCCTGCTCTATACATTGCCTACTATCCCTGCTCTATACATTGCCTACTATCCCTGCTCTATACATTGCCTACTATCCCTGCTCTATACATTGCCTACTATCCCTGCTCTATACATTGCCTACTATCCCTGCTCTATTCATTGCCTACTATCCCTGCTCTATACATTGCCTACTATCCCTGCTCTATACATTGCCTACTATCCCTGCTCTATACATTGCCTACTATCCCTGCTCTATACATTGCCTACTATCCCTGCTCTATACATTGCCTACTATCCCTGCTCTATACATTGCCTACTATCCCTGCTCTATACATTGCCTACTATCCCTGCTCTATACATTGCCTACTATCCCTGCTCTATACATTGCCTACTATCCCTGCTCTATACATTGCCTACTATCCCTGCTCTATACATTGCCTACTATCCCTGCTCTATACATTGCCTACTATCCCTGCTCTATACATTGCCTACTATCCCTGCTCTATACATTGCCTACTATCCCTGCTCTATACATTGCCTACTATCCCTGCTCTATACATTGCCTACTATCCCTGCTCTATACATTGCCTACTATCCCTGCTCTATACATTGCCTACTATCCCTGCTCTATACATTGCCTACTATCCCTGCTCTATACATTGCCTACTATCCCTACTCTATACATTGCCTACTATCCCTACTCTATACATTGCCTACTATCCCTGCTCTATACATTGCCTACTATCCCTGCTCTATACATTGCCTACTATCCCTGCTCTATACATTGCCTACTATCCCTGCTCTATACATTGCCTACTATCCCTGCTCTATACATTGCCTACTATCCCTGCTCTATACATTGCCTACTATCCCTGCTCTATACATTGCCTACTATCCCTGCTCTATACATTGCCTACTATCCCTGCTCTATACATTGCCTACTATCCCTGCTCTATACATTGCCTACTATCCCTGCTCTATACATTGCCTACTATCCCTGCTCTATACATTGCCTACTATCCCTGCTCTATACATTGCCTACTATCCCTGCTCTATACATTGCCTACTATCCCTGCTCTATACATTGCCTACTATCCCTGCTCTATACATTGCCTACTATCCCTGCTCTATTCATTGCCTACTATCCCTGCTCTATACATTGCCTACTATCCCTGCTCTATACATTGCCTACTATCCCTGCTCTATACATTGCCTACTATCCCTGCTCTATACATTGCCTACTATCCCTGCTCTATACATTGCCTACTATCCCTGCTCTATACATTGCCTACTATCCCTGCTCTATACATTGCCTACTATCCCTACTCTATACATTGCCTACTATCCCTGCTCTATACATTGCCTACTATCCCTGCTCTATACATTGCCTACTATCCCTGCTCTATACATTGCCTACTATCCCTGCTCTATACATTGCCTACTATCCCTGCTCTATACATTGCCTACTATCCCTGCTCTATACATTGCCTACTATCCCTGCTCTATACATTGCCTACTATCCCTGCTCTATACATTGCCTACTATCCCTGCTCTATACATTGCCTACTATCCCTGCTCTATACATTGCCTACTATCCCTGCTCTATACATTGCCTACTATCCCTGCTCTATACATTGCCTACTATCCCTGCTCTATACATTGCCTACTATCCCTGCTCTATACATTGCCTACTATCCCTGCTCTATACATTGCCTACTATCCCTGCTCTATACATTGCCTACTATCCCTGCTCTATACATTGCCTACTATCCCTGCTCTATACATTGCCTACTATCCCTGCTCTATACATTGCCTACTATCCCTGCTCTATTCATTGCCTACTATCCCTGCTCTATACATTGCCTACTATCCCTGCTCTATACATTGCCTACTATCCCTGCTCTATACATTGCCTACTATCCCTGCTCTATACATTGCCTACTATCCCTGCTCTATACATTGCCTACTATCCCTGCTCTATACATTGCCTACTATCCCTGCTCTATACATTGCCTACTATCCCTGCTCTATACATTGCCTACTATCCCTGCTCTATACATTGCCTACTATCCCTGCTCTATACATTGCCTACTATCCCTGCTTCATACATTGCCTATTACTATCCCTGCTCTATACATTGCCTACTATCCCTACTCTATACATTGCCTACTATCCCTGCTCTATTCATTGCCTACTATCCCTGCTCTATACATTGCCTATGAACCTCCCTTTTCTATACATCCCCAATTATCATCCTTCCTTTATACATTGCCAGTTACCATTCCGCGTCTATATGTTCCCCATTACTGTTCCTCTACTGTATATCCCCAGTTACCATCCTTCCTTCGTCCATTCCCATTTAAAGTCCTTCTTGTATGTTCTCCTCATTATCATCCATTCTGTATGCATTCCCTATTTCCATCAGCTCCATTATACATTCCAAGTGTCCATCCATGAACTGCCTGCTCCAATTTTGTTCTTGAAAAGTATTAAGATTTTTTTTTTTTAATCTTTTGAATCTTCAAAGGAACCAGTCTCCATTTTCTTTCCAGATAACCCTTTCTCTAGGGAAAACTTTAAAAGTGAAACGAGGAAAAAAATTTTTCGACAGCGTATTGGCCCTTTGTCCTCCTCTTCTCGCTCCTCCTCTTCAGTTCGTGAACTAATTCAAAACCAGATCTTCAAGCAACGGAAATATCTTTACCACCTCCCACCATCCTGAGGCGACAAGTACACTCTCCTCCTTTTGAAAAACAAAAACAGGCAAATCCCTCAGGAGCGAGTACATCTTTGTATGTCTTTATCTCATTGTCAAGAATTCCCAGACAGGTGTTTCGGCACATGAAAGGCTACAGGATGACTTCTGGTGTTAGTTGTATGTCTAGAGGAAGACTGGTTTTATATGCCTGGGAGACAGCCAGTCTCATCAGTCTAAAAGAGGAGAGAAGACCACCTGAAAAGCCTCAAGGGATCGGTCGAGGTCATGGCTTTCTACGTCAACCACGTTAGATTTACGGTGATAGATAGACAGATATGATAGACGGAGAAGCTATTACTTTCCATCAGATCTACTGATTCAGAAGCCCCGAGAAATTATGCAAAAATACTCTCTCTATTGATACAAAACATGTCTGGAGGAAGGGCACAAGGCGGACGATGATGTGAAAAAGGCCCACTTTATTTTAAGATCAAGACTCTGTGAGTGGCGGACGGGTGAGGTGGAGACAG
Source organism: Panulirus ornatus (assembly GCF_036320965.1). Classification (NCBI taxonomy): domain Eukaryota; kingdom Metazoa; phylum Arthropoda; class Malacostraca; order Decapoda; family Palinuridae; genus Panulirus; species Panulirus ornatus. Next base: position 57,977,012 of record NC_092237.1, on the reverse strand, counting down.
TGGCCTTTGTTAGCGAGCACCTGTCTGTAGGAGAGATGACCGACGTAGGTGTCTCCTGCAGGTGATTCCCTCGACAACAGGTGTGTTATTCTCGGAGGCTTTGGTGAAAACGATCCTCAAACTCTCTGGCTCTCTGGTAAGCCAAGGACTCACCCTTGGGCTTCCGTTGTTCAGAGGGGTTTAGAGGGTGGGGGGGCTAATGCGTCGCCTGGGGGCTAATTGAGGAACCTGTATATGCAGCGTCAGCCCCTTCGACATTTAACACCCGTCCCATCGGCTGTGTGTGTCAGCTTTGGGGAAGATCAAGGAACGTTTAACTCTATCGAACTTTCCCTTCCCTCTCTGACTTCAAGTGCCTTGTGTTTATTGGTTGAAATACCTCAGCCGACAACCAATCGGGCATCAGGTTTTATCGTTAAAAGTCTCTTTGATCATCACTTGTATTTCGCTCCCGGCGGCGGCCGCCAGCCGGGAGGGAAGAGAAACACTTGAGGTCTTGGCCTGTGATCTCAGCGAACAAACACAAACACATATACATACGTCTCCACGTCGGCCGCCCTGCCGCCTGCCTCCCTCTCTCTCTCTCTCTCTCTCTCTCTCTCTCTCTCTCTCTCTCTCTCTCTCTCTCTCTCTCTCTCTCTCTCTCTCTCTCTCTCTCTTTTGGACAGCCCCTCCTGGGAGGCGGGGCGGGGAGATAGCAGGAGGGGATGGGGGTATGTAAGAGAGCAGATGGGAGTAGCGAGCAGGTTGAACAAACAACTATTTTCAGGGGTTACTGAGAGGGTGTGATTCACAGCACCTGGCACGGAGACCTTCCTCCGCTGGAGAGGTCGTCGGGCTACTACACCAAGCTACTCCTCCGACTGTAACGTGACCTCTTGGTCCAAAAAGCCTCAAGACAGCCCAAAAGCCGATCTTCCCAGTGATCTCTATCTAACCCCCACGAGTGTAGGGATGTAAGCCTCGAACAACATCTTGACGATTCTCTTAATCCATGACGATGTGAATGGCATCGCGAAGGAAGGGAAAGAGTTTCGTAAAAGTCCTCATCAGAAGTCATAATGAAGACAATATGGAGAAGGCCAGGAGAGAGAGAGGTCCTTTACGGTGCTCCTCCGATGGCTATCGAGAGACCAGTATTGACAAGAGTCCCGGTGTTCTAGTGTGTGACGAAGGGCGCCATCTGGAGGCTTAGTGAGGGTGTCAGCCTACACTTGGACCATCTGTGGCAGGATTATTTACCTGAGTCCACTCGAACCACCACCGGAGGAGAACCCGAATACTTTCACAGCTTTAAAAGTAATCTTAAAAGTAATCTCTTAAACTATTGAGAAATCGACGTTTACCAGAGTGTTTTCGTTATCATTGTAATTTCATTTATGGTAAGGATTATACTTAGGTTAGAATGGGTCAAATAGCGTTGCTGGAAGTTTAAAGCTATCCTTAAACTTTAAAAGGTATTCCTCCTAAACTCAATCGTTTTTCTCGTATGCTTATAACATTTGAACCAACCCAGGTGATAGTCATATGTTTCAGCTGATATCCTTCTTGCTCAAATCTCGTCAGATTCCTCATATCCTCATTTCTTAAACCTGGCGTCAGGTTTTGTCGAAAAAGAGGAAGTTGTAAATCAGAAACTGTCGATCAATCAGACTTCAAGCTTTTATTTTAAGCCCATCAGCTTTTCCTAAATCCTTTAAGGCTGCCTAGGCTACACAAACCTGCCTAAATCCACTGAGATTTACCTTAATGCTGGGGGCTTCCTAGCTGGGTAAGCGTCAGGAGCAAACGTCTGAGCTTTCAAGGACGAAAAAAAAAAAAAGATTCTTTTAGCTCCTTGTACTGCTACTTTTAAAAAGTGACAACACAGGAGGGGAGGATTTCCTACCCCCATCTCCCACACCTCTCCAGTCTCCCGCCCCTCCTCTTAGTCACCTTCTACGCGAGGTAGGATATACATGAGCAGTATTGTGAGCAGTATTCTCTCTGTTCCTAGGAATCCTTCACCAATTTTTTTAACTTTATGTATCAAATGAAGTTATGTTCCTCCAGTGAACTCTTTCCAAGAATGTTATCAAAAATCGAATATACTGTTCTCACTTCACCCCTCACTCTTTTATTCTCCCTCTGTTCCCAGAAATCCTTCACCAATTTTTTTTAACTTTATGTATCAAATGCAGTTATGTTCCTCCAGTGAACTCTTTCAAAGAATGTTATCAGATATCGAATATACTGTTCTCATTTCACCCCTCACTCTTTAACACACTAGACATGTTAGCGTTTTAAAGCACAACACTTCAAATAATGACCAAATTCTCCTCCAGTATCTATAACGTGCCTCAGTATATGCTATGGGTCCTTTATTTCGATATATACATCCGGGTCTTAATGCGGACGAAGCACGTGACTGCAAATTACATGTCATATGTGTCATATGCGGAAACTACATAGAGTTTATGTAAATTCATATGCATCTCTTGCAAGTGACACCCTCACATTATGTTTTTCGAAGGGGGCTTATTGTATCAAGATGCACGATTGAATAAGTCTACAGTGAAAGATATTGATATCTTGTTTTATTAAGGTGATAATCTTTATTTCAGTAAGAAAAGCGCAGCGAAAGATAAACTTTTCTATTCATTTCCAGATTTTGACATGAAAGATCTTTACTTCTTTTGGATGAACATAACTTTTCCCCTCAAAAAAGGAAAAAAAAAACAGGGTTTCTAAATTCCCTTCAATTTCAGTGAATTTATTAAGAATTCCCGAAATTTGCGACGGTCCGCAGTCTTCATAGTCTCCCTAAATCCATTGCCGTTTCCAGAGATCTGATGAAGTCTGAGAGGATCCACAAAGGCTTACTTATGTTCACGAAAGCATCTCGTCGTTCTTCCAAAAGCCTCACTGAATTCATTAAGGTCTCCTTCAAAATAACCATCGTATCCTTAAAACTATCATCGCATTCATACATCCATCGTTACATCCTTCCAATCACTGATGCATCCTTGAGATAACCAGAGTTTTCCAAAGATAACAAATGCTTCCCTAATATCATCATATCTTTCTTATAATTACAAAGGCTGTCGAATATCCACTTATGCTTATGTAAATCCAATCAGACTTCCTAGATATTCACCTCCCCAGGGTTTATTGTATTTACTTGGGCTTTCCTTAAACATCTTAAAATCTACCACGAATTCCTCAATCCCCTATTCTTTAAACCTATCAAGGCTTCTTTAAATATAAACCTATCAAGGCTTCTTTAAATATCCAACTATTTCCAAATTCCTATCATCTGTGTCTTCAGAATCTACAATATTTGTCTCCATCTACCACACCACCTCACCACTTTAAATCAATATTGTTTGGTAAAAATTTACTAACAGAGGTTGACGCTGCTTTATATTAGCAAGTTGGGTATTTAGACCCTCGATATTTTTACTCATCACCTTATGCATGCTGGAGACAAAAGTTAAAAGTTACCTGGTGGTGGTGGTGCATATTTGAACCAAGCGTTTCGATCCTTTATTTTTGTGCTTCGGGAGTAGCACTCGACTCTTGATGTCTGGACAAGACACTACGCGTCAGGGGTTTGTGACTCTCATTTATTTCCGTTGACGTATCAAGGTCATCATATCCTTTGTTCCCTCCCAGCCCAGCGAGGCAACACCTGGTCCCCTTAGCTCTGCCCCTGGCACTGAGGGCCAGACGATCTGGCTCACAGTGCCAGCTCTTGTTGTCCGGCCATCACATTTCCCAGCGACAGGATTTTATAGTAAGGCTCTTCCCCCTTCTGGTTTAGCTAAATTTTGGGACTGTCCGGGGATAGTGGCTAGCCTTTTATAGAGGCGCTTTGGATTGGTCTTCGCTCAGATAGACATTCACCTCATGGGCGAAGATCCACGAGTATTCATAAGAATATTTGAGTTTATATTCTGATTTGTTTATATATATATATATATATATATATATATATATATATATATATATATATATATATATATATATATATATATATATATAATCGGGTGTAATGATAAGCATGTTTTGGCATCGTCTTCAAAGAGGTTTGCTGAAGAAATGGTACGAGTCCAAGAGCATTGCCCTGTAAGGTTCCAGATATATCTGTAACAGCATCTGTCTTTGGCCTTGGTAGTGAAACCTCCGACACAGTGCTGACAGAGTTCGAGACCTCACGTAGCCAATCGGTACAAAGACATTTCAGAGGGCTGACGCTTCTTGTGTGTAGGAAAATTAAGAGAGTTCCGTTACACTGTGTAAGGGAGCCATGTTTGTTTAATTTTGATGATTAGCTGATATTCTCTCGCTCGTGAGTGTACGAAGAGCTTCATGCCTAATTAATTAATCGTACATACATACAGACATGTATATTAATTAATCCCAGAACAAATACCCACCGCAAACACATACTCACGTATACACTTACTGGTACACATAAACAGTCACAGGCATACAGCTTAACGTAGTTTTACCAAACTAGTAATACACACACATACGACACAGAACACACATACTGGAGAAAACCATTTCTCGATATGAGTATGAAAACGTTAGATGATCGGTTCATAGACAGTTATCAACAAGTACTTAGTCATGTTCTTTACTCTCTCTCTCTCTCTCTCTCTCTCTCTCTCTCTCTCTCTCTCTCTCTCTCTCTCTCTCTCTCTCTCTGTCTTCCCAAAAACGCGCTAAAGTTGACAATGGAAAGCAAAGACTCACTCGGCTTCAAGAACAGCCCCCCTGTCGTGGAGGTCGTTGCATTCGTTTGACTGCCGTCGATCAACGATGCAAGGTCCTTGGAGAGAGAGAGAGAGAGAGAGAGAGAGAGAGAGAGAGAGAGAGAGAGAGAGAGAGAGAGAGAGAGGAAGAATATCACCCCACAACAGCTATATCTCCGACGGCTTATTTCTGACTCGAGAGAGAGAGTAGCTGGGCAGTGACGCTTGGGAGGCGTCCAAGAAAGGCCACGCAGGGGAGGAGGAGGAGGAGGAGGAGGGAGGAAGCCGCCGCCACCACCTCCTCCACCACCACTGCCCTCTCCTCCTCCTCCTCCCCCCCCCTCTCCCCTCCCCACCCACCACCACCACCACCACCCCCGTCCTTGACATTGCCACTGACGTCCTTGGGAGGCGGTGGTGCAGTGCTTGTGGCTGGCTGGCTGGCTGGCTGGTGCCAGATATATCGAGTACCTGAGACATATATCCTCATTTTAATCTTTTCTTCGTATTCTAACGTCTATTTGGCATCATGATACTTATACTTCGACTAGTCATTTGTTTTTTCTGAATCTTCGTCATGATGTTTCATAGTTTCCCTTACTCGTTCTTCCGTCTCTCACTATATTTCTCTGTTCAAGCACTTATAACAGTTATTCTATGTCTGTTTCACATGAAGTCGGTCAGTGGCATCTACCAGTCTTTATCGTCAATTTACTGGTATATTCATTTTTTTTTTCGTACTTGATTGCCATGTGAGGATTTTTCCATTGAAAGCTGAGTTATCTGTTCCTTACGCTACCTCGCTATTGCGGAAGATGGCGAATACGTATAAGAAAAAATATATATATATATATAACGGAATAGATTTCTACACATTAATCACTCATCCCAATTATCATTAATAGTTTAAGCTACGTTACTACGGCATTCGAAATTAATCCTGAATACAGAGTTTAAGACTGTTGTAACAAGAACATGTTTCTATTTTCCTCTCACTCTCCTTTTCCTTGATATACATATAGACCTGTCTAACGAAGTTTCAACTTTTTGCTAAACGTACCCAGCTTAAGAACGAAGAAATATGCCTGTTGCTCAGGTGGCTGCTGCCTCATATTATCTCCGTACCCTTAATTAGCAGAAAGAATGTTTATATAAATGCAGCATAAACATTAGGTCTCCAGAATTATTTTTGCCCAACGGGGAGAAACCAGACTCCACCCACCAAGGACGATGCCTCTTCGTTGTATCATTTTCGTTTCTTACGTTAAAAAGGTTCCAGTGTACAGAGGCGAAAATCCTCTCACAGTGGCCAGAGTTTGAATGAAACTAGAACACAACATTGACGTACTGAAAGTCAGTAGTCTGTGATGGGGGGGTTTGTAGATCATAATATTAACCTCGCGTTCCCAAACTTTTGTTAAACATGGACAAGATAATGGATAACGGCTTCTTTTTTTTTTTTAAACGGCATCTTTTTTTTCTTTAAATATATATATAAACAGTGGCAGTGAACCGGCCAACGAGAACTGACGAAAGTGTTCTAAAAAAAAGCACATTAGAACGTGTCGCAGCTTTCATGAAAGTCTCAGTCCCATTACGATGAGAAATATAAAAGCAGGGAGGTAGGATGGATGGAAAACTTGATTCATAAAATTACGAGAAACTGTAAAACATAATGAATGATATAAATCGAGTGGTTTTCAAGAAACTGTAAAACATAATGAATGATATAAATCGAGTGGTTTTCAAGAAAATGGATTGGATTAAAGATGGATTATCTATACAGAGAAACTATACGTATTATAAGATATACATTTATGCATCAATTGTAGACTTTCGTTCTAGAACAGCATATCATTTCATAATTAACGACAGGACAATCGTAGTTACATGCATGATTAACATTAATTAAGATCAACCTAGGGCCATGACGTGGACAACAATATAAGTGCACACACATAGTAAACCTACGTACACTTGTTGGATGGAATATTAACTTTAATGTAAAATTTAATCGTCACATTAATAACCGTAGTCATGGAATAGTATATTTTACGACATGAGGATCGGACTTACGTGCATGTAGTACGTTACATCTTACCGCCAAGACCCTTTAAAGAAATGGGTCCTGGTTTCATTCTAGATAATCATTGTAAAATGATAGTCAACATATGCAAGTGTTGTATAGGTCTTAAAGACGATCTTAAACACCTGAAGGAAGAGTTTATGTGATTTATGATTGGTGGTTATAACTTAACGATGACGGACTGTATAACCCCTAGCTATAGATAGGACTAAAGGCGAAATAACCAACCATCCAAGATTATGTATCGCAAGCTGACGCCAGGTGGCCATTAATCAACCAGTTTCACAGTTGTGGACTAAGTACCCCGCCCAAGATTTGAACACGAGTCCGCGTGCACTTTCGTGTAATAAACACATCATCAGGGGAGATACAAGATAGAAATATAACACTCAGTTGATATATATATTACCTCGCCTTCGTTTCTGTTTAATTGGTTTTCGGAACCCGAGGCAATGACTGATAGGTAATAGACATAGGGCAAGAGGGGAGGTAGGCATGGCTGGTCTGAGTTGATGGAGCGATTTGTCTAATTACTTCTAACAAAGAACTAGACCCTAGTCTATCAGTTAGTGGAAGGATCACCAGCACGCCCCGTGGTGTCTGGTCACAGCTTCTTCTTAAAGGGTTAAGCGGCAATTCTAGTAGCACGGGATTGAGTAATAACAGGTTCGCGACGTCCCTCCAAATGTATGGGGCCGCACGTACGTTATACACTGAAGGGAGCAACGCGTTCTCCCATTACGGGAGTGAGGGGTAACTTCTTTATAATAGGGACTGGGGCTTACAATTGTTTCCCCTTTGAATGAGGATGGCCCAGAATGCGCAAATCATAAGCTAACACACAAGTCATGAGCTTAAGTTGATTACGTCCTTGCCCTTTGTACAAAACTCCCGTCACTGCTTACTCTTCAATGATTTAGTGTGGCCTTGATCTCCCGAAAGAAAAAAAAAAAAAATAAGTCGTACCAGCCTAGGAAGCTTTTAATTGAACATACACTTTTTTTTTTTCATTTCTTTTCATTTAGTTGCGCGTGTTTGCGTCTACAACCGTGGAAAGCATCTGTTTGTGTGATAATCCCGGTAAAAAATCATAATGAAACTGACAGACGTTGGTAATTTATACACACCGAAGAGCGAATCACAATAACCTGAATTTCTAAGTAGGACTAAAAACTAAATTTAGGGATGACAAAACAAGAGAGGAGACAACCAACTATCACCAGTGTGTGTGTGTGTGTGTGTGTGTGTGTGGGGGGGGGGGGGGGGGTACTATAAAAAGGAATGTCTTCCCACTCTCTGTGTCTGCAGTCGTTTTCGTTAAGACGTAGCAAAGACAAAAAAAAAAAAAAATACAAGACTGCATTGGTTAACGTTTTGCAGTCTTTATAAAGATGGTCGTAAGGGCTATAATTACCACCTTCACTGTATCATCGACAGTGGAAATTTAAAGATACAGATTCTGTCTGTTCGTCTCCAGTGGATAGAAATGACTGTAAATCAAAGATCCACTTTTCTGCTCAGCTCATCACTGTGTTCATGCTACTATGCTCATGCAAAACCACTATTAGCAGAAGAATTTATAAGGCAATAGCTAGAGTACTTCACTAGTAAGGCCCCCTTCTCTAGAAAGTGTAGATACAAATGAGGGAAGAAAAATACTAGGATCTTCCCTTCAATACTAGAATTTACTCCCATATACATGGAATTAGTTACCTCGTCGGTTAAGTTGGGTCTAGACTGCTCAAAGCAAGGAAAACGCTAGAGTTCTTCCCGTATGCATGAGAGTTCCCTGTAGCATGTAGTCGCTTCATCTCACAGCTACTTACGAAGGACTTCAGGTATCTTGTAAGTCAGGTAAATTCCTCCCAAGCCACCTCCTACCGCTCCTTGGTGCCTGGGTTCGTAATGCACGATGTGGAAATAGTTCCGTTTTCTTTACTCTTCCCCTCTTACGTTAGAGTCATTTTCATTTGTTCTGTTCCTCTTCTTATCTTCTCTTCCACCCTTTTTTTTCTCCATTTTTTCCTCTCTCATTTTCTCGTATATATTTTTTGTCGGTTATCGTTGAATCAGTCCTTCTGAATACGTAGATATACATTACAACACTTCATGATGACCTGTGGTTGTGGCCAGTGGACGTGGCCAGCTTCCTGAGTGCTGCAGGAGCCTCATAATGATAGAAAGGACTCCTGTGACAGCATATATATATGACAAGAATAAAACATAAACATGCATTCATATACCTACATCCGTGGGGCCCAGAAGATAAATGTGAATAATCGTTCGTCTTGTTACCTATTGAGCAAAGGGATTTGAAACGCTATGGTTGAGCACCAAGTTTGAATCCCAGAGGAATTCCATGTCATTTATACCACACAACATGCCATATCCCTGTCGTTCCTCAGGAGACTCACACGCCCACGGTCTGTCTTCAAGGGTTCTGAATGTTTCAAGAGACCCTTCACTGTGGAGCAGACGGCGGTTGTTTGGAATCCAAGACCTTACAGTTTTACGTAGAGGGTTTCCATTAGTTAAACAAAACCTCCTACCGCTCACCTTGAAATGTGTGAAGACAATTTGCGGGGACACTTTGCAATCGAGGTGGCAAGACGTAAATGCTTCGTCCAGATTTACGAGAGCATTTTCAAAATTACGAAAGAAAAAATCTTGCTGTGTCGATAGGTTGCAAGAGGAGGAGACGCCATCTGAACCCCCCAATATATGCCTTGCTCAGCGGGAGGTGGCAGTTAGTGGAAGGTTTATCAGCTGTAGAGAACAGGACTCCCACACACACACACACACACACACACACACACACCTCACGCCACCTGCTCCTGCCTGCGCTCAGGATTATAGTATTGTGCTTGGATTATGGCCTGTTTTTTTCTCCTGGCTGTGTTCGTATACTGGCCACAAGAGGAGCCATTCTCTCAAATGCCTAAGTCGAAGCTTTTTTTGGCACTTCTAAAAGATAAGGACTTGATATGTCTATTATGTGTCTATTAGTGACAATATTAGGTAACTAAATTAGAAATTACTAATTGATATTACCTTATGATACTGGACGACCATGACTAACAAGAAACCCTGTGACAAGCGGCAGGCAAAGGCGCAGCAGCTTCTGTGACATTTATACTCTGTTTAATCTTCCCGCTGCAAGAGGGCGTCATGTTAGATTCAAGGACGCTCACTAGGCGTTTCTCCCGCATGAATGAAGGTGGGATGAATCAGCGGACGGTGGTTCACTGGTTTAGGCTAGTGTTTACGAAGGAATACACGTTTTCAGGAGCCTCTTTTGCCCTCTTGATGAAGATGCGTCCTCTAGGATATGGAAAACACATTGGATAGTTAAAAAGAATAGAAGACCTTGTGGTCTAGACGAGGCTATCTGCTGGAGAACTAAATAGCATAATGCTTCAGTGTATACTGGAGGATAGTAATACTATCCTACATCCCTAATCTATGTAGAGGGAGGGAGGATAATAAAGCAGGAGGCCCCTAGCCGTCTCCCACCACCCCTTCTGACATATCATAGCCCTGAAGACACTACACTCACCATGGGAAAATTCATGAAATCTCAAGGACTCGCGTCCATGTTAGCACAGTCCTCAAACCCAGGTTTCTTCCCTCCACCACTCCTCCTAGCTCCGCCTGGCTTTGGCTTAGCTTAGCACAGCTTTGTGATCTTTAAGAGGAGAGGAAAAGACTGACAGTTATTCTCGCACAGTACCAATGGATTTATATGAGTCTTTATGGATTTATATGAGTCTTTATGGATTTATATGAGTCTTTATGTCCAAACGACTACGATATGTAGGAAATATTACGTGTCAATATGTCTGAATTCTTTTTAATGATCTACTTTATCTTTCTATCCGTTTCTTTCATCATCTATATATCAATCTGATCTCTCTCTCTCTCTCTCTCTCTCTCTCTCTCTCTCTCTCTCTCTCTCTCTCTCTCTCTCTCTCTCTCTCTCTCCCAAGGTGCCATTTCTTAGTAAACTTGAGGAAAAGCTGGTTTGGTCTATGTACCATTCAGAAATTTAAAGAGTGTGTCATCTCGTGTATGATTATAGCTCAGAGATTCAACCAGAAACAGAGAGAGAAAAAAAGAAATATGCGGTGCGAATAACTCCTTAACCACGACGGTACGACTCACGAGCATTGTCGTACGACCTTTGAACACGGCACTACGACTGTTGAACATGGAGGTAAGACCGTTAAGAAGGATAGTACGCTTTTCTAACCTAAGCCTTAAGGTTGAGTTTAAAAAGGCCAAGCCGTCATACCCAATGGTCGTACCGTCGTGCTAAAGGGTCGTAACCCTCGTGGTCAAGGGTGATATCCTCATACTCAGACAGTAAAGCAGCCAAAGAAGGCCTAAATTTCCACAACACAGTTATATATATATATATATATATATATATATATATATATATATATATATATATATATATATATATATATATATGGCGTCTTAGGTATGTCTCTTCCTTGTAAATCAATTGGCTTCGTCGTCTTCTACCTCATTCTGGTGTCTACCCTGACGATGTGATCATTACACGAAAGTGCACTTGGGAATTTATCTTGTTTCATTCCCTAATATATATATATATATATATATATATATATATATATATATATATATATATATATATATATATATATATATATATATATATCTGATTAGAGTTAGATAAAAATGCACGAAATTGTTATGTAAACAGTTTACAATTCATGTTCTTGTCGAGGCATATCTGCTTACTGGGCGAACATTCCACAAAACTGCAATCTGGTTTTCCCTGAAAAAATATTTTTCCTGTTGTTATTGAGAAGGTATTGCGATATGCGTATTTGAGCATTCCGCAACGCTGCTTTGATTCTTGTTACCGGTCCATTGATGTTGCTGATATTTGTCAATGTATTTTTGTCACTGCGATTTCGATCTCTCTCTCTCTCTCTCTCTCTCTCTCTCTCTATATATATATATATATATATATATATATATATATATATATATATATATATATATATATATATATATATATATTATCCCTGGGGATAGGGGATTAAGAATACTTCCCACGTATTCCCTGCGTGTCGTAGAAGGCGACTGAAAGGGAAGGGAGCGGGGGGGGCTGGAAATCCTCCCCTCTCGTTTTTAGTTTTCCTAATGAAGGAACAGAGGACGGGGGCCAAGTGAGGATATTCCCTCAAAGGCTCAGTCCTCTGTTCTTAATGCTACCTCGCTAACGCGGGAAATGGCGAATAGTTTAAAAGAAAAAGAAAATATATATATATATATATATATATATATATATATATATATATATATATATATATATATATATATATATATATATATGCGATTATAGCCCACAGTATAACGGTTAGCGCTCCTGACCGTGACGCGTTCACGGGCCGCCCAGGGTCGAGCGCATAGGTTCGAGTCCTAGTTGCGGCAGTCGGTCCACAGTCAACGCAGCTGTTCATGCGTTAATGAGATGGTTTTGATTAGGGCCTCGGCTGCTTGTGCCGTCTCAGCTAACATAAAGGAAAAGATAATCTGATGGATTTGTGTCTGTCATGTATTATTCTATGCTGATGAGTTATGATAATATTGCCTATGATCTTTTGATGAGCTTAAGATATATTTGATGTCTCTTGATATAAGACTAACTCAGGGTGTAATCATTATTAATGGACTGATGAAAGAATTATCATAATCTATATAAATGATTGTACTAACATCGGTGAGATTATTCGAAACTGTATGGGTTAGCGAATTTCATCTCTTCATAGTCACTACAGTAAGTAGTATTGTACGAAAGAATTTTTCGTGTAATACAACATATGTAGTATGGTACTGTAGCCTTAACATACAGCAATTCATCACATCACAGAAAACGACCGTCTGTATTTTGCTGTAGTTTTGTTTTTTTTTTTTTCGCTGGCGTTGCTCAACTCGAGTGAAAACCTCTAACCTCATTTTCGTTCAGGAAGTCTTCTTAATAATATGAACGAACAAAATTTTGTCTATACTAATAGCATTTGATCTTGGTGAAGTTGAATTAGATGAAGCTCGTTTGGCGGGGTTGTGCTTCGTCTGTGTCGTCTGCTAATGTTCTCACCCGTGTCTGTATCGTCATTTGGTGCAAAATCAAGCAAAATACGGATTCGCCAATATTTTGGCGCGGGCTCATGTCGATGACAGCTTGTTGTTGGGTATGCCTTAACTGGCACAGGTCAAGTATGTGTGCTTGTGGTGCCATTTCTGGCATAGATGGACCAGTATTTCTCCTTAGTGTGGTAGGTTCTTTTAGATGTGTGTGTGTGTGTGTGTGTGTAGCGTGATGACTTTTTCAACCCACATAATCTCTGTGGTCATTACCCTTGAGGCTAATACACTACTTTTTGTACTATTTTCCTCTTGGTTAGTGCAGTTGTACTTTGTTGTACTCTTATCATAGTGTACTGTTATCTGCAGGACAGATAAGATAGTATTATACTTTTTCTGTAAATATCTTCCTACCATTTTCTTGTTGATAATCTTGCTTGTCTTGTACCGTCCTCCTAATAATTAACCCACTTGCATCAGATTCAAATCTTGCTGGCAAACTTAAATATACACCATTATCCTCAGTGTAACTATTGCTATTAACATAAATTCATTTATAGTGTGCACACCTGCTTCCTGTTTTACGAATTTCTATAAGTTCGTAGCCACCGCACTGTAGATGTATATGTTTGAACGACAAACCTCTTGTCACTGATCAGCACAAGTCGGCTATTACACTGTTGTCACCGTGTGAGACGCGATCCAGAACAGAGGTAAGTCCTTGTCCTTGTAGAAGACGAATACTGCCTAGGGAGCTAAGTCACTGGATATATCTAACACATGCATGGCTGATTCCCATGGTGGCAAGTGATGTTCAAGGACGTGGTTGCGATTTAGTACACAGTTGGGGGGTTTTCACACCTCTGTGTACTTAGAGTTTCTTCCAGTCTAACCATTAGTGACGCTGATTCCATCATTTCGTGGAGTAAAATGACCCGAATGAAGTTTTTTTTCTTTTTTCTCTACCCCCCAGACTTAACAATCACCAGCTCACGACACTTGACCCTGATTGGCCTGGACTCTCTGTTATGACACATGACCTCAACTGACCTGAATTCAGGGTGCAAACCGTGAAAACATCAGGTCACCAACTGGTCATTACTAGTGTCGAGAGAGGCGTTACTTAAGTCAGACTGTTGGTGTGGTTATTAAGTACCAGGGTCATTATTTGAGAGATAAGTCTAACACCTACATACACTCTCCTTATGGCTATGGCTTATGTAGAGTGTCAAATACAGACTATCAGACATCGCCAACCAAGACGCTGGCTTTCCTCAAAGGTGGATTGTCATCTGCAATAAGAGCCGGAAGTGTCACACTTGCTGACTGTCTTAAACAAAAGAAAAAAAATAGTCCAGGTATGTGTAATTCGTGCGAACGTCCGTGTCAGGTACCAAAAAATTTCACTCCCTGTCGTCCTGTCGGGTGGGGGGAAAATGCTGTCCTCCTCCTCCTCCTCCTCCTCCTCCTCCTCCTCCTCTCCTCTCCTCCTCCTCCTCCTCCTCCTCTTCTGCTAACCCTAGGTCTTGGCCGGCCTTTTAAGAATTCGAAAAAGTACGAATACCGCTGTCGTTCGCTGGGAGGAGCTTATAGCGATGACAAAGGAAAACATATGGCTACGTCCTTGCTTCTTATTTTTTTCTACGAACCTATTGATAAACTCATACAAAACGCAAGAATCCTACAAGGATTCGGTTGAGACAAATGTTGTGTCTTCCTGTCACGCGCCACATACAAAAAAAAAATAATGATGATAAAAATATATTCTTATTTTTCTATTTCCATACGAAAATAATTGAGCAATTTTGACTAACGGATGAAAATAGACTTCGTTATATCAAATTTGCTGCCACCAGTATGGGAGATGTATTTGTATTGTGTTCTGTCGTCAATATAATTGTTGTGTTGGGCATCATGTGGTGGATGAAATCTAATATTCTACGTTGTTAAGTAATATATATATATCTTTAAATGTAGTCTTGCTTGTTCACACAAAGGTAATCAAACAATACACGCTTGAGTTTCCTCCACCAAATTGTTGAATCTGTATCAAAGAAATTTTTAGTGGATATATATATATATATATATATATATATATATATATATATATATATATATATATATATATATATATATATATATATGATCTAATTTTGCACGATGAGTTACCCTTCGCGTATATTGCTGTTATTGTATTATTGACATCAACGAAAACGTACCATTTTTTATACGAGAATCGATTCATCATCAAGGTCATGCATGTGGTGAAGTCATGCATGGTGTTAGAACTATTTTAAACGCGCTGAAAAACAAAAAAAGGTTCTGAAGAATTTTTTTTCTTTTCGATTGGTGGTTATATCTGGACGCTGGCGGCCTTTATATTCTCTGACTTTGACGGCCTTTATTTTGTCTATGTTAATTTCATGGCATGAATATTGTTTTTATGACATGTTTGACAGGCGTTTAATCTGGTAATGTATAAACTCATTTATTGTAATGTTTTCGAGTCAATGATTTCGTCATTTACTGTAATATTTTCGATTTAAAGATAATTTCTTGTGTTATGTAGATATGTATAGTGGTCAACACTTGAACTTTTCCTTTGCCAATCGTTTTTTTTTTATATATACCGGATTGGCTGATCTCTAGTCCCATCTTACGCATAGTATCTGAGGGAGTGGCGAATCTATGATCCCTTTTTACTTTTGGCTTACTTTGGATTAGCTAGTCTCTGATCCCCTATTACTTCTGGTTTATATGAGAGGTGCTAATATTAATCTAATCCCTCTTGCGAAGACGGATTAGAATTTGGTGATTCTTCAGCATTCACACTGTCACGTCTGTGGTTCCTATGAGTAGAGTGATTGGCCAATCCCTGGTCTGTCGAACCATTGATTTCAATCATACATGTGAGTGATTGGTTTTTGGCCAATCCCTGGTCTGTCGAATCATTGATTTCAATCATACATGTGAGTGATTGGTTTTTGGCCCTTTCTTTTTTAATTCGCTCGTAAGAAGAGTTCAGTCACTCGCCTAATCCTTGTGTAACCATCATACGAATTATTTCTCATTACAGACTCGTCCCTTTAGCTCTCATTTGAGTCGTCCGAATAGTCAGTTCAGTCTCTTTCGTCTGGCTAGTCCTCGAAGCCTGGAATCTGATCACTCCATCGGTCAGTCTGTCTCATCGTCCACTACGACGTGACCTTAACATGCGTTTATCTCTGACAGATCAATACACACTATGCCAAGGATACATCGCGTCCCCCCAACCCCCGAACTCCCTCCCTGTTGAGGGAAGACTCGACGTTCCACCCATCAGCAATGCCCTGCGTTTACAGGTGTGTGTAGTGGCGACTGCCACAGGTGTGTTAAGAGGCCACTAACACAAGTGTTTGAGGGGTGACTGTTACAGGTGTGTAAGGGGTTGACTGGCATAGGTGTGTAGAGATGATTAATACAGGTAATGCAGACATGACTGCTACAGACTTATTGGGCTGTTATATGTAGAAATCACTGTCTTAAATCTGTCAGTTTGTCTTTGAGCGACGTGTCAGTCCGTCTTTGCAAACCTGTCACAATTATGTTGATTAAACCGTCGAGGGTGAATGATACACCTGTCGTGGGTCTGTCGAACTAACTGTCATTTAATTAGGTTCGTTTTCCTTATGACTGGCATGACCATGTCATCTCCCACATTTGTATCACAAGGAAGAGACAGGTCTCCACGATGTGTCCGGATCTCCCACAAGACTCCGATGATAGACGAAGGGGGATTGAGTTTCTCCCCTCCTGCCGAGACGTGTGATTGGATTCCAAACACCTAAATGAACTCTCTAAATGGATTTGGATCCTCTTCCCCTCAAAAAAAAGAGAAAATCTTCACATGGAACGTAGATAACTCGCTATATCCTGAACCCTCGTGACCTTTCCGCCTAGGCTCTCTCCAGTGACCCAGTTGACCTTTCCAAACCACCCGGTTGGTTTCCGATCGCCGTATCCCCCCCCCCCCCTGCGTTAACTCGCTCGCTATTTCTTTCATCATCAAACCGAAGATCATTTTTCAATGCTTTTGTCTCCCTCGTAACGTTATATTCCCCTCAGTGACTCAACCTGCGCTTCGGTGAAGTCTACGTCGTCCTTATCATTGTCCAAACACTTGGAAGATGATTTGAAATATGTTTTGAGAGAGTGGAGCATTCCATCCACCAGTCTACAGAAGCAGGGGTCTATTTTCCATGCATCAGTGTGAATACTAGTTCATATTTCCCTCTTTGTTACGCCTACTTAGCATAGGTCCCTTTTCACATGGGGATCTTTCGACTGCTTTTGATGTTTAACTATGGTCCCTGTTCTCCACTTACCTACATCGTGTTTATACCCTCCTCATGTTCACCACCCATGTGCACTCTCTCCTCCTCCTCCTTCGATAAGATGTCTTTGTATTGTGAGTCAAAAACTCGCCATGTTTATTCTACGCATTAACTTGTGATATGGCAAAAATTTTGTCTTTTGATTGTATCTTGTAACTCCTTAACACTCTCTCATACGACCTGTGACTTGCCTTCTCTTTCTATTTGGCATATATATATATATATATGTATATATATATATATATATATATATATATATATATATATATATATATATATATATATATATATATATATATATATATATATGACATTTACAAGAGTGTGTCTGATCTAGGTAGCTTCGCCCTTTGACTTTATCAGTTCTGTCATGTCATATACCCGTATGACAGTGCGTTTCCAAGCTTGCCACAAGGATCGTACTCATCAGGTCAAAGGTTAGATAAACACCCAAGGGAATACTATAAATCTTTAGGTTTAGGGTCTTCTTTAAGTCAGTAATACAGTTTAGGGATTCCAGCCTCACACATCTCCCCTGCTTTGGGATAAAATTGCAATAATCTCAGGTCGGAAGGTTTTCTTTTAACTGCGTTGACTTCCCAGAAAACAATTGGTTTACGTTAATCCTCAGTGTCGGCAGAAGTGTACCGAGAATATACCTGGAAACACCGAATACACACACACACACACACACACACACACACACACACACACACACACACACACACACACCAGCCTAAGCCAGATACCCATTAATTAACCAGCGAGACAAAATGGTGTGCGAAGGAATATTTTCATGGTTCTTTTTACTGCACATGAAATTTTGACTGGCTCCTGTGTTCGTCGACAATTCTGGGAGGAAAAATACATATAGAAATATAGATTATATGAATAGATGTACAGGTGAGGAATTCCCGTGGATAGCGAACCAAGCAAGTGTCATTACCTGTAATACTACACCAGTGGTAACCACCTAACCACACCAGCCACCTACCCGCATCAACCACCCCGACCAAACCAGCCAACCTCTCCCTCCCTCCCTCCCTCCCTCCCTCCCCTCTAAGAAGACCCTTCACAACCTCCACAACCTTTATGAAGCCAAACAGTCCTCATAATCACACAATACCTCATAACCCCCCAGTCCTCATAACTACACAATCTCACAACCAACACAAAACCTTCCCACCACGCACTTACAACCCCCACTCATAACCACATAACCCCCACAGTCATTCGATTTCTTCAAGCTATCAGTCAACCCTCGCTCTCACAAACAGACATTCCTCACAACCTCCTCATCCATGAGTCTCCGTTACCTCACGGTCGCCTCATCCATCTAACCAATCCTCACTTTGACACACAAATGCATTGTTTGATGCTGTGCCAGAACTTCTTGGGTCTAGAGATACGAACGAAGGAACTCAGAGAGAGAGAGAGAGAGAGAGAGAGAGAGAGAGAGAGAGAGAGAGAGAGAGAGAGAGAGAGAGTATGGGGGGTGGCGGTACGAATAATTCATATGGAGTGGGGTGGTGTTGGGTGAGGAGGTTGTGATGGATGAGAAAGAGATGAGGAGGAGAGAGGAAAAAGACAGTGAAGGGATGAGGAGAGATGTGGAAAGTGGAAGTTATTGGCCGTATCAGACATGATGATTCCTGAAGACTGAAGATGAGATGATAGAAGATACGTTAATGATAATGGCGGGTTAGTGGTTCATATGGAAATGGAAACTGGATCCGAAGATGAAATAGAAAAAGAAATAGATGCAGAGTTATAGGAGGGGTAAGGGTTGACTCAAGGACAAGAAGAAGAAGAAGAAGAAGAAGAAGAGAAGAGAAGGAAGAACTAGAAGGAGAAGACTTAGAAAATATAGAAGTGGGTATACAATATAAGGACGTTAACAATGATGATATCGTAGAAGAAGGAGAAGTAGAGAAAGACGCAGAGGAAGAGAACAGAGAGAGAGAGAGAGAGAGAGAGAGAGAGAGAGAGAGAGAGAGAGAGAGAGAGAGAGAGAGAAGATGTAGAGGAGGATGTAAGAAACACAGAACGTGAAAGACAGTGTTGAAGAAGGGAAGAGACCAAATCAGAATATAGAAAAGAAGACACAGCAAAACGTCGACACAGAGAGGAAAAAAAATGAACACATATACACAAAAGTAAACAGAGGAAGACACGTTTACCAACGACCGAAGCTCTAGAAGGTGAGGGGGAGATGGTGTCCACCCTCCATACTAGGCAATAAGTGTGTGTGTGTGTGTGTGTGTGTGTGTGTGTGTGTGTGTGTGTGTGTGTGTGTGTGCGTGTGTGTCGGGGGGGGGCTCCGGCTCCCTACTACACCACGATAACTGTGAGGCTCACCTGTTCCCTCCCTACCTCCCTCACTCCCTCCATCCCTCCCTCACCTGATCTCCCCTCCCACTCCCCGGCACACACCTCCTCCTCCTCCTCCTCCCTCTCCTCCCTCCTCCTTCACTCCCTCTCCCTACCCCAGCCTACGATCAATAGATGCTACGTTTGCGTCCCTCCCTCCCTCCATCCATCCATCCCTCCCTCCCTCCCCACACCCTTCCCACACATCATCCTGGAACAATTTCTGGAAGTCGAGTGAGAGCTGTGGTCAAACTGCATCAGTCTCTCTTCAACTATACGACCGGATTCTATAATTACAGTATTTGATACAGAAAATCACGAGACACAAAGATTTGTTGCATTCAAACAACGAAGCGAAGTGAAAAGAAAAATGCAATTTCTGTGGGGGGCAATTGTGCCATTTTGGGTCAACAGTACAACACAAGATGGTTGTAGGTTTATTCTTTTTACGAGTAGGATTTCTTAGGTTAACCTTCACCTAGTTCCCTGGCGGGAGCCACACCTGATGGCATGCGGTCACGGAGGAGGAGGAGGAGGAGGAGGAGGAGGAGGGTGGTCAAGCAAGGCGGCCACAACGGGTCGACGGGCACAGCACCTGCCTCGCCTTCTGCAAGAGGTGGCTATGGCGGTGATGATGGGCTGTAGATAGGGTTGTGCGGAGGAGGGTGGATGTGTTGGAAATGAGATGTTTGTGGACAAGATGCGGTGTGAGGTGGTTTGATCGAGTAAGTAATGAAAGGGTAAGAGAGATGTGTGGTAATAGAAAGAGTGTGGTTGAGAGAGCAGAAGAGGGTGTATTGAAATGGTTTGGTCACATGGAGAGAATGATTAAGGAAAGATTGACAAAGAGGATATAAGTGTCAGAGGTGGAGGGAACGAGGAGGAGTGGGAGACCAAATTGGAGGTGGAAGGATGGAGTGAAAAAGATTTTAAGCGAACGGGGCCTGAACATGCAGGAGAGTGAAAGGTGTGCAAGGAATAGGGTGAATTGGAACGATGTGATATACTGGGGTCGACATGTGTCAGTGGATTGAACCAGGGCATGTGAAGCGTCTGGTGTAAACCATGGAAAGTTTTGTGGAGCCTGGATGTGGAAAGGGAGCTGTGGTTTCGGTGCATTACACATGACAGCTAGAGACATGAGTGTGAACGAATGTGGTCTTTGTTGTCCTTTCCTGGCACTACCTCGCGCGCGCGCGGGGAAGGATGGGGTGCCGTTTCATGTGTGGCGGGGTGGCGACGAGAATGGATGGGGGCAGCAAATATGAGTGTGTACATGTGTATATATGTATATGTCTGTGTATGTATATGTATGTATACGTTGAAATGTATGGGTATTTATATGTTCGAGTGTGGGCGTTTATGTATATACATATGTATTTGGGTGGGTTGGGCCATTCTTTCGCGGGAGACAGCGAATAAATATATGATAATAATGATAATAATGATAGTTATATATATATATATATATATATATATATATATATATATATATATATATATATATATATATATATATATATATATATATATATATATATATATATAAAGTACATCCAAGGAGGTGAGCGTTCGATGTCTTGATGCCTTGTTGCTTTGGTAGGAGACAGTCTAAGGGAGGCAGTATATCGTGCGCGAGGAGGTAAAGGTCAAATATTTTGAGCTGGTGATGGTGAAGACCCGACATTTTCAGTAGATACTGCTAGAGGTGCCCAGAGAATTCAAGAGATGTTGTTTCAAGACCCATCTTGCCGTGAAGAGGATATATTGAGGGAACCAAGACATGGGGAAGGAGGTCAAGAGGTTATAGGAGAGGTCAGGGGGTCAAAAGATTTGTGTTGAAATATCTCTATATTTTATTTTTTTTTCACAATAGGGTATTGTGGTTCTCTTGTGTCATCACAAGGTGTTGTGGAGCCACTGTTTCCAGCAGACGGTAATGTTATAAGATCTCTCACCGTGATAATCCACTCGTATTGAAATGTCTGACTACAGTAACAACATCGAACGTAGGACTAGGGGAACTAACAACGAAAGATGATACCGACTCACCAACCACAGTCTCCCAGTCTCGTAGGCCCACAACATACGTGAGCTGAGTCGACCAACTGTTGTTTCAACTTTCTCTCCAAGGAACGGAATCCCTCCACTCTCTCTCTCTCTCTCTCTCTCTCTCTCTCTCTCTCTCTCTCTCTCTCTCTCTCTCTCTCTCTCTCTCAGCTACGCCGTCGCCGAGGAAGGGGAGCTGAGAGACTCCAGGGGAACCCTGGCCAGGAAGTGTGTGTGGCACATGTTGCTGGATGTTTGTGAACTACGAGAGAGGGAGGGAGATGATGGCGACTCCAAGACGCACCGGAAGGGAAAATAGGAAGGCGGGTCCTTAAGGGACTCAAAGGTCGGGAATCCTGAACAAGTTTTCATCCTCGTCTTTCATTGGCTCAGCCCGACTGACTGAACCTGGATACTCAGTTCGCCATTTAGAGCATCATCCTGGAGAAGACAGAGGAACGTGGAGGTACCAGGTAGTCTTGATATACGAACGAGAATATCTGTCTACCACAGAACAGCGACGAGTGAGGAGGAGGAGAGGGTCATGGTGTGTGTGTGTGTGTGTGTGTGTGTGTGTGTGTGTGTGTGTGTGTGTGTGTGTGTGTCCCACACGTCGGAGGGTTCAGGGCTTCGTCTGCGTTAGTACCCCGCTATACCTCCGTTGGAGCCTAGGTGAGGAGGACGTGGTGGGCGTGGCAGGGTGAAAAGGCAGGCGAACTTGGAGGTGGCAGTCAGCGGAGAGTGAGATAAGAGGCTGTTGAAGCTCGATACTCCATGAGGGCGGCAGGAATGTTTGCCTGAGGTCCTCCGTCGGGAGAAGAGAGGGAGGTGGGGCGAAAAAAAAAGAAAAAGAAATGTTACTGATAAGCACTTTCAGACAAGGCTGAACATTCGGCTGGGAATGGACGTGTCTATTCTCCCTTGCCACAGAGATACAGCAGAGTTTGAGGGCGTTTTAGTTCATTAATATTATCTCATTCTCTCTCTCTCTCTCTCTCTCTCTCTCTCTCTCTCTCTCTCTCTCTCTCTCTCTCTCTCTCTCTCTCTCTCTCTCGCTCTCTCTTTCTCTCCCGGAGAGTAATGAGGAATCTAAGAAACCTATATAATAAAGATCGTATCGTGGTCTGGATCCGCGGGCCTCATTACTTTTACGGCTGTGTCTCCTTATTATTCATTAGTGTTTGGGGTATCTAGTCTCGACACCCACCCCGAGATTTCACACTTTTCGACGCGGGAAAATGTAAATTAATTTCACACCGAGGATGCAGTGGCTCAATCATGAGTGAGTGAGTGACTGGCTTACTTGCTTGCGTGCTTGCTTGCTGGAGTTTTCGTTTTTGTCTTTATTTTGACCTCTTGCCTGATAGACGTTGGGATCTATGTCCACAGAACGCATAATCCGATGACCTCATCACCCCGTGACCCCAGAAACCGTAGGTTTGTTTTGTAGTAATCATTTGTTTCAGTGGAGTCTAAGAACGATGTATCTTGGGAAGTACGAGTGGAGTGTCTTCCATACTTGCAATCCTGAGCAATCATAGACCTTTGAATGCTCAGCTGATGTCTTTCGCTTCTTATCTCAAAAACTGGAAGTGATGAGAAGGTTCGATACGAAAGTTCGAAACTAGATATCATATTGTCCGGCCATTTTTGTCATATTTCCTTTTAAGGATCCTTGAGACTACATAGACTGTTGGCTTCGCATATCTAGAGGCCTTTGGTGGATCGATTGAGACCGAAGTTGCTTCGGAGAGGCCTTTGGTGGATCGATTGAGACCGAAGCTGCTTCGGAGAGGCCTTTGGTGGATCGGTTGAGACCGAAGCTGCTTCGGAGAGGCCTTTGGTGGATCGGTTGAGACCGAAGTTGCTTCGGAGAGGCCTTTGGTGGATCGGTTGAGACCGAAGCTGCTTCGGAGAGGTCGTCTGTGTGGGTTTGTCCGACATCTTAAAAAGTTTTTTTCACGTGCGCGACAACGCATGAATCTTCCCATCTGCTCACGAAAGCAAGAACTGGATTTGGTTACGAATTTAGTTCCTCGTCCTCTGCGAAATAACTGTATGTAACCAACTGGTTATTATAAGACTTACAGATTATTTATTCATTTATTGTCAATTACCGAACACGTATCGCTTGTAGAGTGTATAGAGAAGCAGTTAGCGAACCCAACACGTTTTCAAAATAACTAACTCATGAATATAGCGAAGTCTGCCTAAATGGCAGATATCTTAAAATTCACACAAAAAAAAAAAAAAAGAAATGGAGTTCTGATTGCATTTTGGCCTTTGTTGGATGTACAACTGCGATGCAGACTTTTCAAAACACTTCCCCCGGCCGAGCCTGAGCGAACTGTTAGCATTTACTAGATTTATGGCATTTAATGGACTCGTGAAAGCAGGAAAGGTCAGGTTGGATCACATGTTGTGTCAGCGTGTAAGACACGGCCTTCAAGCAGCCTACAGTGGATGGTGTCCACAGGGGGGGCCCTTTTAAAGTGTAGGCAGGATCAGGGCGACTCATGGAGAGTTGGTGGAAAACTACGATTCGTCCTCCAAAATGTAGTGATCCTCAGCCATATATATATATATATATATATATATATATATATATATATATATATATATATATATATATATATATTTAGGGGTCGAGTATGACGTGATCCTTGAAGAGTTACTTGATCGTGAAGCCTCCACTAAGCCCGCTCCATCTGCATCGATTAATGGGCGTCAGAATTGTGAGTGTGGTATTCATTGCTGTTGGAGTTGACGTCCCTGTCCCCTGACGAGTAAGAGAAAGAAAACGAGATCGATCGAAAACGAGATCGATCAAGAGATTGAAAAAGAGATCGATCAAGAAAAGAAAACGAGATCGATCAAGAGATTGAAAACGAGATCGATCAAGAAAAGAAAACGAGATCGATCAAGAGATTGAAAACGAGATCGATCAAGAAAAGAAAACGAGATCGATCAAGAAAAGAAAACGAGATCGATCAAGAGATTGAAAACGAGATCGATCAAGAAAAGAAAACGAGATCGATCAAGAGATTGAAAACGAGATCGATCAAGAAAAGAAAACGAGATCGATCAAGAGATTGGAAACGAGATCGATCAAGAAAAGAAAACGAGATCGATCAAGAGATTGAAAACGAGATCGATCAAGAAAAGAAAACGAGATCGATCAAGAGATTAAAAATGAGATCGATCAAACCACATTAGTAAACCTCCCGATTGCTCGCGTGTCATGGTCAACTTGCCTCCAAGGAATCGTGAAACAAAAACTAGGTAGTGGGTTATATACCTTTCATTTTTCTTGTTTTTTTTTTCTTTCTTTCATTTTCTACCCCTGAGGGAGAGGGAGGAATAGGGGGAGAGGAGGAGGTGGTGGAGGGGAGGGAGGGACATTGGGTGTAAATCCTTCCAAATCCCTCCAGCGCTGGGGCAGGAACTCTATTGGTTTCTTGACACAGGTTGTATTGCTCAGCACCTCCACACCTCTGATGTTCCACCACTACCGTAACACGTGAACCTCTATCACTGCACCACCACAGCACGAGCACCCGTTTTACTCCACCACCACAGACCACCACAGCACGTCCACCCATATTACTCCACCACCAGAGACCACCACAGCACGTCCACCTCTATCACTGCACCACCACCGACCACCACAGCACGTCCACCCGTATTACCCTACCACCACAGACCACCACAGCACATCCACCAGTATTATACCACCGCCACAAAAACGCCACAGCACGTCCACCCGTATTACTTCACCACACAGACCTTCACAGCACGTCCACCAATGTTACTCCACCACATAGATCATTACAGCACATCCACCTCTGTTCTTCCACCACTCTCTTACTCCACTGTTACACACTACAAAATAACCAGGGCGTCAAACTCTCAGAGCCTCCTTACAACCCCATCCTATTATAACCTTTTTAACTCAACTCACGTGGAACCTCGTCTTTCCTACCATGACTCCATAACCATCGCAGCGTCAAAGCCACTTCTACAACCAACCACCATGGATCTACCTCCCTCCTTACCTTCCACAGCAAACCTCCACCGACTCCTCCTTATCTACACCAACAAACTCCCCGTAAATCCACTACAACCATTACCACAAACTCTCCAACTATTGCTACCATACCCTTTCCCATGACTGTATAGTAACAACCAAAGCCTCTCCATAACCCAGAGGTCGATGGTTTCTCATGATTATACTATCACAACCCTTATTATTCACAAATGTTATTCTTCTCCGCATCAAAACAATAAATAATTCACTACAGCCACCTTAACCTGACCTGCATACTTTTGCAAAAAAAAAAAAAAAATTGAAAACACAAAGACATTAGATTCTCCACAACCTCCACTTTTACGTATTCCCAGCCCAAACGCGAACCCATAAAAGCAAATATTACAACACGTTCATTGCCACATCTATGACCCGACCTCGACGACCGACTGTGGGTTATCGTCTTCAAGACATGGCCTCAGGAGCTGTCGAGCGATATCGAGGAGTTGGGGAGGAGGAGGAGGAGGAGGGAATAGATGAAGGGAAAGGTTGTAGAACAAAGAGGAAGGAAAAGACGGGAAGGTAAACGAGTTATTAGGATAAGGAGAAATTATTTGAGATGAATGGGACGAGTTTTTAGAGAAATGGCTGGATGAAAGAACAAAGTGGATGAGGGAAACAGATGGATAAGAGAGAAAGATAGAGGGATAAGGGGAAACAGATGGTTCAGAGTAACAGATGGGTAAAAAAGAAATGGTTGGGTAAAAAAATGTAAAGCCTGATGCAGTCTTACGTATGTATAAATCTTCCGAAAAAAAAATTGAAGATTCAGATTTATTCTGGTATAAAGACCTTTATGTATATATCATCAGAATTAAAGGGCTTTCAACAACTCGTATTTAAAGGCACTTAGGGTAAATTCCTTCAGGTGAAGTCTGTCATACTATCTGTCAAGTGGTTGAAGTACAGACTCTCAAAATCATAAAGTTTCTGAGGATAGATTTTCTCTTATGTCTCACGAGAGGTGAACGAGTTCATTTACAATCACGCGGATGTACGGTCTTTCAAATCAATGAAATATTTCTAGATCAAAACCCCGTAGATGTAAAGATCTTACACGCAGAGTCTGAAATGGAAGACATGACATGTAAACGACTTCAGGAGAAGGTGTAGAATATATTAGATCTCTTCAGTTTAGAAAAAAATAATACGAAATAAGAAAGCCTTATGCATTATAAATTCTCCTAAGTCTACCTTGAAGACTTAAAGAGCATTTCACTGCCAAACGCCCCTCTCGGTGTCCCATAAATTCCAGTAGGCGAAAGCAACAGTAATGCTTGCGTAGCGAGAAAGAATTTTCATTATGGTCCCATTGAAATACTTGAATCTCAGATACTACAGTAATTAATGTTGGATATTTTACTAACATTAAATTATTATATTGCCGAAATGATACTTACATTTTCTTTGTGGTGAACTTGTTTATTTGCAATTGAATTTGCTGCTTCGTGTTCCTTCTAAATTCTCTGGTAGCTCTTTGTGGCATCGGCTTTGATGTAGGTCTGAGATTCATGTGGGCATTAATCTATTCTCTCTAATGATTTCATTAGCATACAAAGATTTTCATTTAAATCTAAGGAAGTTGAAAATCTGAGCAAAGAAATATAGCCTTGGACTTTTCTTGATTTTTTTGAAAAAATAGATTTTCTTGAAATTTTAGCATAGATACTTTTACGTATGCTGAATAGGAGTCTGTGGTCAAAATCTAAAAATTCGTATAATTACTCGAGTAATTAGCATTTAAATTTCATCATAATTAGTCCAGGTGCTAATTAAACGGTTAATATTATGAATTACAGTCTTTCGACACCAAATACTTAAATACCATATAAAATAACATCTATACACAAATTTTCATTAAAATCTGAGGAAATTGAAAATCTGAGTAAAAAATATGCACGCACAGCCTTGGATTTTTCTTGATTTTTTTTAACAAATAGATTTTCTTCAAATTTTCAGGATAGATACGTATATGTATGCTCAATACGAATCTGAGGTCAAAATCTAAAAATTCGTATGATTACTCGAGTAATTAGCATTTATTTTTTATCATAATTAGTCCAGGTGGTAATTATTAATACCGGTTAATATCATGAATTACAGTCTTTTGACTCAAAATACTTAAATAACATATAAAATAATATCTATAAAAAGATTTTCATTAAAATCTAAGAAAGTTGGAAATCTGAGCAGAAAAAAATTAATCTATTCTCTCTAATGATTTCATTAGCATACAAAGATTTTCAAAAAAATCTGAGGAAGTTGAAAATATGAGCAAAGAAATATAGCCTTAGATTTTTCTTGATTTTTTTGAAAAAATAGATTTTCTTCAAATTTTCAGCATAGATACTTTTATGTATGCTAAATACGAATCTGTGGTCAAAATCTAAAAATTCGTACAATTACTCGAGTGATTAGCATTTGTTTTTTATCATAATTAGTCCAGGTGGTAATTTTTAATACCAATTAATATCAGGAATTACGGTCTTTTGACTCAAAATACTTAAATCCCATATAAAATAACATCTATACAAAGATTTTCATTAAAATCTGAGAAAGTTGAAAATCTGAGCAAAAAAAAATGCTAGGCTATAGCCTAGGATTTTTCTTGATTTTTTTGAAAAAATAGATTTTCTTGAAATTTTCAGCAAGCATACTTTTATGTATGCTCAATACGAATCTGTGTCAAAATCTAAAAATTCGTATAATTACTCGAGTAATTAGCATTGTTTTTATCATAACTAGTCCAGGTGGTAATTATTAATACCGGTTAATATCATGAATTGCAGTCTTTTGACTCAAAATACTTAAATACCATATAAAATAACATCTATAAAAGGATTTTCATTAAAATCTGAGAAAGATGAAAATCTGAGCAAAAAAAATGCAAGGCTATATTATAGACTTAGATTTTTCTTGATTTTTTTGAAAAAATAGATTTTCTTGAAATTTTCAGCATAGATACTTTTATGTATGCTGAATACAAATCTGTGGTCAAAATCTAACGATTCGTATAATTACTCGAGTAATTAGCATTTAATTTTTATCATAATTAGTCCAAGTGGTAATTAACCGGTTAATATCATGAATTACAGTCTTTTGACTCAAAATACTGAAATCCTATATTGAATAATATCTATACAAAAATTTCATTAAAATCTGATGAAGTTGAAAATCTGAGTCAAAAAAAATGCTAGCCTTGGATTTTTCTTGATTTTTTTGAAAAAATAGATTTTCTTGAAATTTTCAGCATAGATACTTTTATATATGCTGAATACGAATCTATGGTCAAAATCTAAAAATTCGTATAATTACTCGAGTAATTAGCATTTGATTTTATCATAATTAGTCCAGGTGGTAATTATTAATACCAATATCATGAATTGCGGTCTTTTGACTCAAAATACTTAAATCCCATATAAAATAACATCTATAAATAGGTTCTCATTAAAATCTGAGAAAGTTGAAAAACTTGCCTTGCATTTTTCTTGATTTTTTTGAAAAAATAGATTTTCCTGAAATTTTCAGCATAGATACTTTTATGTATGCTGAATACGAATCTGTGGTCAAAATCTTAAAATTCGTATAATTACTCGAGTTTGACTCAAAATGCTTAAATCCCATATCAAATGATATCTATACAAAGATTTTCATTAAAATCTGAGAAAGTTGAAAATCTTAGCAAAAAAAAATGCCAGGCTATAGCCGCGGATTTTTCTTGATTTTTTTGAAAAAATAGATTTTCTTGAAATTTTCAGCATAGACAATTTTATGTATGCTGAATACGAATCTGTGGTCAAAATCGAAAAATTCATATAATTACTCGAGTAATTACCATTTGTTGTTTATCATAATTAGTCCAGGTGGTAATATTAATACTGGTTAAAATCATGAATTACAGTCTTTTGACTCAAAATACTTAAATCCCATATAAAATAACATCTATACAAAGATTTTCATTAAAATCTGAGAAAGTTGAAAATCTGAGCAAAAAAAATGCCTTGGATTTTTCTTGATTTTTTTAAAAGAATAGATTTTCTTGAAATTTTCAGCATAGATACTTTTATGTATGCTGAATACGAATCTGTGGTCAAAATCTAAAAATTCGTATAATTACTCGAGTAATTAGCATTCAATTTTTATCATAATTAGTCCAGGTGGTTATTAACCGATTAATATCATGAATTACAGTCTCTTGACTCAATATACTTAAATCCCATATTACATAATATCTATTCAAAGATTTTCATTAATATCTGATAAGTTGAAAATCTGAGCATAAAAAAAAATTTTTTTGGATTTTTCTTGATTTTTTTGAAAGATAGATTTTCTTCAAATTTTCTGCATAGATACTTTTATGTATGCTGAACACGAATCTGTGGTCAAAATCTAAAAATTCGTATAATTACTAAAGTAATTAGCACTTTTTTTTATCATAATTAGTCCAGGTGGTAATTATTAATACCGGTTAATATCATGAATTACAGTCTTTTGACTCAAAATACTTAAATGCCATATAAAATAACATCTATAAAAAGATTTTCATTAAAATCTGAGGAAGTTGAAAATCTGAGCAAAAACAATGGATTTTTCTTGATTTTTTGAAAAATAGATTTCCTTGAAATTTTCAGCATAGATACTTTTATGTATGCTGAATACGAATCAGTGGTCAAAATCTAAAAATTCGTATAATTACTCGAGTAATTTGCATTTATTTTTTATCATAATTACTCCAGGTGGTAATTATCACTACCGGTTAATATCATGAATTACAGTATTTTGACTCAAAATACTTAAATACCATATAAAATAACATCTATAAAAAGATTTTCATTAAAAACTGAGAAACTTGAAAATCTGAGCAAAAAAAAAATGGATTTTTCTTGATTTTTTTAAAAAAAATAGATTTTCTTGAAATTTTCAGCATAGATACTTTTATGTATGCTGAATTCGAATCTGTGGTCAAAATCTAAAAATTCGTATAAGTACTCGAGTAATTAGCATTTGTTTTTTATCATAATTACTCCAGGTGGTAATTATTAATACCAATATCATGGATTACGGTCTTTTGACTCAAAATACTTAAATCCCAAACAAAATAACATTTATACAAAGATTTTCATTAAAATCTGAGAAAGTTGAAAATATGAGCAAAAAAAAATGCATAGATACTTTTATGTATGCTGAATACGAATCTGTGGTCAAAATCTAAAAATTCCTATAATTACTCGATTGATTAGCACATAATCTTTATCATAATTAGTCCAGGTGGTAATTAACCGGTTAATATCATGAATTACAGTCTTTTGACTCAAAATACTTAAATCCCATATTAAATGATATCTATACAAAGATTTTCATTAAAATCTGAGAAAGTTGAAAATCTGAGCAAAAAAAATGCAAGGCTATATTATAGACTGAGATTTTTCTTGATTTTTTTGAAAACATAAATTTTCTTGAAATTTTCAGCGTAGATACTTTTATGTATGTTGAATACGTATCTGTGGTCAAAATCTAAAAATTCATATAATTACTCGAGTAATTAGCATTCAATTTTTATCATAATTAGTCCAGTTGGTAATTAACCGGTTAATATCATGAATTACAGTCTTTTGACTCAAAATACTTAAATCCCAAATTAAATGATCTCTATACAAAGATTTTCATTAAAATCTGAGGAAGTTGAAAATCTGAGCAAAATGCCTAGGATTTTTCTTGATTTTTTTGAAAAAATAGATTTTCTTGAAAATTTCGGCATAGATAATTTTATGTATGCTGAATTCGAATCTGTGGTCAAAATCTAAAAATTCGTATAATTACTCGAGTAATTACCATTTGTTTTTTATCATAACTAGTCCAGGTGGTAATTATTAATACCGGTTAAAATCATGAATTAGAGTCTTTTCACTCAAAATACTTAAATCCCATATAAAATAACATCTATACAAAGATTTTCATTGAAATCTGAGAAAGTTGAAAATCTGTGGTCAAAATCAAAAAATTCGTATAATTACTCGAGTAATTAGCATTCAATTTTTATCATAATTTGTCCAGGTGGTAATTAACCGGTCAATATCATGAATTACAGTCTTTTGACTCAATATACTTAAATCTCATATTACATAATATCTATTCAAAGATTTTTATTAATATCTGATAAGTTGAAAATCTGAGCAAAAAAAAAATGCCAGGCTATAGCCTTGGATTTTTCTTGATTTTTTTGAAAGATAGATTTTCTTCATATTTTCAGCATAGATACTTTTATGTATGCTGAATACGAATCTGTGGTCAAAATCTAAAAATTCGTATAATTACTCGAGAAATTAGCACATGTTTTTAATCATAATTAGTCCAGGTGGTAATTATTAATACCGGTTAATATCATGAATTACAGTCTTTTGACTCAAAATACTTAAATGCCATATAAGATAACATCTATAAAAAGATTTTCATTAAAATCTAAGAAAGTTGAAAATCTGAACAAAAAAAAATGAATTTTTCCTGATTTTTTTGAAAAATAGATTTTCTTGAAATTTTCAGCATAGATACTTTTATGTATGCTGAATTCGAATCAGTGGTCAAAATATAAAAATTAGTATAATTACTCGAGTAATTTGCATTTGTTTTTTATCATAAATAGTCCAGGTGGTAATTATTAATAACGGTTACTATCATAAATCACAGTATTTTGACTCAAAATACTTAAATACCATATAAAATAACATCTATAAAAAGATTTTCATTAAAATCTGAGAAAGTTGAAAAAATGAGCAAAAAAAAAATGGATTTTTCTTAATTTTTTAAAGAAAATAGATTTTCTTGAAAGTATCAGCATAGATTCTTTTATTTATGCTGAATTCTAATCTGTGGTCAAAATCTAAAAATTCGTATAATTACTCGAGTAATTAGCATTTGTTTTTATCATAATTAGTCCAGGTGGTAATTATTAATACCAATATCATGAATTACGGTCTTTTGACTCAAAATACTTAAATCCCATACAAAATAACATCTATACAAACATTTTCATTAAAATCTGAGAAAGTTGAAAATCTGAGGAAAAAAAATGCCCGGCTATAGCCTTGGATTTTTCTTGATTTTTTTGAAAAAATAGATTGTCTTGAAGTTTTCAGCATAGATACTTTTATGTATGCTGAATACGAATCTGTGGTCAAAACCTAAAAATTCCTATAATTACTCGATTAATTAGCATTTGTTTATCATAATTAGTACAGGTGGTAATTATTAATACCAACATCATGAATTACAGTCTTTTGACTCAAAATACTTAAATCCCATACAAAATAACATCTATACAAAGATTTTCATGAAAATCTGAGAAAGGTGAAAAACTGAGTAAAAAAAATGCTAGGCTATAGCCTTGGATTTTTCTAGATTTTTTTGAAAAAATAGATTTTCATGAAATTTTCAGCATAGATCTTTTATGTATGCTGAATACGAATCTATGGTCAAAAATCTTAAAATTCGTATAATTACTCGAGTAATTTGCATTTGTTTTTTATCATAATTAGTCCAGGTGGTAATTATTAATACCGGTTAATATCATGAATTACAGTCTTTTGACTCAAAATACTTAAATACCATATAAAATAACATCTATACAAAGATTTTCATTAAAATCTGAGAAAGTTGAAAATCTGAGCAAAAATCTGGGGTCAAAATCTAAAAATTCGTATAATTACTCGAGTAATTAGCTTTCAATTTTTATAATTAGTCCAGGTGGTAATTAACCGGTTAATATCATGAATTACAGTCTTTTGACTCAATATACTTAAATCCCATATTACATGATATCTATTCAAAGATTTTTATTAATATCTGATAAGCTGAAAATCTGAGCAAAAAAAAAATGCCAGGCTATAGCCTTGGATTTTTCTTGATTTTTTTGAAAGATAGATTTTCTTCAAATTTTCAGCTTAGATAATTTTATGTATGCTGAATACGAATCTGTGGTCAAAATCTGAAAATTCGTATAATTACTCGAGTAATTAGCACTTGTTTTTTATCATAATTAGTCCAGGTGGTAATTATTAATACCGGTTAATATCATGAATTACAGTCTTTTGACTCAAAATACTTAAATGCCATGTAAAATAACATCTATAAAAAGATTTTCATTAAAATCTGATAAAGTTGAAAATCTGAGGAAAAAAAATTGGATTTTTCTTGATTTTTTTGAAAAATAGATTTTCTTGAAATTTTCAGCATAGATACTTTTATGTACGCTGAATACGAATCAGTGGTCAAAATCTAAAAATTCGTATAATTACTCGAGTAATTTGCATTTATTTTTTATCATAATTATTCCAGGTGGTAATTATTAATACCGGTTAATATCATGAATTACACTATTTTGACTCAAAATACTTAAATACCATATAAAATAACATCTATAAAAAGATTTTCATTAAAATCTGAGAAAGTTGAAAATATGAGCAAAAAAAAAGGATTTTTCTTGATTCTTTTTTAAAAAAAATAGATTTTCTTGAAATTTTCAGCATAGATACTTTTATGTATGCTGAATTCGAATCTGTTGTCAAAATCTAAAAATCTGTATAATTACTCGAGTAATTAGGATTTGTTTTTTATCATAATTAGTCCAGGTGGTAATTATTAATACCAATATCATGAATTACGGTCTTTTGACTCAAAATACTTAAATCCCATACAAAATAACATCTATACAAAGATTTTCATTAAAATCTGAGAAAGTTGAAAATCTGAGCAAAAAAAATGCAAGGCTATAGCCTTGGATTTTTCTTGATTTTTTTGAAAAAATAGATTTTCTTGAAGTTTTCAGCATAGATACTTTAATGTATGCTGAATACGAATCTGTGGTCAAAATCTAAAAATTCCTATAATTACTCGATTAATTAGCATTTGTTTATCGTAATTAGTCCAGGTGGTAATTATTAATACCAATATCATGAATTACAGTCTTTTGACTCAAAATACTTAAATCCCATACAAAATAACATCTATACAAAGATTTTCATTAAAACCTGAGAAAGGTGAAAAACTGAGCAAAAAAAATGCTAGGCAATAGCCTTGGATTTTTCTTGATTTTTTTCAAAAATAGATTTTCTTGAAATTTTCAGCATAGATACTTTTATGTATGCTATATACGAATCTGTGGTCAAAATCTTAAAATTCGTATAATTACTCGAGCAATTAGCATTTGTTTTTTATCATAATTAGTCCAGGTGGTAATTATTAATACCGGTTAATATCATGAATTACAGTCTTTTGACTTAAAACACTTAAATACCATATAAAATAACATATATAAAATAATTTTCATTAAAATCTGAGAAAGTTGAAAATATGAGCAAAAAAAATGCCAGGCTATAGCCTTGGATTTTTCTTGATTTTTTTAAAAGAATAGATTTTCTTGAAATTTTCATCATAGATACTTTTGTGTATGCTGAATACGAATCTGTGGTCAAAATCTAAAAATTCGTATAATTAATCGATTAATAAGCATTTAATTTTTATCATAATTAGTCCAGGTGGTAATTAACCGGTTAATATCATGAATTACAGTCTTTTGACTCAAAATACTTAAAACCCATATTAAATGATATCTATACAAATTTTTTCATTAAAATATAAGGAAGTCGAAAATCTGAGCAAAAAAAAATGCCAGGCTATATAATCTGGGAGTTTTCTTGATTTTTTGAAAAAATATATTTTCTTGACATTTTCACCATAGAAACTATTATGTATGCTGAATACGAATCTGTGGTCAAAATCTAAAAATTCGTATAATTACTCGAAAAATTAGCCTTTGTTTTTGCTATAATTAGTCCAGGTGGTAATTATTAATACCGCTTAATATCATGAATTACAGCCTTTTGACTCAAAATACCTAAATCCCATATAAAATAACATCTATACATAGATTTTCATTAAAATCTAAGGAAGTTGAGAATCTGAGCAAAAAAAATGCCAGGCTATAGGCTAGGATTTTTCTTGATTTTTTTGAAAAAATAGATTTTCTTGAAACAATCAGCATAGATACTTTTATGTATGCTGAATACGAATCTGTGGTCAAAATCTAAAAATTCGTATAATTACTCGAGTAATTAGAATTTGTTTTATATCATAATTAGTCCAGGTGGTAATTATTAATACCAATATCATGAATTACGGTCTTTTGACTCAAAATACTTAAATCCCATACAAAATAACATCTATACAAAGATTTTCATTAAAATCTAAGAAATTTGAAAATCTTAGCTAAAAAAAAAATGCAAGGCTATAGCCTAGGATTTTTCTTGATTTTTTTGAAAAAAATAGATTTTCTTGAAGTTTTCAGCATAGATACTTTTATGTATGGTGAATACGAATCTGTGGTTAAAATCTAAAAATTCCTATAATTACTCGATTAATTAGCATTTGTTTATCATAATTAGTCCAGGTGGTAATTATTGATACCAATATCATGAATTACAGTCTTTTGACTCAAAATACTTAAATCCCATACAAAATAACATCTATACAAAGATTTTAATTAAAATCTAAGAAAGTAGAAAAACTGAGCAAAAAAATTGCTAGGCTATATATCGACTTGGATTTTTCTTGATTTTTTTTTGAAAAATAGATTTTCTTGAAATTATCAGCATATATACTTTTATGTATACTGAATACGAATCTGTGGTCAAAATCTTAAAATTCGTATAATTACTCGAGTAATTAGCATTTGTTTCTTATCATAATTAGTCCACGTGGTAATTATCAATACCAGTTAAAATCATGAATTACAGTCTTTTGACTCAAAATACTTAAATCACATATAAAATAACATCTATACAAAGATTTTCATTAAAATCTGAGAAAGTTGAAAATGTGAGAAAAAAAATGCAAGGCTATAGCCTTGGATTTTTCTTGATTTTTTTTAAAACAATAGATTTTCTTGAAATTTTCAGCATAGATACTTTTATGTATGCTGAATACGAATCTGTGGTCAAAATCTAAAAATTCGTATAATTACTCGAGTAATTAGCATTTAGTTTTTATCATAATTAGTCCAGGTGGTAATTAACCGGTTGATATCATGAATTACAGTTTTTTTGAAAGATAGATTTTCTTCAAATTTTCAGCATAGATACTTTTATGTATGCTGAACACGAATCTGTGGTCAAAATCTAAAAATTCGTATAATTACTCGAGTAATTAGCACTTGTTTTTTATCATAATTAGTCCAGGTGGTAATTATTAATACCGGTTAATATCATGAATTACAGTCTTTTGACTCAAAATACTTAAATGCCATATAAAATAACATCTATAAAAAGATTTTCATTAAAATCTGAGAAAGTTGAAAATCTGAGCAAAAAAAATGCAAGGCTATAGCCTTGGATTTTTCTTGATTTTTTTGAAAAAATAGATTTTCTTGACATTTTCAGCATAGAAACAATTATATATGCTGAATAAGAATCTGTGGTCAAAATCTAAAAATTCGTATAATTACTCGAGTAATTAGCCTTTGTTTTTTGTTATAATTAATCCAGGTGGTAATTATTAATACCGGTTAATATCATGAATTACAGTCTTTTGACTCAAAATACTTAAATCCCATATAAAATAATATCTATACATAGATTTTCATTAAAATCTAAGAAAGTTGAAAATCTCAGCAAAATAAAATGCAAGGGATTTTTCTTGATTTTTTTATAAGAATAGATTTTCTTGAAATTTTCAGCATAGATACTTTTATGTATTCTGAATACGTATCTGTGGTCAAAATCTAAAAATTCGTATAATTACTCGAGTAATTAGCATTTAATTTTTATCTTAATTAGTCCAGTTGGTAATTAACCGGTTAATATCATGAATTACAGTCTTTTGATTCAAAATACTTAAATCCAATATTAAATGATATCTATACAACGATTTTCATTAAAATCTGAGGAAATTGAAAATCTGAGCAAAAAAAATACCAGGCTATAGCCTGGGATTTTTCTTGATTTTTTGAAAAAATAGATTTTCTTGAAAATTTCAGCATAAATACTTTTATGTATGCTGAATACGAATCTGTGGTCAAAATCTAAAAATTCGTATAATTACTCCAGTAATTACCATTTGTTTTTATCATAATTAGTCCAGGTGGTAATTATTAATACCGGTTAAAATTCTGAATTACAGTCTTTTGACTCAAAATACTTAAATCTCATATAAAATATCATCTATACAAAGATTTTCATTAAAATCTGAGAAAGTTGAAAATCTGAGCAAAAAAAAATGCCTTGGATTTTTCTTGATTTTTTTTACAAGAATAGATTTTCTTGAAATTATCAGCATAGATACTTTTATGTATGCTGAATACGAATCAGTGGTAAAAATCTAAAAATTCATATAATTACTCGAGTAATTAGCATTCAATTTTTATCATAATTAGTCCAGGTTGTAATTAACCGATGAATATCATGAATTACAGTCTCTTGAATCAATATACATAAATCCCATATTAAATAATATCTATTCAAAGATTTTCATTAATATCTGATAAGTTAAAAATCTGAGCAAAATAAAATGCCATGCTATAGCCTTGGATTTTTCTTGATTTTTTAAAAAATAGATTTTCTTGAAATTATCAGCATAGATACTTTTATGTATGCTGAATACGAATCAGTGGTAAAAATCTAATAATTCGTATAATTACTCGAGTAATTTGCATTTGTTTTTTATCATAATTAGTCCAGGTGGTAATTATTAATACCGGTTAATATCATGAATTACAGTCTTTTGACTCAAAATACTTAAATACCATATAAAATAACATCTATAAAAAGATTTTCATTAAAATCTGAGAAAGTTGAAAATCTGAGCAAAAAAAAAAATGCCAGGCTATAGCCTAGGATTTTTCTTGATTTTTTTGAAATATAGATTTTCTTGAAATTTTCAGCATAGATACTTTTATGTATGCTGAATACGATTCAGTGGTAAAAATCTAAAAATTCGAATAATTACTCGAGTAATTTGCATTTGTTTTTTATCATAATTAGTCCAGGTGGTAATTATCAATACCGGTTAATGTCATGAATTACAGTCTTTTGACTCAAAATATTTAAATACCATATAAAATAACATCTATACAAAGATTTTCATTAAAATCTGAGAAAGTTGGATTTTTTTTATTTATTTGAAAAAATAGATTTTCTTGAAGTTCTCAGCATAGATACTTTTATGTATCCTTAATACGAATCTGTGGTCAAAATCTAAAAATTCGTATAATTACTCGAGTAATTAGCATTTGTTTTTTATCATTATTAGTCCAGGTGGTAATTATTACTACCAATATCATGAATTGCGGTCCTTTGACTCAAAATACTTAAATCCCATACAAAATAACATCTATAAAAAGGTTCTCATTAAAATCTGAGAAAGTTGAAAAACTTAGCAAAAAAAAATGCCTTTGATTTTTCTTAATTTTTTGAAAAAATAGATTTTCCTGAAATTTTCAACATAGATACTTTTATGTATGCTGAATACGAATCTGTGGTCATAATCTAAAATTTGTATAATTACTCGAGTAATTAGCATCTAATTTTTATCATAATTAGTCCAGGTGGTAATTAAGTGGTTAATATCATGAATTACAGTCTTTTGACTCAAAATACTTAAATCCCATATTGAACGATATCTATGCAAAGATTTTCATTAAAATCTGAGGAAGTTGAAAATCTGAGCAAAAAGAAATGCCTTGGATTTTTTAAAAACTTGATTTTTTTGAAAAAATAGATTTTCTTGAAATTTTCAGCATAGATACATTTATTATTGCTGAATAAGAATCTGTGGTCAAAATCTAAAAATTGGTATAATTACTCGAGTAATTAGCATTTGTTTTTTATCATAATTAGTCCAGGTGGTAATTATTAATACCGGTTAATATCATGAATTACAGTCTTTTGACTCAAAATACTTAAATACCATATAAAATAACATCTATAAAGAGATTTTCATTAAAATCTGAGAAAGTTGAAAATCTGTGTAAAAAAAAAAAAAAAATGCCAGGCTATAGTCTGGGAATTTTCTTGATTTTTTTGAAAAAAAAAAGATTTTCTTGAAATTTTCAGCATAGATACTTTTATGTATGCTGAATACGAATCTGTGGTCGAAATCTAAAAATTCGTATAATTACTAGAGTAATTATCATTTGTTTTTTTTATAGTTAGTCCAGGTGGTAATTATTAATACCGGTTAAAATCATGAATTACAGTCTTTTGACTCAAAGTACTTAAATCCCATATAAAATAACATCTATAAAAAGATTTTCATTAAAATCTGAGAAAGTTGAAAATCAGAGAACAAAAAATGCCAGGCTATAGTCTGGGAATTTTCTTGATTTTTTTCAAAAAATAGATTTTCTTGAAATTTTCGGCATAGATACTTTTATGTATGCTGAATACGAATCTGTGGTCAAAATCTAAAAATTCGTATAATTACTCGAGTAATCAGCATTTGTTTTTATTATAATTAGTCCAGGTGGTAATTATCAATACCGGTTAATATCATGAATTACAGTCTTTTGACTCAAAATACTTAAATCCCATATAAAATAACATCTATTCAAAGATTTTCATTAAAATCTGAGAAAGTTGAAAATCTGAGCAAAAAAAAATGCAAGGCTATAGCCTTGGATTTTTCTTGATTTTTTTGAAAAAATAGATTTTCTTGAAATTTTCAGCATAGATACTTTTATGTATGCTGAATACGAATCTGTGGTCAAAATCTAAAAATTCGTATAATTACTAGATTCATTAGCATTTGTTTATCATAATTAGTCCAGGTGGTAATTATTAATACCAATATCATGAATTACAGTCTTTTGACTCGAAATACTTAAATCCCATACAAAATAACATCTATTCAAAGATCTTCATTAAAATCTGAGAAAGTTAAAAAACTGAGAAAAAAAAGTGCTAGGCTATATATAGCCTTGGATTTTTCTTGATTTTTTTGAAAAAATAGATTTTCTTGAAATTTTCAGCATAGATACTTTTATGTATGCTGAATACGAATCTGTGGTCATAATCTTAAAGTTCGTATAATTACTCGAGTAATTAGCATTTTTTTATCATAATTAGTCCAGGTGGTAATTATTAATACCGGTTAATATCATGAATTACAGTCTTTTGACTCAAAATACTTAAATCCCATACAAAATAACATCTATTCAAAGATCTTCATTAAAATCTGAGAAAGTTAAAAAACTGAGAAAAAAAAGTGCTAGGCTATATATAGCCTTGGATTTTTCTTAATTTTTTTGAAGAAATAGATTTTCTTGAAATTTTCAGCATAGATACTTTTATGTATGCTGGATACGAATCTGTGGTCAAAATCTAAAAATTCGTATAATTACTCGAGTAATTAGCACTTGTATTTTATCATAATTAGTCCAGGTGGTAATTATTAATACCGGTTAATATCATGAATTACAGTCTTTTGACTCAAAATCCTTAAATCCCACAATAAATGATATCTATACAAAGATTTTCATTAAAATCTGAGGAAGTTGAAAATCTGAGCAAAAAAAAATCTGGGAGTTTTCTTCATTTTTTGAAAAAATAGATTTTCTTGACATTTTCAGCATAGAAACAATTATGTATGCTGAATACGAATCTGTGGTCAAAATCTAAAAATTCGTATAATTACTCGAGTAATTAGCCTTTGTTTTTTGTTATAATTAATCCAGGTGGTAATTATTAATACCGGTTAATATCATGAATTACAGTCTTTTGACTCAAAATACTTAAATCCCATATAAAATAATATCTATACATAGATTTTCATTAAAATCTAAGAAAGTTGAAAATCTCAGCAAAATAAAATGCAAGGGATTTTTCTTGATTTTTTTATAAGAATAGATTTTCTTGAAATTTTCAGCATAGATACTTTTATGTATTCTGAATACGTATCTGTGGTCAAAATCTAAAAATTCGTATAATTACTCGAGTAATTAGCATTTAATTTTTATCTTAATTAGTCCAGTTGGTAATTAACCGGTTAATATCATGAATTACAGTCTTTTGATTCAAAATACTTAAATCCAATATTAAATGATATCTATACAACGATTT
The DNA here is from genome assembly GCF_036320965.1 of Panulirus ornatus. Taxonomy (NCBI): domain Eukaryota; kingdom Metazoa; phylum Arthropoda; class Malacostraca; order Decapoda; family Palinuridae; genus Panulirus; species Panulirus ornatus. The sequence continues at coordinate 57,935,085 of NC_092237.1, read as the reverse complement.
TCATTAAAATCTGAGGAAATTGAAAATCTGAGCAAAAAAAAATGCCAGGCTATAGCCTGGGATTTTTCTTGATTTTTTGAAAAAATAGATTTTCTTGAAAATTTCAGCATAAATACTTTTATGTATGCTGAATACGAATCTGTGGTCAAAATCTAAAAATTCGTATAATTACTCCAGTAATTACCATTTGTTTTTATCATAATTAGTCCAGGTGGTAATTATTAATACCGGTTAAAATTCTGAATTACAGTCTTTTGACTCAAAATACTTAAATCTCATATAAAATATCATCTATACAAAGATTTCATTAAAATCTGAGAAAGTTGAAAATCTGAGCAAAAAAAAATGCCTTGGATTTTTCTTGATTTTTTTTACAAGAATAGATTTTCTTGAAATTAACAGCATAGATACTTTTATGTATGCTGAATACGAATCAGTGGTAAAAATCTAAAAATTCATATAATTACTCGAGTAATTAGCATTCAATTTTTATCATAATTAGTCCAGGTTGTAATTAACCGATGAATATCATGAATTACAGTCTCTTGAATCAATATACATAAATCCCATATTAAATAATATCTATTCAAAGATTTTCATTAATATCTGATAAGTTAAAAATCTGAGCAAAATAAAATGCCATGCTATAGCCTTGGATTTTTCTTGATTTTTTAAAAAATAGATTTTCTTGAAATTATCAGCATAGATACTTTTATGTATGCTGAATACGAATCAGTGGTAAAAATCTAATAATTCGTATAATTACTCGAGTAATTTGCATTTGTTTTTTATCATAATTAGTCCAGGTGGTAATTATTAATACCGGTTAATATCATGAATTACAGTCTTTTGACTCAAAATACTTAAATACCATATAAAATAACATCTATAAAAAGATTTTCATTAAAATCTGAGAAAGTTGAAAATCTGAGCAAAAAAAAAAAATGCCAGGCTATAGCCTAGGATTTTTCTTGATTTTTTTAAAATATAGATTTTCTTGAAATTTTCAGCATAGATACTTTTATGTATGCTGAATACGATTCAGTGGTAAAAATCTAAAAATTCGAATAATTACTCGAGTAATTTGCATTTGTTTTTTATCATAATTAGTCCAGGTGGTAATTATCAATACCGGTTAATGTCATGAATTACAGTCTTTTGACTCAAAATATTTAAATACCATATAAAATAACATCTATACAAAGATTTTCATTAAAATCTGAGAAAGTTGGATTTTTTTTATTTATTTGAAAAAATAGATTTTCTTGAAGTTCTCAGCATAGATACTTTTATGTATCCTTAATGCGAATCTGTGGTCAAAATCTAAAAATTCGTATAATTACTCGAGTAATTAGCATTTGTTTTTTATCATTATTAGTCCAGGTGGTAATTATTACTACCAATATCATGAATTGCGGTCCTTTGACTCAAAATACTTAAATCCCATACAAAATAACATCTATAAAAAGGTTCTCATTAAAATCTGAGAAAGTTGAAAAACTTAGCAAAAAAAAATGCCTTTGATTTTTCTTAATTTTTTGAAAAAATAGATTTTCCTGAAATTTTCAACATAGATACTTTTATGTATGCTGAATACGAATCTGTGGTCAAAATCTAAAATTTGTATAATTACTCGAGTAATTAGCATCTAATTTTTATCATAATTAGTCCAGGTGGTAATTAAGTGGTTAATATCATGAATTACAGTCTTTTGACTCAAAATACTTAAATCCCATATTGAACGATATCTATGCAAAGATTTTCATTAAAATCTGAGGAAGTTGAAAATCTGAGCAAAAAGAAATGCCTTGGATTTTTTAAAAACTTGATTTTTTTGAAAAAATAGATTTTCTTGAAATTTTCAGCATAGATACATTTATTATTGCTGAATACGAATCTGTGGTCAAAATCTAAAAATTGGTATAATTACTCGAGTAATTAGCATTTGTTTTTATCATAATTAGTCCAGGTGGTAATTATTAATACCGGTTAATATCATGAATTACAGTCTTTTGACTCAAAATACTTAAATACCATATAAAATAACATCTATAAAGAGATTTTCATTAAAATCTGAGAAAGTTGAAAATCTGTGTAAAAAAAAAAAAAAAATGCCAGGCTATAGTCTGGGAATTTTCTTGATTTTTTTGAAAAAAAAAAGATTTTCTTGAAATTTTCAGCATAGATACTTTTATGTATGCTGAATACGAATCTGTGGTCGAAATCTAAAAATTCGTATAATTACTAGAGTAATTATCATTTGTTTTTTTTATAATTAGTCCAGGTGGTAATTATTAATACCGGTTAAAATCATGAATTACAGTCTTTTGACTCAAAGTACTTAAATCCCATATAAAATAACATCTATAAAAAGATTTTCATTAAAATCTGAGAAAGTTGAAAATCAGAGAACAAAAAATGCCAGGCTATAGTCTGGGAATTTTCTTGATTTTTTTCAAAAAATAGATTTTCTTGAAATTTTCAGCATAGATACTTTTATGTATGCTGAATACGAATCTGTGGTCAAAATCTAAAAATTCGTATAATTACTCGAGTAATCAGCATTTGTTTTTATTATAATTAGTCCAGGTGGTAATTATCAATACCGGTTAATATCATGAATTACAGTCTTTTGACTCAAAATACTTAAATCCCATATAAAATAACATCTATTCAAAGATTTTCATTAAAATCTGAGAAAGTTGAAAATCTGAGCAAAAAAAAATGCAAGGCTATAGCCTTGGATTTTTCTTGATTTTTTTGAAAAAATAGATTTTCTTGAAATTTTCAGCATAGATACTTTTATGTATGCTGAATACGAATCTGTGGTCAAAATCTAAAAATTCGTATAATTACTAGATTCATTAGCATTTGTTTATCATAATTAGTCCAGGTGGTAATTATTAATACCAATATCATGAATTACAGTCTTTTGACTCGAAATACTTAAATCCCATACAAAATAACATCTATTCAAAGATCTTCATTAAAATCTGAGAAAGTTAAAAAACTGAGAAAAAAAAGTGCTAGGCTATATATATAGCCTTGGATTTTTCTTGATTTTTTTGAAAAAATAGATTTTCTTGAAATTTTCAGCATAGATACTTTTATGTATGCTGAATACGAATCTGTGGTCATAATCTTAAAGTTCGTATAATTACTCGAGTAATTAGCATTTTTTTTTATCATAATTAGTCCAGGTGGTAATTATTAATACCGGTTAATATCATGAATTACAGTCTTTTGACTCAAAATACTTAAATACCATATAGAATAACATCTATAAAAATATTTTCATTAAAATCTGAGAAAGTTGAAAATCTGAGCAAAAAAAAATGCTAGGCTATAGCCTTGGATTTTTCTTGATTTTTTTTGATAAAATAGATTTTCTTGAAATTTTCAGCATAGATACTTTTATGTATGCTGAATACGAATCTGTGTTCAAAATCTAAAAATTCGTATAATTACTCGAGTAATTAGCATTCAATTTTTATCATATTTAGTCCAGGTGGTAATTAAACGGTTAATATCATGAATTACAGTCTTTTGACTGAAAATACGTAAATACAATATAAAATAACATCTATAAAAAGATTTTCATTAAAATCTGAAAAAGTTGAAAATTTGAGCAAAAAAAGATGCAAGTCTTTGAATTTTCTTGATTTTTTTGAAAAAGTAGATTTTCTTGAAATTTTCAGCATAGATGCTTTTATGTATGCTGAATACGAATCTGTGGTCAAAATCTAAATTTTTTTATAATTACTCGAGTAATTAGCATTTGTTTTTATCATAATTAGTCCAGGTGGTAATTATTAATACCGTTTAATATCATGAATTACAGTCTTTTGACTCAAAATACTTAAATACCATATAAAGTAACATCTATAAAATGATTTTCATTAAAATCTGAGAAAGTTGAAAATCTGAGCAAAAAAAATGCTGGGCTATACTATAGCCTTGGATTTTTCTTGATTTTTTTGAAAAAATAGATTTTCTTGGATTTTTCTTGATTATTTTGAAAAAATAGATTTTCTTGAAATTTTCAGCATAGATACTTTTATGTATGCTGAATACGAATCTGTGGTCAAAATCTAAAAATTCGTATAATTACTCGAGCAATTAGCATTTAATTTTTATCATATTTAGTCCAGGTGGTAATTAAACGGTTAATATCATGAATTACAGTCTTTTGACTCAAAATACTTAAATCCCATATTAAAGAATATCTATACAAAGATTTTCATTAAAATCTGAGGAAGTTGAAAATCTGAGCAAAAAAAAATGCCAGGCTGTATAGCCTTGGATTTTTCTTGATTTTTTGAAAAAATAGATTTTCTTGAAATTATCAGCATAGATACTTTTATGTATGCTGAATACGAATCTGTGGTCAAAATCTAAAAATCCTTATAATTACTCGAGTAATTCGCATTTGTTTTTTACCATAATTAATCAGGTGGTAATTATTAATACCGGTTAATATCATGAATTACAGTCTTTTGACTCAAAATACTTAAATACCATATAAAACAACATCTATAAAAAAGATTTTCATTAAAATCTGAGGAAAAAAAATGCAAGGATTTTTTTTTTATTTTTTTGAAAAATAGATTTTATTGAAATTTTCAGCATAGATACTTTTATGTATGCTGAATAAGAATCTGTGGTCAAACTCTAAAAATTCGTATAATTACTCGAGTAATTAGCATTTGATTTTTATCATAATTAGTCCAGGTGGTAATTAACCGGTTAATATCATGAATTACAGTCTTTTGACTCAAAATACTTAAATCCCATATTATATAATATCTATACAAAGATTTTCATTAAAATCTGAGGAAGTTGAAAATCTGAGCAAAAAAAAAAATGCCAGGCTATAGATCATAATTAGTCCAGGTGGTGATTATTAATACCAGGTTAATATCATGCATTACAGTCTTTTGACTCAAAATACATAAATACGATATAAAATAACATCTATAAAAAGATTTTCATTAAAATCTGAGAAAGTTGAAAATAGCAAAAAAAATGCAAGGATTTTTCTTTATTTTTTTCAAAAAATAGATTTTCTTGAAATTTTCAGCATAGATACTTTTATGTATGCTGAATACGAATCTGTGGTCAAAATCTAAAAATTCGTATAATTACTCGAGTAATTAGCATTTAATTTTATCATAATTAGTCCAGGTGGTAATTAACCGGTTAATATCATGAATTACAGTCTTTTGACTCACGTGGTTCTCTCACATATGCCCATTTTCTTTTTCTAACCTCGTCTCAATATATTAGGCGCTCAATTTTCAGTTCTTTTGCAATAGCATTAGAACCCCTTCTATCCAGACTACTCTATGATGAACCTTCAACCTCCAGGCAGACATTAAGACACTTATACCTGCCTCACACATAAGCAACCTTTACGTACAGATCTCCCCTCTATCTCTCTCAACAAACACGATACTGACTGAAGGAATACACACTCAAATGATCCGATGTGCACTGAACAGCCACACTCCACCACTCTCCTCCTCCTCCTCAAACGAAGTCTTATACACCTTTCCGCCAGGAATAAACTCATCTGATACTACACTCCCCAGACAAGTACAAGTCACACCTCTCCGGTTTGTGATCTGAGCGCAACTTTACCCCTCCAGCGGTACCAACACCAATTCATCACACCATAAGCTAAAGCCACACTTAACCTGATGGTTCCTGAGACCAATAAGATCACCAGAGAAGGGATGGTATGGAAGAAATCCTCCAGCAGATAAACCTTGTCACTGACCATCAAACCTGCTCTTTTCTGTCCCATCCACTTAGAAAATAAAGGAAATAAAAAGAAAGTCATTTATTCAGGAATACAATATGTGTCTAAGACTGAACAAAGAAGAATTCCGCTTAATGGACTTCCCAAGGTCTCATCTTAAGCCACTCGTAAATTCATGAATGAGACAAGATGCTGAGGGTTACCACGCCGAAGACGACGGAGGAAGGTCCTCTCCCGACGAAGGTAAAGAGGATTTATGAATGGGGTGTGAAGATGGCATAGAGTTCAAGGGTAAGATACGATGATTATAATGAAGAGGACAACGTGATGAAGATGAGCATAATGGTCAGAAAAACAGGAAGGGATAATGAGAGAGAGAAAAAAAAACAGGGGCTGGAAATGAGACAAAATCAGAGATATGGGGGAATAGGAGAAAGTGTGATGTAGGTGAAGAAAATTGAGATAGGGGAAAAAAATATATGCTATGTGAAATGATAGCCCATTGAGAAAATAAGGTAGAAGGATAAAAGAAAGAAGAGACGAAATGATTAAGGGGAAGAAAATGGGAAGGAAGAATTGAGAATGAGAGGAAAAGGACAAGAATGCAAATAAAGAAGAAATCGAACAATGAGGAAAAAACAAGAGAGGGGGAGAGGGGGAAACAGAGTAGCTGTAAAAGAGAAAGAAGGAAAATGAAAGACGAAAGGAAGGAGGTAAAGAATGAGCAATTGGAAAATTTAAAGGCAAAGATCGAAAAGAAGCAGTGGAAGAGAATGGAACGCAGGAAGAGAAGGCAAAATAGTGGATGAAGGACGGCAAAGAGAAATAGAAGAGGAGAAAGACAAGGAAGTAAAGGAATGAAAAAAAAAAAAAAAGGAGGTAACATTAGAAGAGAAACTATAATAGTGGTTTTTTACTAATGGTAACATGACTAAAAAAAAAAAAAACTCTGACGAGATGTATGCAGCAGTCAACTTCACACAACAGTACGATGATCAGCGCTAAACAACACTACTATTGCTACCAATAGCAGCAGCAGCAGCAACAGCAACAACAGCATTAAATAGAAGTAGTAGTAATAGCAGATGAAGCACAGCAGAGGCTGTGATAAAAGAAATTGGCAGCTGCAGCAGTAGCAGCAGCAGTAGTAGCCCCTTTTTTTGTAGTATGTGTTGAAATCGACAATGTAAAGGACCTCAGCAAGTGTGTGTGTGTGTGTGTGTGTGTGTGTGTGTGTGTGTGTACAAGGACAGCGCTAAAAGCTCTAAAATTGCTAAAAGTAGTCGTGAAAGGTAAGCTGAGATTGTACAGACCTGGTCCCACTCTGTGTCCCAAGCTTGGGAGTCTGTGTATTTTGGTACTAGCCCGTTTGGCCAAGCTGCCAGATGCAGCATGTGTTACACTTGTAGTATTGTTCCTCTCTCTCTCTCTCTCTCTCTCTCTCTCTCTCTCTCTCTCTCTCTCTCTCTCTCTCTCTCTCTCTCTCTCTCTCTCTCTCTCTCTCTCTCTCTCTCTCTCTCATTCTCTTTCTCTCTCTCTCTCTCTCTCTCTCTCTCTCTCTCTCTCTCTCTCTCTCTCTCTCTCTCTCTCTCTCTCTCTCTCTCTCTGCCCCTGTTGCCCTCTTCGCGAAAATATAAAGACAAAATTCGATTGGCGATCGCAGTGAAATATTCGTTAAATTTCAGATCTGTTGCTTATCTACAGTCAATGAGGACCTTCGAGAGCATTTCAGTAATAATTTTATCTAAAGTTTTTGAATGCATCAGACGCTTTGATAAATCTCGGCGAAGCTCTCGCCATATTTTGGAGAAAATGTATTGGTTCATTATTTTTTCTTTTCTGTGTTTTGTTCACTTCAGGTTCCCTCTACCTTAAGACTTTTTATTAACTTTTCAGTTCTCAAATTAACTAGGTCTTTCCCTGGTAATCTTGAGATACAATCCATCAATTTCATTTTTTGTCACTTAATAAACCTTGCCCTATATTACTTGTGTGGATCAGGAACAGAACCACATTGAACTCCAATTTTAGGGATACTAAACTACATTTCTCATTTACTGCACCACATCTCGCTATTCAACTGTTTTCTCGTAACCACTGAAAGTCCAAATCAATACCATACGACACTTAAAATGTATCAGTTGTTTTTGTAATTATAAATTTCGGATTTTTTTATTTTCTTTTGTTGAGGAAGCCATGTTCTCTTTCTCTACATATATTTTATCCCGAAAAATATACAGCAACGTCTTTAAGTTTTCACGCTTTCCAAATACTGTTGTAACTTTTTCAGATGGCAATTTTTAGGAAAAATATTTCTATAGATATTTTCGGCTCAATTTCTGAAAAAAGGATAGGCATTTTGCTTTTAGTTATCAAGTTCCTTCTTATATCAAAATGGAGATGAATTGGCCATCTATATCTGCAGATTTCCGTGCATATCATATCCTAAGATAGTATATGTTGTCACCAGTTCATCCCAACTTACCAGAATTCACTTCTGTTACATTAGATATATTTCGTTCATTTGCCGCATCTCTAGTTCTAGGCATAGTGAACACAGAGACTGTCTATATTAACATTTAAATCTCTTTTGGTGTCATCGTACCTAATGCTTCCATTTTCTTTAGTTTGAAGGTTTAATATCCTTCACGGGTATTGTACTTCTTTCTCATTAATGAGGAAATTGTTGGGATACTTTAAAAGTTTTCTTACTCGTACTCGCTAATGAATTTTCTCGTACATTTTCTGTATAAACGTTCACAAGTTGGCGATGTGATATATAGCCAGTATAGATGTATGCTACTGGATTTTAATTAAAGCTATAGATAACGGAACTTTATCAAACCAGAATCCATTACCTTACATCAACCATAGAAATTGAAATAAATAGAATCGTAATATTACCATTGATTGTTGGTCATTTGGTTTGTAGGCCTATTGACCATCAGGTTGTTATAATTTTTCCCTGATTGGTTTTATAACTAGACGTTGACCAGCGTAAGATCTCTGCTAGTTGATGGGCCTAAAGACTAAATATCCAACCATGCTATCGAGGGCCACATATACAGTGAAATTTTGTGTGGTTTTATAGTATCTTTGGAACAACTGAAGAAGGTGTTCAAAAATTTTCGAATAGTCTTTTTGACTTTGACGTTCACGGCTATAAAAGCAGACAGCGTTATTTTGGAACCAATCGAAATAACGTGTTCAAAGATAATGCTGCATTGATAAGCTCTCTCGCTAGATATATGGTGTTTGTAAGTGGTCTACGGAAGTCGGTTTGTTATTTGGTCTTTGGGACTATCAACTACCAAGGTCATTAAGACCATCAACGTCAAGTTCCAGCCACAGCGAGAGAAATTTTGAACACCTTTTTTTCAAGTGTTGGATATATGGCTTTGGCTGGTCGGTTGGGCTTTAGGCCTACCAACTGTCTCGGTGATTAAGACCGTCAGTGTCAGGCTATTTGAAACACACAGAATATCTTGAATTATCTTTAGGTTAGGACAATTCCAAGGATATATATATATATATATATATATATATATATATATATATATATATATATATATATATATATATATATATATATATACTGGTTTATCAAATATTTCATATTAGTGAACTGCGGATTTACAATAGTCTCCCTGAAATCTTAGGTTTGTGCAAAGTTTACCTCCTGTCTTGCTTTCTATTTTGATATATATATATATATATATATATATATATATATATATATATATATATATATATATATATATATATATATATGTGTGTGTGTGTGTGTGTGTGTGTGTGTGTGTGCATCAAAAAATAAGTGTATTTTCAAGACCTCCGGAGCGTACTTTGTTATTTTCTTTTTGATTTTTTTCTCTTTTGTATCTGGAGAGTCGCACGTTCTCAATAGATCGATTGGACGTTCTGTTGACATTTTCTATTGACAGTCATCCGATGTATGTTATGAATATACATTAAGATTTGTTGTTACGGTGATCATAACGACAACCACGATTCCCTCAGAACACTGGGTGCAATTGTACTGAAGGTTCAGCGAGACCGGTCTGCTTTAAGGCAAAAACCCATCTTAGTCTACATCAGAGTGAGTCACAGCTTCACCTGAAACAAAACCGGGTTGGACAAGACTCAATATAGAATATAAACCACTGGAACACGGGTCATATTGAAGAGGAAACGAAAAGTAGGTGCACTCAATTTATGATCTTATTTACCAAACAGGGATGCAGTCCACGAAGACTCGAATTTAGGTAATAGAAACATTTCAAATATATTTTCTAGCACTTTACTGAAACCAGATAGCATCTAAAACAGACGCATCACTACCACTATCAACCTCATCGAGGATAACCTACCGCTGGGACCGATACACCACTAGAAAAGAGTACACCAGTGGGACATGCCCTCACTTTGGATACCCCATCGTTCGTCACTAACCCTATATATCATCCCTTACTACTTCATCAAACCTCCTTTAGCCCACACGGCCAGGTGACACCAAAAGGACCAGCACAGTGAATAAACAAAGAAAGAAATCACCATTGTATAACAGTTTTTTTTACCTACCAGAGCTGGCACTCCGGCCCAGGAAGGATCCAAAGTTAAATGGGCCACAAGTTATTGTCGGCGAGAGGCAAGAGGAAGGCCCCTGGTGGGCCATCCTGAAAGATGTAACTAGGCTAGGCTCCTATTGTGATTCCTCATGTTACTTTCTCGTCTTAAACATTATTTTCACGTCCTCATGAATGCTATACCTTTACTTATGCTTTCTCATATGTTCCTGTTGTACATTCGCTCATCTTTACATGATTTTCCACACGTCTTTTTCATTCTCCTCGGGTGTTTATAGCCTTTTTATGTCAAAATTATCAGTCAGAATTTTGCTTCTTATATCGTTCATCAGCTTACCCTCTTACCGTGATTACTGCCATTCTTTTCCTTTCTCTCTCGTATCTCACTCCTCTGCCTCTTCCCGTAAATTTCTAGCCATTACACTTTCATAATGTTACCCCATCATTCCCCCCCTCCTTCCCTCCACCTATTACCGCTTCTCTCTCTCTCTCTCTCTCTCTCTCTCTCTCTCTCTCTCTCTCTCTCTCTCTCTCTCTCTCTCTCTCTCTCTCTCTCTCTCTCTCTCTCTTCCCATCTTTTTTCCAGTCCTCTCACCAACTTCCGCTATACCTAAAACAAATGGGACCGCGTCTACCAAACGTTCCCATCGACTACCGTGGAACGCTGAGGCGGTGAGCGATTCCAGTTCTCGCTGTGGTTATTTTTACCATTTTTCTTTCAAAACCATCATTTATAGATAACTTTTACATGGCTTTAGTGGCTCTCGGATGTACGTTATTTCTTCATCAGACGTTCGTTGTATATGAATTTGTTAGAGTACGAAAGAAGTGTTCGTTCATTTGCTTACATACTTTAATGCACACTCAGGTGATGTCATCTATGTATATATTGCTTAAGTTCTTTCCCATATGCTCCTGTTCTTCATCTAAGTATTTACCCATGTATGCATATTATCTCTCAGGGCGCCTGAATGTATATGTGCATAATGATAAAGGAAAACACATCTGTATATTTGTTTTTCAATGCATATTCGACGTTTTTCTATTGCTGTTATTGATTTTCATGTATACGTAATGTGTTTTAACGTATGCACTATGTATATGGAGGTGTGCATTGTGAATTTCATTGCTCTTCTGTATGCAGTGTGCGTTTGTGCACAAAAAGGATGTATATCAAAACTTCATTCAGAATAACCAAACAATGTCAGTTAGGGTAATTCCTCAGGCACCCAGCTGGAGCGACGATTTTACCCAGTGAATATCGAAGACAAAAATATCACTGGATTCGTTACTGAAGTAAAATCCTGGTCTACATATGTACAACCAGTAATTGTAAGTTAGGGTAAGTTAGCTTAAGTTAGATTTGGCACTTCGGGGGGTACTGAGTTTCTTTTGGAGAACAAAAGATGATTATAGACAACCACAAATCAAACCTAACCTAACCTAACTTTACCTAACCTAGCATTCACTAATCTGGACTTAGAGGCGACTTAAAGTCACCGCGCTCCCAAGAGTGAAGGGTTACCATCTGGGATTTTCTCCTTTTCTCCTTCGCGTTCCACCGATGAACACCAGGAAAACCGATTACTCTCTCACCGGGAGGTTTCGTCTAAGTACCTCTCAAGAACGAAGTAGCTATGAACACAACAATAAACAGATGATGTACGTATGTTGTTAGATCGAATGGTTATTGACTCCTCCGAGGATATTAAGTCAGACCCTAACATATAAGTCTGAACATATCTATCTACAAAGAATATTTTGCGGTTTTTCTGTTATATAATTTTACTATAGCACATCTTCAAATATCATCATAGATTTATGAAAATATAATCAGATTTATGAAAGTATAATATGCCAGTCGTTTGAAAATGTATTCACTTATAACATGATGTTGAATGTTACACAACTTACAGGCACATGTAAGAGAATACAGTTAAGATAGGATGCAGGAAGATACAGATAAGGTAGAAGGTCTCATCCTAGCCAGTTAAGATGATCTCTGCGGGATCCGGATCTCTCTCTCTCTCTCTCTCTCTCTCTCTCTCTCTCTCTCTCTCTCTCTCTCTCTCTCTCTCTCTCTCTCTCTCTCTCTCTCTCTCTCCAAACAAGAAGCGAGGCGTACCGAAGCCTATCTGACGTGTGGAAGACCATAATCTCCGGACATACCATGTCTAGTAAGACTCCTGGCAGCTTTGTTCATTGGTAGTGAGGATCCCAGCGTACTATCACCATGCGCTCCTCTCTCTCTCTCTCTCTCTCTCTCTCTCTCTCTCTCTCTCTCTCTCTCTCTCTCTCTCTCTCTCTCTCTCTCTCTCTCTCAAGAATAAGCAGCTTCTGGTAACGCTGCCTCCGCATCGCTCAACAGCCCCTCTCCGCAAGCAGCAAATACACCAAGTGAAAGTTCTTGTCATAATGACAACTTGGCGTGAAGGACCAGACTCCACTAAGTGGCTTAAAAGCCCCGTTCTTCCGCATCCATAATTCACAGCTCAATGACGCGTCGGCCCACAGCCTTTCTTGCACATCGTCATAATTCACACCGGGCGTGAGTGATATGCGTTGCACTGCTGACAGTCTGGAAGAGTGTATGAAAAGAGAAAGTTGAAAGTAAATTAATTAGATACAGCAATGTGATGGGTTTAATGTAAGGATGTATGGGATAGGCTTGGATGAAGTGGCGTGTTGTAAGCCCAAGAGTGGTGGAACCATGGAGGCATGTGTATTTCCAAAGGCCTTCAAGTAACGAAAACCATTTTCATTTGTTGATAGGAGGGAAGTTATATTATACATGTTCGCCATTTCCCGCGTTAGCAAGGTAACGTTCCAGAACAGATGACCGAGCCTTGGAGGGAAAACTCCTCATATGGCCCCCTTCTCTGTTCATTCTTTTGGAAAAGTAAAACTGGATGGGAAGTATTTCCAGTCCCCCGCTCCTGCACCTTTTAGTCGCCTTCTACGACACGCAGCGAATACATGGGAAGTATTCTTTCTCCCCTGTCCTCAGAAATAATATATATATATATATATATATATATATATATATATATATATATATATATATATATATATATATATATATATGGGGATCTGTTAGCATTGCAATAAAGAAGAGAATGCTAGGAAAACAGGAAGAAGGTCGTGGGACTCAACCCAGGTGTTCCATTGTGTGTGATGGCTCGCTGATAGTTTGTGATGATGCATGCGAAATTCTGTCTTTATGAAGACCTCTGACACTGGTTGAATCCTCTGTACCGGATTAAAGGTGTTTCAGAAGTATTCCGAGTCCTTTATGCTATTCTAAATACTGTTGAGTGAAATTGCTCTTGTGGTCGTGTAGGTATATTTTATTTTAAAATTTAGGAAATTTTTATTTCATGCAGGAGATTTTTTACGATTTTATAGTTAGTTAAAGCTGCTTTAGGGATTTACAGCTGGGCAAAGCTTCTCTGCATTATCCGTGACATTTTGTTTTCACTCTGTACACTTTCGAGTCTCCTTGCTTCTATTAAAGGTCTCTGGCCCTGCATACATGGAAGAGAATGGCTTGTTTAAAGTGCAACTCTCACTTGGAGTGCGTGATGTTTTTATTTATACAATAGGTATTTACGTCCTGGGTTTAATTCTGGTGTCCATTGTGTTGATGGTCGAGGACACTTCGACCTCTTTCTCTTCTGTAGTGACATGCTCGTCTGATATATACTCAAGAAACTGCTTCACACAGCTCAGTAAAGCGTCATTATACATTTTTTCTACGCACTAGAACTGTCATCTGTCTCTCCTGTTCACCTTCTTTTTATAATGCCCTTTTCTCCTATCAAACTTACCCACTGGGGAGAGAGAGAGAGAGAGAGATGGCATAGAAGATGGCTCACCTACCTTTTCTTACTCAATCCTATAATTTAGTATTATGTAAATGTGACGTCTCGTACGAAATATCAGTTGAGAAAAATTCATTTGGATGAATTTTTTTTGGCATCATATCAGCTCGGATCTGTAGAAGCATTATACAACAGCTTGTATTTTCACCCTTATCTAGAATGAATAGTGAACATTAAGAACTAATGCAAGAGTTTTGACAGTACCATGTAAATGAAGATGATTTAAGGTTGATTCGTATGCACTGCAAGACAAATAAACAAACAAAAAAAAATAGCATACATTTATGGCCTGTTTCATACCTGAGGTTTTGCCCGGATAACGCTAGCACGCGGAAGGATTTAAAAAAAAAAAAAAAAAAAAACTTAAATTAGTTCCCTGTGCTTTCGCTCAATGCGGTGTATTTCCTGAGCTATTATTGGCTGAGTATTTCCTGAGCTATTATTGGCTGAGTATTTCCTGAGCTATTATTGGCTGAGTATTTCCTGAGCTATTATTGGCTGAGTATTTCCTGACTTTGTTATGGTGAGAAGTTGCTCAGCTCTACATTGAGCCAACTCGTGAGCAACTTTCCTTATTTGTTTGCGTGAAATATTGGATTTCTCCATCCTGTTCATAATTAGAAATCTCGAGACGAAAGTTTCTCCGACTTGCTCACGTTTTCGAGTTTCACCCGCCTGTTATTTAAACATATGTCGTATAAGGCGACGGAAAAGGGAGGAAGCGGGGTGGCTGAAATCCTCCCCTCTCGTTTTTTTTTTTTTTCAATTTTCCAAAAAACAGGAACAGAGAAGGGGGCCAGTTGAGGATATTCCCTCAAAGGCCCAGTCCTCTGTTCTTAACGCTACCTCGCTAACGCGGGAAATGGCGAAGTTTGAAAAAAAAATATGTATAAGTTTGTGGTTGTGGAAAGGTTTTAATTTTTCTTTCTCCCAAAGTTATTAAAAAACTTTTAAAGTTTTTGGGTAAGGAAATTCAGTATGCAAAAGTCGGCATCATAATTTGGAACTCGGAGAAATAAGGGAGATACAGGGGTGTGTGCCAGCGATCTTTATTAAACATTTTGGTAACTCATACGCGTAGACTAAATGACGTTCAGATTTAAATACTTTGATATTTGGGCTATGTCATTGTTGTCGTTGTTGTTATTGTTATTGTTATTATTATTATTATTAATATGAAGGTCCTCACTTAAGGGGTTTCCGCATCTTCCAGGCTTCGCTTTGTTAATAACATGCAGTGTACCTGCTTGCGAGCGGAGTCCTGTGATATATATATATATATATATATATATATATATATATATATATATATATGGAAGCACAAAATTCATCCAGAAATTCATCTGATTTATGGGCCGCGTGCGAATTGATCATCACACATTTTGGGATGATGCAATGTATTACATATTGCACAGCACAAAAATTCGCTTCAAGAGCCCACTACACTACAGTTATATAGGGGCCGCCCTGTGCCAGTCATGACACCCTGAGCTAATACACTCGACCTGTGACAGTCATGGCACACAGGAGAACTGACTGCCCGTGACAAGATTAGTCTTGGCGAATGATTACACACACACACACACACACACACACACACACACACACACACACACACACATTCTTGTATGTAAATCTAGCGTGTCATAGCGGCGTCGATCTTTAGTGTCTTGTCAACAGGCCATTTAGCAAGTTATGTACATATATTAGAGTATTAATATCTGCCAGGGTGAGGCTTTGCTCCTCGCCAGCCACGCGCACAGGCTAGTAGTCGCTACGCTGTGGTGAAGTCCACACGGGAATATTACCTTGGCTGAGGCTCGATCGTTCTCGAAAAGGAATTTGTTTAACCTCTCATCCAAGATACATTTCATTCAAGTCACTTCATCTTTTTTTTTACGCACGCAGTGAAAGTATGAAGATGATGTGATCCGTTAATGAATGCAAGTATATTGTGACGTGAATTACTTCAGTAGTAGTATCGTTTACTATCGATCAATCTACATTTCTATGTTAACCTTATACCTCATAATACATCTTGTGTGCTAACAAGAGATACAGACAGCATCTACCTAAGTCATGCGATCAATCAAAGTTCATCATTTAACTTTTTATTTCGTTGTTTAACACCCCTTTTTTCCCCGCCGAAAAAGGATAATATTGAAGTGCCGTATAGATTACTGTCATCTCATTCATAATGATGATAAATGATGATATCCTTCCTCTTCACATTTATTTTCAGTTTTATGCAAGATGCTTTTACATTATCAGCATTAGGTTGTAGATTTGTTGTTGCAGTCACTCGCAAACGTAAATTGTGCTGTTTTTATAATCCTCATTAATAGCGTTAATCTTACCAAATGTGACATTCGTGGAGTAGGCGATAGGTAAAGTTACTTAGTGGAAACTTATAAAATCCCTTTGGAGAGAGAGAGAGAGAGAGAGAGAGAGAGAGAGAGAGAGAGAGAGAGAGAGAGAGAGAGAGAGAGAGATTAATATAAAGATATAAAGCAGTAGAAAGACTGCCTTACACTTTTGATCTAAAAAGCTCACAAAATCTACATTTAACCAGTTAAAAATTTACAATACTAATAAAACAATGAACTGAGACGCGATAGCAGCCACCTCTGAAGGGCAGGACATGGCCGCTTGCTACAGATGGAAAGCCTGACACCCGGAGGGCGCGCCGTGACAAGACCCAGCCATTGTTTCGTAAATCTTCGATGCATTTACGTACTATGTCCAGTCATGCTGCTGACTGTAGGAACTGTGGACTTGCTATTTTTACCCTCATTCATGCACACAGTTTCTCTGCCTTGCTCGTTTTCGATATCTTTACTTAACTGTTAAGGAAACGAAATCAGCAGTCGATCTCGTGATTCTTACAGCCATTTCTGTATTTGAATGTTCTACAATATGTTTAAAACCATATAAACAAAGGCAGCAGTACAGCTTATTTATCCCCCCCCCCCCTCCCAACAAAAGATGTGTGTGTGTGTGTGTGTGTGTGTGTGTGTGTGTGTGTGTGTGTGTGTGTGTGCTGGTAGAAGAATATGCTTATCTTGAGAAACAGGCACTCTACAGCATGACTTTCAAGCGATAACAACCATGATACGTAAAAGAAATAAGGACCACAATGATGGGTATCCATAGGACTAAACTAGAGGGGTGAAGCATTCCTGAAACCATCAACATATCAAGTCACTCAGTAAGATGCGATGCAACTGGTTGAATGCAATTGCTTCAATCTCTCCTGGCAATTTACGTGATGAGGAAAGTTGACTCGAAAATAATCTAGATCGTTATCAGTGTAAGTATATAACAAAATCCTTAATATGATAGCATCATCTCAACAGTTCAATCGTACAGTGACAATAAATGATGATTATTACGTCGGGAGAATTTTGGAGACATAAGACAATTGTGTATATCGACCCTACAAGTAATTTTTCGATATTCCTGACCAGTTAGATTAATTATCAATATCATCACCACTAACTACCGGTAAGGGTTACATAAAAAGTGTTTGCTGTGTTAACTAGCTTTCGAAGCTAAACTCACCATTCCCCTTCAATGTATTATACTAAAATGTCACATGAAAACTCTTATCATAGCAGAATGACATGATAAGAGATCTTGGCGAAAACT
This sequence comes from Panulirus ornatus, assembly GCF_036320965.1. Taxonomy (NCBI): domain Eukaryota; kingdom Metazoa; phylum Arthropoda; class Malacostraca; order Decapoda; family Palinuridae; genus Panulirus; species Panulirus ornatus. Next base: position 57,917,209 of record NC_092237.1, on the reverse strand, counting down.
GATAAAAACAGAAGCATCGTTCATATTCATGAAATGCTCTTGATTGCCCGATATTAAGGTTAGGCTATATATATATATATATATATATATATATATATATATATATATATATATATATATATATATATATATATGTAAATATATATATATATATATATATATATATATATATATATATATATATATATATATTTTTTTTTTTTTTTTTTTTTTATACTTTGTCGCTGTCTCCCGCGTTAGCGAGGTAGCGCAAGGAAACAGACGAAAGAAATGGCCCAACCCCCCCCCCACACACATGTACATACACACGTCCACACACGCAAATATACATACCTACACAGCCTTCCATGGTTTACCCCAGACGCTTCACATGCCTTGATTCAATCCACTGACAGCACGTCAACCCCTGTATACCACATCGCTCCACTTCACTCTATTCCTTGCCCTCCTTTCACCCTCCTGCATGTTCAGGCCCCGATCACACAAAATCCTTTTCACTCCATCTTTCCACCTCCAATTTGGTCTCCCTCTTCTCCTCGTTCCCTCCACCTCCGACACATATATCCTCTTGGTCAATCTTTCCTCACTCATTCTCTCCATGTGCCCAAACCATTTCAAAACACCCTCTTCTGCTCTCTCAACCACGCTCTTTTTATTTCCACACATCTCTCTTACCCTTACGTTACTTACTCGATCAAACCACCTCACACCACACATTGTCCTCAAACATCTCATTTCCAGCACATCCATCCTCCTGCGCACAACTCTATCCATAGCCCACGCCTCGCAACCATACAACATTGTTGGAACCACTATTCCCTCAAACATACCCATTTTTGCTTTCCGGGATAATGTTCTCGACTTCCACACATTCTTCAAGGCTCCCAAAATTTTCGCCCCCTCCCCCACCCTATGATCCACTTCCGCTTCCATGGTTCCATCCGCTGACAGATCCACTCCCAGATATCTAAAACACTTCACTTCCTCCAGTTTTTCACCATTCAAACTCACCTCCCAATTGACTTGACCCTCAACCCTACTGTACCTAATAACCTTGCTCTTATTCACATTTACTCTTAACTTTCTTCTTCCACACACTTTACCAAACTCCGTCACCAGCTTCTGCAGTTTCTCACATGAATCCGCCACCAGCGCTGTATCATCAGCGAACAACAACTGACTCACTTCCCAAGCTCTCTCATCCCCAACAGACTTCATACTTGCCCCTCTTTCCAAAACTCTTGCATTCACCTCCCTAACAACCCCATCCATAAACAAATTAAACAACCATGGAGACATCACACACCTCTGCCGCAAACCTACATTCACTGAGAACCAATCACTTTCCTCTCTTCCTACACGTACACATGCCTTACATCCTCGATAAAAACTTTTCACTGCTTCTAACAACTTGCCTCCCACACCATATATTCTTAATACCATATATATATATATATATATATATATATATATATATATATATATATATATATATATATATATATATATATATATATATATATATGAGCTCTTGTAAACAGCATTAATTTGTTGTTCATAAGAAAGCGTAATCAGGGGTTTTCACAGAACCTGTGATGTATATTTTCTATAGTTATCAGCAAACTTAAAGGCTTCTTGTTCTGTAGCTCCTGCATCATGGTCTTTTCCTACCTTACCGACGCACTAGACGGGATGAAAGTTTCCTCTTTAAGTCCACAGTAAACAATTCATCGTGGCAGCCAGGGGGCGTTATGCCGCTGTAATTGTATCGAAGATAAAGCTTCTTCAACACATGACTCTGATAACATTCGTACACTATTCAGTTTCTGCCGTTACCATGTTCTGGATGATGGTGAGCGGCTCGATAACTGAAACTAGTGGTACATTTTTTTTGTCATACTTATCTGCGCCTCCTTTTTATTGTTCTGTAAATATCTTATACCGAGGCATTATTTCCTCATCTTTAGAGTCTTTGTCATTTGTTAAATGAGTCTAGTTCACATCTGAATTATCACTAGTTCCGTTAAGTATTAATCTGCATTGAGGTATACTTTTCTGAAATTTTCTATATTGATCGTTATAGCAGTATTATTATCCCTCTTTGTATCAATGTTAGATACTGATCGTTAGAGCAGTATTACTAGCCCTCTGTGCTACAGCAGAAACAATTTTTCAGCTCGTTTTTGACAAGCTGTACAGACAAATGGCACAACGCAGAATTATTGAAAATTTAGAAAAAATTTTTTTTTATAAACCATGATTATAGGTATCCTTTAGATGTTTTGATATCTCTTATGTCTAGATTTGTGTATGCATTTTTTTATCATGATCATTCAGCATTCCATGGAATGATATTATACCTTTTCATCAGTAGATTGGTATGGTCATAAATCGTCTGTCTAATCAGATGTTGGTGGCTGGAGGAGGCGTCAGTGTCACAACAGGTGGAGAACAAGGAGTTCAAAGCAATTGATACCTTGTCTCTTCTTACATACTTTTCGTTAACGAGTTGAGGGCTAGGTAGGCCCTGTCCCTCTTGGGTTTTGTTACTGTCGCTTTCAGAAGGTAAAGATTGCTTTAATTGCTTAGAGGAATTAGTTCCCCACATCTTATACAAAGTTTTCAGTAATGGATATTTTTTCATTTTATTTTTTTTTTTTTTGTTTTTTCACACCAGCAGAAAACAAAATGAACTTGCAAATTTTTATAATTTTTCAATGAATGCTACCGACTTCTCTATCGTTCATGTGAATAAAAAGTAGAAAAAAATCTTTGGCCTAACACTTGCACAAAATATTCCAGCGTTCCTCTCCATTATCTCGAATGCTGTCGATATAGCTTCCTGTGTTACATGTACAGAAGTCGTTGCGAGAATAAACATTTATTGTTATCTATTAATACAGAGAAATGAATTAGAATAGCATGAGAAATATACAGATTGACTGCAGGAATGGAATGATAGATGGGCAAATTAAGATATCGATAGATAGATGGATGTATTTATAGAAACATGAATATACCGAAGGGTGAATTTCCCAAATATTTGGAGATATATGAACAAAAGAAGTAAAGAATGCAGACATACTGGTTGAATGAACACTATTTGATTGCAGTTTCATATATTTTTGACAAGTGATGGGGACTGAAGTACATAATTTTATATTTTTTCCAGTGATTGTATAATCTCTCCTCTTGCGCGTACGGTGTTTTTCGTTTTCATTATTTTCGTATTTATTGGGTTGATTCTTTTGCTATTTTTTATGGTCTTTAATTCTTGTTGACATTAGTGAATGACTGTGATGGGACCTTGCACAAAAAAGGTGCTAATGGAGGGCATTGTCCCCCTTTAAAACCTGAGAAATTATAAGCCAAAAGACGACTAATTTCATATGTGGGTAACCGAGTATTGGATGTCGGATGTGATTTCCTTTATGTTTCCATTCTAGAAGTTAATTTCGAGACAGTTTTCTGCTTTGTTTAATCTTTTGTTCGTCCATGATTAGGGTAAGTTTTACAAGTGATTATTATTTGTTTGTTATGTGTTGCTGCGTCTCTTAATCTTGTTGATGTGTATGTGTAGTATGTCTTTAACCCTTTGTGTGAATACACAGTCATACACACCATTCATCGACCAACCAAAGGATGTACGCCGACTGATGCACCTAACCCACCAAGGCCTGATCTCAGGCAGGCTCGTGCTAAATCATGTGTGTGTGTGTGTGTGTGTGTGTGTGTAATTATCTATTCGTACTGTGTGTGTATGTGTGTATGTGTGTGTGTAATTATCTATTCGTAATGTGTGTGTGTGTGTGTGTGTGTGTGTGTGTGTGTGTGTGTTAGTTTTTGTCTCTAATATCAAATACTCTCATCCCAGACATCATGCATTTTCATTTTTCCTTTTTTTTAAAGATTTTTTACTAAACTGTATTTTCATGATGTGTCCGTTATCCTGCGCACTCTGTGACTTAGATCCTCTCGTGTAAGAGCGAAGAAATAAGAAATTGATTGAAAAATCTGTTCACTGAGCCTACACCTGCGTACCATCTGTGCGTTGGGACCAAAGATGTTAATGGCTTCTGGTCAACGATTCCTCTCCCACTCATCAAGAGTAATTAGCTTTATTAATATATATATATATATATATATATATATATATATATATATATATATATATATATATATATATATATATATATGAATGTGACGATTAGATGTGCAGGTATCCCCTTTACTGTTGTGCCACCGTTTTCTGTGGAGCAGCTGGTGATCACCTGACCGCCCGGAGTCCTGACTAGGGAGTGTAAACAAACCCCAGCACAGGTCTAGCTGACACTGCTGGAGAAAGTATCATTCATTTTTTTTTTTTATTCATCTGTCAAAGGACAGAATCGACAGATTTTAGTGACTGGATCCTCCACACCCACTCAGACCAGGCTACGGTCTTTGAAATATATAAAAGGTATGTGATTATCTCGTCTTTACTGTAGCTGAACCTTGGATCGTAGGAGTAAAGGTATCGTAGAATCTAATTAAACAGTTGAAATTGAATATACGCACACAGCAGTGAAGCAGACGTTATGAGATGTATTTCTTAATACGAAATGTGTTAATGTTTGCCATCATTTCCATGCAATTTATGACAAGAGACTTTGATGGGGATACACCTGTCTACGTGTAATCTACAGCATACCAGATTATATATTCAGACTTGCCCCATTCGTAAAAAAGTAGGCTTTGGCTAAGATTGGATTGATTTTATGATTGTTTTCTCCCATTTTACGAAGTTTACTTGGGTTATATGGTTTTCATAGTGGCTATTTTTCCAGGCAAATTCGACAAATATGTTGTTTATTCTTCCTTGTGCCGCTTTATTGCTGTTTGTTTTCCATGCTCATATTTATTACTGGATTTATTTAAAGTATTTTGCTTAATGTACAAGTTTAGGAACACAACGTAAATGCTTATCAATAGATGCCTTACACTAAATTCAAATGATTTAGATTGATGCAATATTATTTGGAGCATTGTTTTTTATCCTACACTAATAAATAAGTGGTTAAGAGGAAGGGTATGAAGATGGGGTTGATAGATGTAGAAGTATGTAAAATGATTGTCAAAATCAACAAACTTATGATAAACGAATTCCAGCAACTGAGATTTGTTATAATAATCGTCAATGTTGTTGAAATATAATCAGATGTATGATACCTATGATTTCAGTGTCACATCAGTTCCCAGAAAATATGAACATTGCAGATAACACTGCTGCTGGTGGCTCTTCTTCCCAGCTTCTCTACAAGGTCATTCCTTGCGGTCCCTAGTGGCTAAATGCATTAATTTTGTAATATTTCTACAGGATATCTTGACTGCTAGATGAAATTGATATAATTTTTTTAGGTGGTTTATAAAGATATATCACCTACTTTTGCACTGATTAACTTTATACTTTCCTGATCTTCATAGTCATTCCCCTATCATTGATAGGGGAAGGACTATTCCAGCTTCTTCTGGGACTAAGCTAACCTGTTTTATACTGAAATGTCATGCCATAAGAGAAAACGTCCTACAGATTTGTGGACACTCCATAAACTGTTGGATCAGCATATGCATAAATAGGGGTAGAAATAGAATAGAGAACATTATTTATTGAGAGAACAAAGTAGGTAATAGTTCAGAACCTTGAGGAACATTTTGTTGATAGGATATGACTGGAATGGCTAGAGAGGAATTTATCTGTTAGAAAAGAGAGAAACAGAGAAAAGAAGGAAGGGATTTGGTATCCAAAAACTTAGATGTTGAGGGCTACGGCAACAGATATATTTGAGAGAAGAGAAGCAGAGGGGAGGCACATGGGAGAAAAGATCACCAGTAGCTTTTATACTGCAAAGTTCATACTGGTGAATAGAGAGAGAGAAATTGGATTCTAAGGTTTGAGAAAGTGAGAGTTTCAAAGAAATTGAGATAACAAGTTAGGCAAGCAAGGATCAGAGTTAGTTCAGTGGCTCATTCCTGAGTCATGTGCCTTATCCAGTACTAATATTATTTATTTATTTTATTTATTTTGCTTTGTCGCTGTCTCCCGCGTTAGCGAGGTAGCGCAAGGAAACAGACGAAAGAATGGCCCAACCCGCCCACATACACATGTATATACATACATGTCCACACACGCACAATATACATACCTATACATCTCAATGTACGCATATATATACACACACAGACATATACATATATACACATGTACATAATTCATACTGTCTGCCTTTATTTGTTCCCATCGCCACCTCGCCACACATGGAATAACAACCCCCTCCCCCCTCATGTGTGCGAGGTAGCGCTAGGAAAAACACCAAAGGCCCCATTTGTTCACACTCAGTCTCTAGCTGTCATGTAATAATGCACCGAAACCACAGCTCCCTTTCCACATCCAGGCCCCACACACTTTGCAACTTTGCATGGTTTACCCCAGACGCTTCACATGCCCTGGTTCAATCCATTGACAGCACGTCGACCCCGGTATACCACATCGTTCCAATTCACTCTATTCCTTGCACGCCTTTCACCCTCCTACATGTTCAGGCCCCTCTCACTCAAAATCTTTTTCACTCCATCTTTCCACCTCCAATTTGGTCTCCCACTTCTCCTCGTTCCTTCCACCTCTGACACATATATCCTCTTGGTCAATCTTTCCCCACTCATTCTCTCCATGTGACCAAACCATTTCAAAACACCCTCTTCTGCTCTCTCAACCACACTCTTTTTATTTCCACACATCTCTCTCACCCTTACATTACTTACTCGATCAAACCACCTCACACCACATATTGTCCTCAAACATCTCATTTCCAGCACATCCACCCTCCTGCACACAACTCTATCCATAGCCCATGCCTCGCAACCATACAACATTGTTGGAACCACTATTTCTTCAAACATACCCATTTTTGCTTTTCGAGATAATGTTCTCGACTTCCAAACATTCTTCAAGGCTCCCAGAATTTTCGCCCCCTCCCCCACCCTATGATTCACTTCTGCTTCCATGGTTCCATCCGCTGCCAGATCCACTCCCAGGTATCTAAAACACTTCACTTCCTCCAGCTTTTCTCCATTCAAACTTACCTCCCAATTGACTTGACCCTCAACCCTACTGTACCTAATAACCTTGCTCTTATTCACATTTACTCTTAACTTTCTTCTTTCACACACTTTACCAAACTCAGTCACCAGCTTCTGCAGTACTAATATTATATTAACATATTCTCTTTAATTGAATGTTCTTTATCGTATTATTATTGTATGATGCAATGTCCCTTTCATTCTAGGCTTTGGCTTGTTAAATTTTTCAGAATTTGTTGAAAAGCAAACAGAAAATATCACCTTTTTAAACCAGTTTTTGTAAAATTCTTGCCTGTGAATCTTGTTCATACTCAATATATCTAGTCATGTCATACCAAGATTAGAAGGAGTATAAGAGAAAGTGGCTGGAGCAAGAAGAGGGTTCATTCTTTGTGAAACAAAAAGAACAAAAAGAAGTATGAGAACTGAAATGAAGGGTAGATTAGATATGGCTTGAGAGAGTATTGATGAACTTCACAGAGAAGGGAAAATAGAATGTTTTTGAAGTATGTGAATAGTATGAGGAACACAAGAGGATGAATGGGAGTAACACTGAAGGGAACACTTGGGGAAATGGTAGCAGACACAGAAGAGGGAAAAAATAGAGGGATTGAATATTATGAAGGACTTTAATGTGTCAGATGATAGGGTGGTGAATATGATGTTTTTGGGATGAAGGGGCACGTAGAGTGAGAGTTTATGTGAACGGTTTGGTGAAAATAGTTGAGGTAGTGGAAGCCTCCTGTAAGATGAAATGTAGCAGAACAGCAAGGGATGGGATCACAGTTAAGTATTTTAAGATAATATTGCTGATTGGTTAGTTGGGCTGTTCAGCATTTGTATGGCCTATGGTGTAGTTCCTGAGGACTGGCAGAATGCATGAATAGTGCCATGTATATTATGACAGGGGGTACAAAAGTGAATGTTTGAATTACAGAGGTATGACTAGGGTGGAGCAATGTGGTTTCAGGAGAGTTAGAGGGAAATGAAAACAAGGATCTTGGGATGAGAGGCAGATCTGCAGTAGGCTGGGGGGTAAGGGGGCATGAGAGATAAATCAGTTGCTGTTTGATATGGCTCTGGTGACCAGATTCCAGAGAGAAACTTAAGAATCTAATGACTGAGTCTGGGAGACAGTGAAAGGAGAAGGTTGAAAGTAAATGGAAACAAAGGTAAGATATTGAGGTGCAGTAGGGGAAATAGAAGATGATTTTAGCATAAGCTGGAATGGGAAGAACCTGGAGGAGGTGGAATGCTTTAGGTAAATAGGAGAAGGTATGGCAGCAGAAAAAACCATGGGAACCGGAATGAGTTATAGGGGAGGGGACTAAAATTCCAGTTGCATAAAAAACAGTTTGGATGAAGAAGTCAGTCTGTTAAGACAATGATGGGTATCTTTGAAGGTGTACTGTATGTACGTGAGTCCTTGGCCTTAAATGCAAAGGAAAGAAAGAGAATGGACCTGTTGGAAGTTAAATGTTTGAGGATGAAATGCTGGTGTAAGATAAGTTGATTGTGTAAGGAATAACAGCATAAGAGAAAGTGTAGTAATAAGCAGTCTGGTGGAGGGAGTTGTCTAGGGTGAACTGAAATAGTTTAGACATGGAGAGGATGACTAGAGAAAGATTGACATGTCATAAGTGGAGGGAGGAAGGAAGGGGTAGGGGAGATCAAAAGTTTGAAGAATGAAATGAGGGAGTCTTTGGGATTTTGGAGCCTTAACATTCAGGAGGGTGAGAGGTGTGCATGTGATGGAACTGGATTGATTTGGTACTTTTGGATTGATGTGCTGTTAGTGGACTGAACCAGAACATATGAAGCAGTCAAGACTATGGAATGGCCTGTGGGGCTTGGCTGTTGATGGTAAACTCTGGTTTCAGTACATTGTACATGCCTGCTAGACAATGGATGCATACAAATAAGGCTTTTATTTGTGACACTGCTTCACTAAGGTTGGAAGAACAATTAAGAACAAAAAAAGATTCATCTTTTATTGGGAGTTAATTTTACTGAACTGGAATCCCCAGCACCAATGTTTTGAGCTAGGAAAGGGGTAGGAATGCTCATTTTCATATGGTAGCCATAGTATCCTTTTTCTAAAGAATAATTTTGTAATTATTTTCACTGTTGTTACAGGACAGGATGAGCAATAATCACAGAAGACAGAACAGTCGTGGGCGGTCAACAGTTCTTAAGGTGAAAGTTTCATATGTGCTTTTCCTGTAGATATGTTTTAAATTGAATATTGTTTGTTACATACATATATGTATCTACATGATCTGTGGATAACAGAGGACCTTAGGGCTTGTGATAAGTTAAATGTGTTCTAGGTATTTATTGATTGTCTGTCTAGAACTATAGAAATATATGAATGGGTTACTGTGTGTGTCATCGCCTTGCTGTCAGGCAGGTTCCAGGTCAGTAAAACACTTCTAAATTAACACAGGATGAGGTAAAGATACACCTCCATGTCATAGTTCATTTTGCTAGGACAGATGCTGCTTTTATGTGCCAGCAGATATGGCTTGAAATAGGTAGGGTACAGATAATTCTCATTCAGTGAGTATCTGTTTAATGAGAATTTGGTTCAGTGAGCTTAGAGTTTTAGGATATGGAATTGTACTGAACAAGCATCCATTCAGTTTAACAAGCAGCTGTACCAAATGATGTCCTGCTAAAGATATGGCACAAGACTACATGGTATGAGTAAACCAGCACTCTTGAACTTGTTCTATATACACCAATGAAGGAATTGGCAGGCCCACCCAGCCTGCCTAGCAAGTGAGCATAGAGAACGGGATGGTGAGTACTCATGTAGACTCATTTTCGGTACACCAAAATCAAGGAAAGAATAACGTTGATGGCACCTGAGTGCCAAGTGATTGTTGATGTATTATGTTTTGATGTTGGAATGGTTTGGACTGGCCCAATACCCTTAGTGAATACCTGTGAAAAGAGAGTTTGTTTGTTGGATTAGGTTTCTGATCTAAATTCTTTGGGCTGGAGCACATATCAGTTTCCAGCATGGGTTATTGGTTGAACACTTTTGGCTTGGGTTGCATCTCATCTTTTAACATGAGATCCCATGGGAAAGTGGGTAATTTTTTTTAGGAGTGCATATCACTAATTGAATGACACCTAACTCTACTTCCATGTGCAGGCGGGCTTTGTGACTGAGTTTGTTCTGTAAATTGAATCCACTGAATAAAATTCTTTGATGATAATACCTTTACAGTAACTTTATTAAGGGTTTTAGACTTATTACATAATATGTTTTCTAAAATGAGGAATTTGATAAGGGTTTCAGGTAGATTTACGAAGCAAGCCTTGTCTAGCTAAGTTCAGAAAAGAATCCAGAGGTAGAACCAATATCTTTCTCACACAATAAACATAATTGAATAGTGTTTCATCGTTTTTTATGCTCTTAGTTATACTTAAATATGGTATATACTCCACATTTATTTTTTATTGTTTTACAATCCAAGACCCCTTTCATGGGTTCCTGCAACTTCAAGGTTGCACTCCATGCAGGAGCAGGGGAATGAGAAGACCCTAGATAAGACTTGTATTACTTTGTAATGATTAACAAAAAGGAATACAGTCTAGTTGAGGAATGTCTCACTCAAAAGCAGTCCAACTCTTCCCTGCTCTTAATTGAAGCTGAAAGAACCCCATGATGGGGACCCTTGGGTTATTTAATTTATTCCATTTACAATTACTTTACGACAGCATCTGGAAGACAGTCCTGGTGTTACTAAGGACCTTTCTAAAGGCTCTTGCAGCCCAAGACTGCACTACTTTCAGTAGCAAGATGTAGACTCCTTTAGAGTGAGAAGTCTCTTAAGAGACTGTATTCCATAAGAAACAGCAACACCAAAGGTACCTATCCACTTGTGGTGTAATCATAAGCAGGCAGAGTCTGATAATACCAGGTTAGGGAAAATGATTTGGTAAACAGAGAAGAGGTAGTAAAAGCTTTGCGGAAGATGAAAGCCGGCAAGGCAGCAGGTTTGGATGGTATTGCAGTGGAATTTATTAAAAAAAGGGGTGACTGTATTGTTGGCTGGTTGGTAAGGTTATTTAATGTATGTATGATTCATGGTGAGGTGCCTGAGGATTGTCAGAATGCTTGCATAGTGCCATTGTACAAAGGCAAAGGGGATAAGAGTGAGTGCTCAAATTACAGAGGTTAAGTTTGTTGAGTATTCCTGGTAAATTATATGGGAGGGTATTGATTGAGAGGGTGAAGGCATGTTCAGAGCATCAGATTGGGGAAGAGCAGTGTGGTTTCAGAAGTGGTAGAGGATGTGTGGATCAGGTGTTTGCTTTGAAGAATGTATGTGAGAAATGCTTAGAAAAGCAAATGGATTTGTATGTAGCATTTATGGATCTGGAGAAGGCATATGATAGAGTTGATAGAGATGTTATGTGGAAGGTATTAAAAATATATGGTGTGGGAGGCAAGTTGTTAGAAGCAGTGAAAAGTTTTTATTGAGGATGTAAGGCATGTGTACGTGTAGGAAGAGAGGAAAGTGATTGGTTCTCAGTGAATGTAGGTTTGTGGCAGGGATGTGTGATGTCTCCATGGTTGTTTAATTTGTTTATGGATGGGGTTGTTAGGGAGGTGAATGCAAGAGTTTTGGAAAGAGGGGCAAGTATGCAGTCTGTTGTGGATGAGAGAGCTTGGGAAGTGAGTCAGTTGTTGTTCGCTGATGATACAGCACTGGTGGCTGATTCATGTGAGAAACTGCAGAAGCTCGTGACTGAGTTTGGTAAAGTGTGTGAAAGAAGAAAGTTAAGAGTAAATGTGAATAAGAGCAAGGTTATTAGGTACAGTAGGGTAGAGGGTCAAGTCAATTGGGAGGTAAGTTTGAATGGAGAAAAACTGGAGGAAGTAAAGTGTTTTAGATATCTGGGAGTGGATCCAGCAGCGGATGGAGCCATGGAAGCGGAAGTGAATCATAGGGTGGGGGAGGGGGCGAAAATTCTGGGAGTCTTGAAGAATGTTTGGAAGTCGAGAACATTATCTGGGAAAGCAAAAATGGGTATGTTTGAAGGAATAGTGGTTCCAACAAAGTTGTACGGTTGCGAGGCGTGGGCTATAGATAGGGTTGTGCGCAGGAGGGTGGATGTGTTGGAAATGAGATGTTTGATTACAATATGTGGTGTGAGGTGGTTTGATCGAGTAAGTAATTTAAGGGTAAGAGAGATGTGTGGAAATAAAAAGAGTGTGGTTGAGAGAGCAGAAGAGGGTGTTTTGAAATGGTCACATGGAGAGAATGAGTGAGGAAAGATTGACCAAGAGGATATGTGTGTCAGAGGTGGAGGGAACGAGGAGAAGAGGGAGACCAAATTGGAGGTGGAAAGATGGAGTGAAAAAGATTTTGTGTGATCGGGGCCTGAACATGCAGGAGGGTGAAAGGAGGGCAAGGAATAGAGTGAATTGGAGCGATGTGGTATACTGGGGTTGACGTGCTGTCAGTGGATTGAATCAAGGCATGTGAAGCGTCTGGGGTAAATCATGGAAAGCTGTGTAGGTATGTATATTTGCGTGTGTGGACGTATGTATATACATGTGTATGGGGGGGGGTTGGGCCATTTCTTTCGTCTGTTTCCTTGCGCTACCTCGCAAACGCGGGAGACAGCGACAAAGTATAAAAAAAATATATATATATATATATATATATATATATATTTTTTTTTTTTTTTTTTTTTTTTTATACTTTGTCGCTGTCTCCCGCGTTTGCGAGGTAGCGCAAGGAAACAGACGAAAGAAATGGCCCAACCCCCCCCCCCCATACACATGTACATACACACGTCCACACACGCAAATATACATACCTACACAGCTTTCCATGGTTTACCCCAGACGCTTCACATGCCTTGCTTCAATCCACTGACAGCACGTCAACCCCTGTATACCACATGACTCCAATTCACTCTATTTCTTGCCCTCCTTTCACCCTCCTGCATGTTCAGGCCCCGATCACACAAAATCTTTTTCACTCCATCTTTCCACCTCCAATTTGGTCTCCCTCTTCTCCTCGTTCCCTCCACCTCCGACACATATATCCTCTTGGTCAATCTCTCCTCACTCATTCTCTCCATGTGCCCAAACCATTTCAAAACACCCTCTTCTGCTCTCTCAACCACGCTCTTTTTATTTCCACACATCTCTCTTACCCTTACGTTACTTACTCGATCAAACCACCTCACACCACACATTGTCCTCAAACATCTCATTTCCAGCACATCCATCCTCCTGCGCACATCTCTATCCATAGCCCACGCCTCGCAACCATACAACATTGTTGGAACCACTATTCCCTCAAACATACCCATTTTTGCTTTCCGAGATAATGTTCTCGACTTCCACACATTTTTCAAGGCTCCCAAAATTTTCGCCCCCTCCCCCATCCTATGATCCACTTCCGCTTCCATGGTTCCATCCGCTGACAGATCCACTCCCAGATATCTAAAACACTTCACTTCCTCCAGTTTTTCTCCATTCAAACTCACCTCCCAATTGACTTGACCCTCACCCCTACTGTACCTAATAACCTTGCTCTTATTCACATTTACTCTCAACTTTCTTCTTCCACACACTTTACCAAACTCAGTCACCAGCTTCTGCAGTTTCTCACATGAATCAGCCACCAGCGCTGTATCATCAGCGAACAACAACTGACTCACTTCCCAAGCTCTCTCATCCCCAACAGACTTCATACTTGCCCCTCTTTCCAGGACTCTTGCATTTACCTCCCTTACAACCCCATCCATAAACAAATTAAACAACCATGGAGACATCACACACCCCTGCCGCAAACCTACATTCACTGAGAACCAATCACTTTCCTCTCTTCCTACACGTACACATGCCTTACATCCTCGATAAAAACTTTTCACTGCTTCCAACAACTTGCCTCCCACACCATATATTCTTAATACCTTCCACAGAGCATCTCTATCAACTCTATCATATGCCTTCTCCAGATCCATAAATGCTACATACAAATCCATTTGCTTTTCTAAGTATTTCTCACATACATTCTTCAAAGCAAACACCTGATCCACACATCCTCTACCACTTCTGAAACCGCACTGCTCTTCCCCAATCTGATGCTCTGTACATGCCTTCACCCTCTCAATCAATACCCTCCCATATAGTTTACCAGGAATACTCAACAAACTTATACCTCTGTAATTTGAGCACTCACTCTTATCCCCTTTGCCTTTGTACAATGGCACTATGCACGCATTCCGCCAATCCTCAGGCACCTCACCATGAGTCATACATACATTAAATAACCTTACCAACCAGTCAACAATACAGTCACCCCCTTTCTTAATAAATTCCACTGCAATGCCATCCAAACCTGCTGCCTTGCCGGCTTTCATCTTCCGCAAAGCTTTTACTACCTCTTCTCTGTTTACCAAATCATTTTCCCTAACCCTCTCACTTTGCACACCACCTCGACCAAAACACCCTATATCTGCCACTCTGTCATCAGACACATTCAACAAACCTTCAAAATACTCATTCCATCTCCTTCTCACATCACCGCTACTTGTTATCACCTCCCCATTTACGCCCTTCACTGAAGTTCCCATTTGCTCCCTTGTCTTACGCACCCTATTTACCTCCTTCCAGAACATCTTTTTATTCTCCCTAAAATTTAATGATACTCTCTCACCCCAACTCTCATTTGCCCTTTTTTTCACCTCTTGCACCTTTCTCTTGACCTCCTGTCTCTTTCTTTTATACTTCTCCCACTCAATTGCATTTTTTCCCTGCAAAAATCGTCCAAATGCCTCTCTCTTCTCTTTCACTAATACTCTTACTTCTTCATCCCACCACTCACTACCCTTTCTAAACAGCCCACCTCCCACTCTTCTCATGCCACAAGCATCTCTTGCGCAATCCATCACTGATTCCCTAAATACATCCCATTCCTCCCCCACTCCCCTTACTTCCATTGTTCTCACCTTTTTCCACTCTGCACACAGTCTCTCCTGGTACTTCCCCACACAGGTCTCCTTCCCAAGCTCACTTACTCTCACCACCTTCTTCACCCCAACATTCACTCCTCTTTTCTGAAAACCCATACTAATCTTCACCTTAGCCTCCACAAGATAATGATCAGACATCCCTCATATATATATATATATATCCCTGGGGATAGGGGATTAAGAATACTTCCCACGTATTCCCTGCGTGTCGTAGAAGGCGACTAAAAGGGGAGGGAGCGGGGGGCTGGAAATCCTCCCCTCTCGGATTTTTTTTAATTTTCCAAAAGAAGGAACAGAGAATTGGGCCAGGTGAGGGTATTCCCTCAAAGGCCCAGTCCTCTGTTCTTAACGCTACCTCGCTAATGTGGGAAATGGCGAATAGTTTGAAAAAAAAAATATATATATATATATATATATATATATATATCTTTCCTCGCGTGTCGTAGAAGGCGACTAGAGGGGACGGGAGCGGGGGGCCAGAAATCCTCCCCTCCTTGTATTTTTTTAACTTTCTAAAATGGGAAACAGAAGGAGTCACCCGGGGAGTGCTCATCCTCCTCGAAGGCTCAGACTGGGGTGTCTAAATGTGTGTGGATGTAACCAAGATGTGAAAAAAGGAGAGATGGGTAGTATGTTTGAGGAAAGGAACCTGGATGTTTTGGCTCTGAGTGAAACGAAGCTCAAGGGTAAAGGGGAAGAGTGGTTTGGGAATGTCGTGGGAATAAAGTCAGGGGTTAGTGAGAGGACAAGAGCAAGGGAAGGAGTAGCAGTACTCCTGAAACAGGAGTTGTGGGAGTATGTGATAGAATGTAAGAAAGTAAATTCTCGATTAATATGGGTAAAACTGAAAGTTGATGGAGAGAGATTGGGTGATTATTGGTGCATATGCACCTGGGCATGAGAAGAAAGATCATGAGAGGCAAGTGTTTTGGGAGCAGCTGAATGAGTGTGTTAGTGGTTTTGATGCACGAGACGTGGTTATAGTGATGGGTGATTTGAATGCAAAGGTGAGTAATGTGGCAGTTGAGGGAATAATTGGTATACATGGGGTGTTCAGTGTTGTAAATGGAAATGGTGAAGAGCTTGTAGATTTATGTGCTGAAAAAGGACTGGTGATTGGGAATACCTGGTTTAAAAAGCGAGATATACATAAGTATACGTATGTAGGTAGGAGAGATGGCCAGAGAGCGTTATTGGATTACGTGTTTATTGACAGGCGCGTGAAAGAGAGACTTTTGGATGTTAATGTACTGAGAGGTGCAACTGGAGGGATGTCTGATCATTATCTTGTGGAGGCTAAGGTGAAGATTTGTATGGGTTTTCAGAAAAGAAGAGTGAATGTTGGGGTGAAGAGGGTGGTGAGAGTAAGTGAGCTTGGGAAGGAGACTTGTGTGAGGAAGTTCCAGGAGAGACTGAGTACAGAATGGAAAAAGGTGAGAACAATGGAAGTAAGGGGAGTGGGGGAGGAATGGGATGTATTTAGGGAATCAGTGATGGATTGCGCAAAAAATGCTTGTGGCATGAGAAGAGTGGGAGATGGGTTGATTAGAAAGGGTAGTGAGTGGTGGGATGAAGAAGTAAGATTATTAGTGAAAGAGAAGAGAGAAGCATTTGGACGATTTTTGCAGGGAACAAATGCAATTGAGTGGGAGATGTATAAAAGAAAGAGACAGGAGGTCAAGAGAAAGGTGCAAGAGGTGATAAAGAGGGCAAATGAGAGTTGGGGTGAGAGAGTATCATTAAATTTTAGGGAGAATAAAAAGATGTTCTGGAAGGAGGTAAATAAAGTGCGTAAGACAAGGGAGCAAATGTGAAGTTCAGTGAAGGGCGCAAATGGGGTGGTGATAACAAGTAGTGGTGATGTGAGAAGGAGATGGAGTGAGTATTTTGAAGGTTTGTTGAATGTGTTTGATGATAGAGTGGCAGATATAGGGTGTTTTGGTCGAGGTGGTGTGCAAAGTGAGAGGATTAGGGAAAATGATTTGGTAAACAGAGAAGAGGTAGTAAAAGCTTTGCGGAAGATGAAAGCCGGCAAGGCAGCAGGTTTGGATGGTATTGCAGTAGAATTTATTAAAAAAGGGGGTGACTGTATTACTGACTGGTTGGTAAGGTTATTTAATGTATGTATGACTCATGGTGAGGTGCCTGAGGATTGGCGGAATGCATGCATAGTGCCACTGTACAAAGGCAAAGGGGATAAGAGTGAGTGCTCAAATTACAGAGGTATAAGTTTGTTGAGTATTCCTGGTAAATTATATGGGAGGGTATTGATTGAGAGGGTGAAGGCATGTACAGAGCATCAGATTGGGGAAGAGCAGTGTGGTTTCAGAAGTGGTAGAGGATGTGTGGATCAGGTGTTTGCGTTGAAGAATGTATGTGAGAAATACTTAGAAAAGCAAATGGATTTGTATGTAGCATTTATGGATCTGGAGAAGGCATATGATAGAGTTGATAGAGATGCTATGTGGAATGTATTAAGAATATATGGTGTGGGAGGCAAGTTGTTAGAAGCAGTGAAAAGTTTTTATCGAGGATGTAAGGCATGTGTACGTGTAGGAAGAGAGGAAAGTGATTGGTTCTCAGTGAATGTAGGTTTGCGGCAGGGGTGTGTGATGTCTCCATGGTTGTTTAATTTGTTTATGGATGGGATTGTTAGGTAGGTGAATGCAAGAGTTTTGGAAAGAGGGGCAAGTATGAAGTCTGTTAGGGATGAGAGAGCTTGGGAAGTGAGTCAGTTGTTCGCTGATGATACAGCGCTGGTGGCTGATTCATGTGAGAAACTGCAGAAGCTGGTGACTGAGTTTGGTAAAGTGTGTGAAAGAAGAAAGTTAAGAGTAAATGTGAATAAGAGCAAGGTTATTAGGTACAGTAGGGTTGAGGGTCAAGTCAATTGGGAGGTAAGTTTGAATGGAGAAAAACTGGAGGAAGTAAAGTGTTTTAGATATCTGGGAGTGGATCTGGCAGCGGATGGAACCATGGAAGCGGAAGTGAATCATAGGGTGGGGGAAGGGGCGAAAATTCTGGAAGCCTTGAAGAATGTGTGGAAGTCGAGAACATTATCTCGGAAAGCAAAAATGGGCATGTTTGAAGGAATAGTGGTTTCAACAATGTTGTATAGTTGCGAGGCGTGGGCTATGGATAGAGTTGTGCGCAGGAGGATGGATGTGCTGGAAATGAGATGTTTGAGGACAATGTGTGGTGTGAGGTGGTTTGATCGAGTAAGTAACATAAGGGTAAGAGAGATGTGTGGAAATAAAAAGAGCGTGGTTGAGAGAGCAGAAGAGGGTGTTTTGAAATGGTTTGGGCACATGGAGAGAATGAGTGAGGAAAGATTGACCAAGAGGATATATGTGTCGGAGGTGGAGGGAACGAGGAGAAGTGGGAGACCAAATTGGAGGTGGAAAGATGGAGTGAAAAAGATTTTGTGTGATCGGGGCCTGAACATGCAGGAGGGTGAAAGGAGGGCAAGGAATAGAGTGAATTGGATCGATGTGGTATACGGGGGTGGACGTGCTGTCAGTGGATTGAATCAGGGCATGTGAAGCGTCTGGGGTAAACCATGGAAAGCTGTGTAGGTATGTATATTTGCGTGTTGGACGTATGTATATACATGTGTATTGGGGTGGGTTGGGCCATTTCTTTCGTCTGTTTCCTTGCGCTACCTCGCAAACGCGGGAGACAGCGACAAAAAAAATATATATATATATATATTGGATGGTATTGCAGTGGAATTTATTAAAAAAGGGGGTGACTGTATTGTTGACTGGTTGGTAAGGTTATTTAATGTATGTATGACTCATGGTGAGGTGCCTGAGGATTGGCGGAATGCGTGCATAGTGCCATTGTACAAAGGCAAAGGGGATAAGAGTGAGTGCTCAAATTACAGAGGTATAAGTTTGTTGAGTATTCCTGGTAAATTATATGGGAGGGTATTGATTGAGAGGGTGAAGGCATGTACAGAGCATCAGATTGGGGAAGAGCAGTGTGGTTTCAGAAGTGGTAGAGGATGTGTGGATCAGGTGTTTGCTTTGAAGAATGTATGTGAGAAATACTTAGAAAAGCAAATGGATTTGTATGTAGCATTTATGGATCTGGAGAAGGCATATGATAGAGTTGATAGAGATGCTCTGTGGAAGGTATTAAGAATATATGGTGTGGGAGGAAAGTTGTTAGAAGCAGTGATAAGTTTTTATCGAGGATGTAAGGCATGTGTACGTGTAGGAAGAGAGGAAAGTGATTGGTTCTCAGTGAATGTAGGTTTGTGGCAGGGGTGTGTGATGTCTCCATGGTTGTTTAACTTGTTTATGGATGGGGTTGTTAGGGAGGTAAATGCAAGAGTTTTGGAAAGAGGGGCAAGTATAAAGTCTGTTGGGGATGAGAGAGCTTGGGAAGTGAGTCAGTTGTTGTTCGCTGATGATACGGCGCTGGTGGCTGATTCATGTGAGAAACTGCAGAAGCTGGTGACTGAGTTTGGTAAAGTGTGTGAAAGAAGAAAGTTAAGAGTAAATGTGAATAAGAGCAAGGTTATTAGGTACAGTAGGGTTGAGGGTCAAGTCAATTGGGAGGTAAGTTTGAATGGAGAAAAACTGGAGGAAGTAAAGTGTTTTAGATATCTGGGAGTGGATCTGGCAGCGGATGGAACCATGGAAGCGGAAGTGGATCATAGGGTGGGGGAGGGGGCGAAAATTCTGGGGGCCTTGAAGAATGTGTGGAAGTCGAGAACATTATCTCGTGAAGCAAAAATGGGTATGTTTGAAGGAATAGTGGTTCCAACAATGTTGTACGGTTGCGAGGCGTGGGCTATGGATAGAGTTGTGCGCAGGAGGATGGATGTGCTGGAAATGAGATGTTTGAGGACAATGTGTGGTGTGAGGTGGTTTGATCGAGTGAGTAACGTAAGGGTAAGAGAGACGTGTGGAAATAAAAAGAGTGTTGTTGAGAGAGCAGAAGAGGGTGTTTTGAAGTGGTTTGGGCACATGGAGAGAATGAGTGAGGAAAGATTGACCAAGAGGATATATGTGTCGGAGGTGGAGGGAACGAGGAGAAGAGGGAGACCAAATTGGAGGTGGAAAGATGGAGTGAAAAAGATTTTGTGTGATCGGGGCCTGAACATGCAGGAGGGTGAAAGGAGGGCAAGGAATAGAGTGAATTGGAGCGATGTGGTATACTGGGGTTGACGTGCTGTCAGTGGATTGAATCAAGGCATGTGAAGCGTCTGGGGTAAACCATGGAAAGCTGTGTAGGTATGTATATTTGCGTGTGTGGACGTATGTATATACATGTGTATGGGGGGGGGGTTGGGCCATTTCTTTCGTCTGCTTCCTTGCGCTACCTCGCAAACGCGGGAGACAGCGACAAAGTATAATAAATTAATAAATAATATATATATATATATATATATATATATATATATATATATATATATATATATATATATATATATATATATTCATATATTTTTATTTATTTTACTTTGTTGCTGTCTCCCACGTTAGTGAGGTAGTGCAAAAAACAGACGAAAGAATAGCCCAACCCACCCACATACACATGTATATACATACACATCCACACATGCAAATATACATGCCTATACATCTCAACGTATACATATATATACTCACACAGACATATACATATGTACACGTACATAATTCATACTGTCTGCCTTTATTCATTCCCATCGCCACCCCGCCACACATGAAATAACAACTCCTTCCCCCCGCATGTGTGCAAGGTAGTGCTAGGAAAAGACAACAAAGGCCACATTCGTTCACACTCAGTCTCTATCTGTCGTGTATAATGCACCAAAACCACTGCTCCCTTTCCACATCCAGGCCCCACAGAACTTTCCATGGTTTACCCCAGACGCTTCACATTGCCCTGGTTCAGTCCATTGACAGCATGTCGACCCCGGTAAACCACATCGTTCCAATTCACTTTATTCCTTGCACGCCTTTCACCCTCCTGCATGTTCAGGCCCCGATCACTCAAAAATCTTTTTCACTCCATCTTTCTACCATCAATTTGGTCTCCCACTTCTCCTCGTTCCCTCCACCTCTGACACATATATCCTCTTGGTCAATCTTTCCTCACTCATTCTCTCCATGTGACCAAACCATTTCAAAACACCCTCTTCTGCTCTCTCAACCACACTCTTTATTACCACACATCTCTCTTACCCTATTATTACTTTCTCGATCAAACCACCTCACACCACATATTGTCCTCAAACATCTCATTTCCAGCACATCCACCCTCCTCCACACAACTATATCCATAGCCCACGCCTCGCAACCATATAACATTGTTGGAACCACTAAACCATTAAACATTGTCGGAACCACTTTTCCTTCGAACATACCCATTTTTGCTTTCCAAGATAATGTTCTCGACTTCCACACATTCTTCAATGCTCCCAGAACTTTCACCCCCTCCCCCACCTTATGATTTACTTCTGCTTCCATGGTTCCATCCACTGCCAAATCCACTCTCAGATATATAAAACAATTCACTTCCTCCAGTTTTTCTCCATTCAAACTTACCTCCCAATTGGCTTGTCCCTCAACCCTACTGTACCTAATAACCTTGCTCTTATTCACATTTACTCTCAGCTTTCATCTTTCACACACTTTACCAAACTTAGTCACGAGCTTCTGCAGTTTCTCACACAAATCAGCTACCAGTGCTGTATCATCAGCGAACAATAACTGACTCACTTCCCAAGCTCTCTTATCCACAACAGACTGCATACTTGCCCCTCTTTCCAAAACTCTTGCATTTACCTCCCAAACAACCCCATCCATGAACAAATTAAACGTCCATGGCGACATCACACACCCCTGCCGCAAAACCATCATTCACTGAGAACCAGTCACTTTCCTCTCTTCCTACACGTACACATGCCTTACATCCTCAATAAAAACTTTTCACTGCTTCTAACAACTTGCCTCCCACACCATATATTCTTAATACATTCCACATAGCATCTCTATCAACTCTATCATATGCCTTCTCCAGATCCATAAATGCTACATACAAATCCATTTGCTTTTCTAAGTATTTCTCACATACATTCTTCAAAGCAAACACCTGATCCACACATCCTCTACCACTTCTGAAACCACACTGCTCTTCCCCAATCTGATGCTCTGTACATGCCTTCACCCTCTCAATCAATACCCTCCCATATAATTTACCAGGAATACTCAACAAACTTATACCTCTGTAATTTGAGCACTCACTTTTATCCTCTTTGCCTTTGTACAATGAATGGCACTATGCAAGCTGTTTCCCCGCATCAGCAAGGTAAAGCCAGAAAGAAGCAATATCTCTCTTATGGAACTCTATACATGATATTAATTGGATTTCTTTCTTTGGAAATATGTTTAACTTGCATTTCATATAAGTCATATTGTTGTAACAGTTGAAAGCTGAGGCTCACAGGAAAATGTACTCTAGTTGTACACTATTGATTTATTCAAGGTTTAATATTTCTTTTGTACTTACAGGTTGTGATCCTTGGAGATGGCGGAGTAGGGAAGTCTTGTCTTATGAATCGTTTTGTCACTGACCGATTTGATGAACATTCCTTCCACACTATTGGTGTTGAATTCCTTAATAAGGAGATTGAACTGGGAGGGGAAACTTACACATTACAGGTAAGAGAAGTGTTATCTCAGTTTGGGAAGAAATTTCTTTTTGATAGGTTCCATATTCATTTCTGTTTCTTTGTCTTTCATGGAAACACTTATCTCAGAAGTATTAGGATATATTTCATCTATTAAACCCTCAACTCCTTTCTTACTTTATGATTCACAGTTTTACGGGTTGTATGAAAAATCTGTGTAACATAGGAATTTCAAAGATAGTTACATGACAATAGAAAAACATCATTTCAGAGCTATGTTCATCCACTCCTTTCATTCTGATTGTTTGTAGAAAACTCTGTAGATATATTAGCACAATATGCAGAAAGGTGTGGGAGTAAGGCTGAGTGTCAAGTGAGTTGCTACTGTGCTTGTTTTGTTTATTTTACCTACACCAAAAATTTAATGCTGCTTATTATCATGTTTTATCTTATATGATAAATCATTTCTTTTTGTAATTGGTGTGATTCATTGATAATGTTTTCATGACAGCATAGTCATG
The DNA here is from genome assembly GCF_036320965.1 of Panulirus ornatus. Taxonomy (NCBI): domain Eukaryota; kingdom Metazoa; phylum Arthropoda; class Malacostraca; order Decapoda; family Palinuridae; genus Panulirus; species Panulirus ornatus. The sequence goes on along the minus strand of NC_092237.1, from coordinate 57,893,935 downwards.
AAAGATTGCGTATTTCTCAGCCACACCAGTTAGAAGCACGGTTGTTGAGGTTGGGAAGGTGCTGGCAACAGTGCCTCCACTTGTGCTAGAAATGCCTTCTCTTGCTTTTTCTTTGTCAGTTTTCAGTGCTGGAAGAGTCACTGTCTATGAAATCATTCTTCATGTGATCTGAAGACAGATTGTCATTGTCAGATAATTCAAAATCATCTGCCAGGTCCTCTGTATCTAGCTAAGAGCCACTCAGTTTCCTTCCAAAAGAACTCACAAAAATGTAGTGGCATGCTAGAGGATGACTGAGTATGGGGAGAAATTATTGTGCAGTGTCACCTTGTTTGCCATCTAGCCCTGATATGCATGCTTGAAATGAAGGCATTTTGACATATTCCAAGACCCTTCAAACCCACAATGCAGCTACCACAAAAAAGACACTGAACGCTTACTATTCACTTTCCCTCTACTCTCAGAACAGAAATGCACCCACATCATCATAACACTTTATGACCTGTGGTCCTAACCATTGTACATGGCCAGCTTTCTGATTGCTGCTGGAGCCTCATAAGGATAGAAGGTACTCCTGGGCCAGAGAGGTAAGGTACGGTGTATAGTGTCTGAGATGGCTATGATTAGGGCATTTAGCTGCTCATACCATCTGTGCAACCATAAGAAAGAAAAAATGCATGGGATTTGTGTTGTGAGATGCTGGAATTTTGGTTTTATTGGTTGGGTGTAAGGAAGATAAGAGAGGAAGATACCTTAACTAAGCAAGGAATAGGTAAACTGTGAAAGTACATGCTTTTAGGAGGGGTAAAAGTGCTCTCCAAAATAGCAATTTTTACTTGAATGGATAACTGGAGGTGTGGAATCGTCACTAGTGACTTTTAGAGGTAAGAAATGGTTGTAACTGATCCTGTTGCTCCTGCTTTAGATTTTTCATTGGGTAACCAACTTACCTGAGAGAACAAACTAAACACCTCCTATGATAGGGAAGTACTCTAAAACATCTCTGATATGACATGCAAAGGAATGAGGTACTCCTTCCCCTATTTACCAATTTTAAGTTAGATGTTGCCTTATTTTATGGTCATATTCATTTATATAGTTGCATTCATTAACTTCAATACTTGCTGGAAATGAGGAATATCATTAGTTAAAATGAAGCAGTGCAACCTGAATATAAAATTGTGTTATTATCTGTTGGATCATATTCCTTCCAATACCTGTGTTTATTCTCTTATAATGAATATTCTGAGCATTAAATTACTTTTGCAATATGAATTAGGGTGAGATACCCTCTAGTTTTTGTATTTGCTGCATGTATGTGCTTGTTTTAAATAGAATATGTTCCAGTGTTATTTTATTTCTTAGGTTTCACTAGACAGGAAATGAGAAGGTTCTCAATGAAGAGGTAGGCAATAGCTCTCATATGTCCCAGCCCCAGCATTATAGTATTCCATATATTTTAACTTTAGTCTCTTGTTTGCAGATATGGGACACTGCTGGGCAGGAGAGATTCAAGAGCCTGCGAACACCCTTTTATAGGGGTTCTGATATGTGTCTTTTGACGTTTGCTGTTGATGATCCTTCAAGTTTTAAGAATTTAGAGACTTGGCGCAAGGAGTTTGTTTACTATGCTGATGTGAAAGCTGATTTCCCCTTCCTTGTGGTTGGAAATAAGGTAGATTGACCATCTCATGCTTTAGACTGTTGGTATCTGATGTTATGATTACTTGGAGGTCTTTCCCTTTCATACTCATTTGTCATTTCCCACATTAGCGAAGTAGCACCAGGAACAGATGAAGAAAGGCCTCATTTGCTCACATCCATTCTCTATCTGTCATGTGAAATGCACGGAAACCACAGTACCCTATCCACAACCAAAGTATACTTTTTCATGGTTTCCTGTAGCTGCTTCAAATACCATGGTTCAGTCCACTGACAGAATATCACCTCCTCTATGTCATATTGCTTCAATTATCTCTATCCCTAAACCTAATAACGTTGCTTTTATTCACATTTACTCTCAACCTCCCCTTTTTACAAACTCCCAAATTTAGCCACCAACTTCTGTAGGTTCACTTGAATCTGCCACCAGTGCTATGTCAACAGCAAACAACATATGACTCACTTCACAGGCTCCTTCACCCTTACAGACTGCATCGTTGCCCCTCTCTCCAAGACTCTTACATTTACCTCCCATACCACTCCACCCATAAATGAACTAAACATGTATTGCACATTACTCATCCCTTGCCAGAGACCAACCTTTCATGTGGAACCACTTGCCAAAATTATTTAAAATAAAACTATGGGAATCCTGCAAGAAAGCCAGAAAAATTATTCACAACACTACCAGGTGAAATAGGAAACAAGCATGAAACAATTGCAGAAACATTCAAAAAGAAAACTTGATGTATGTTTAAAGTTAGTTCATAGTCCCAGATGAACCTAAAATAGATAGTTATTTATTGAGTGTGGTGACAGGAAAAAACAGCATTATTCATCCTGGAGAACTTGTAACAAGGGCTGTGCACTGATCCTGCCTTTTGGCAAAATTATGGTACTTAGAGTTGTAGTTAGGTGCTATCTCTTATCTTTTCACTCATTTCATCCTCTCTGTCTCTTATCTCTTCTTTCTCTGCCATTTGTATGTACCTATATTCACTTTTGACTTTTCAAAAATAGATATTAAAGAGGAAACCCTTTTAACAGATTGATCTAGAAAGGAGAGTGACAACAGAAGAAGCAGAGGCATGGTGTAAAGAAAATGGGGATCTTCCTTACATTGAGACTTCTGCAAAGGTAGCGACAAATGTTGAGTCTGCTTTCATGCTGTGTTTAAGACGATGGGCTAATATTGAGGGAAGGCAGGTAAGAGTTTATGCCTCCTTTATAATTTTTTATGTGTCAACATGATGTATGATTCATTGAGTTTTGTACAAAAGTAGGATTTTGTAAACAGTGGAAAATATAAAGAATGTTGTTTATAAGTCAAAGTATTTCAAAGTATTACTTTATAAAGAAATAATTTTTTATCTGTTATTAATGATGGTGTTTATTTTTGATTTCTCAAGAGAAAAAACTTTCCAAGTTTCATAACAGTTTATGATATCTAAAGAACCTAGAACTTTTTCACTGATTGTAAAACCATGACTTTTGCTGTCCAAATGATTCTATAGGTTGTTTTAAGCATAGGGTTTGTGATGATCACATGAAAATCTGTGAAAGAGCATATGACTTAGCTTTTTTATTTTATTTTTTTTTTTATTATACTTTGTCACTGTCTCCCGCGTTTGCGAGGTAGCGCAAGGAAACAGACGAAAGAAATGGCCCAACCCCCCCCCCCCCCATACACATGTATATACATACGTCCACACACGCAAATATACATACCTACACAGCTTTCCATGGTTTACCCCAGACGCTTCACATGCCTTGATTCAATCCACTGACAGCACGTCAACCCCGGTATACCACATCGCTCCAATTCACTCTATTCCTTGCCCTCCTTTCACCCTCCTGCATGTTCAGGCCCCGATCACACAAAATCTTTTTCACTCCATCTTTCCACCTCCAATTTGGTCTCCCTCTTCTCCTTGTTCCCTCCACCTCCGACACATATATCTTCTTGGTCAATCTTTCCTCACTCATCCTCTCCATGTGCCCAAACCACTTCAAAACACCCTCTTCTGCTCTCTCAACCATGCTCTTTTTATTTCCACACATCTCTCTTACCCTTACGTTACTCACTCGATCAAACCACCTCACACCACACATTGTCCTCAAACATCTCATTTCCAGCACATCCATCCTCCTGCGCACAACTCTATCCATAGCCCACGCCTCGCAACCATACAACATTGTTGGAACCACTATTCCTTCAAACATACCCATTTTTGCTTTCCGAGATAATGTTCTCGACTTCCACACATTCTTCAAGGCCCCCAGGATTTTTGCCCCCTCCCCCACCCTATGATCCACTTCCGCTTCCATGGTTCCATCCGCTGCCAGATCCACTCCCAGATATCTAAAACACTTCACTTCCTCCAGTTTTTCTCCATTCAAACTCACCTCCCAATTGACTTGACCCTCAACCCTACTGTACCTAATAACCTTGCTCTTATTCACATTTACTCTTAACTTTCTTCTTCCACACACTTTTCCAAACTCAGTCACCAGCTTCTGCAGTTTCTCACATGAATCAGCCACCAGCGCTGTATCATCAGCGAACTTAGCTTTTTGTCCCTCTTATATGCTTATCAGAATTGGTGATAAGTGCAATTGATGGAAGCATTTATTTTGAACATTTATGAAGTACTTTATATGTGACACAGGAAATGGTGAATTAATATGAGAGAAAATAAATTCTTATTTTCTCCGAAGTAGTTATGATCAGGTCTACCAACGAGACCAATAATACTTAGGAGTTATGACATTAGGCAAGAAAATAGTAAGCTTATTGCAACTCTGACATCTCAACCAAACATTGTTGTGGAATACAAATTAAAAGGTGATCCCCAAAATATCAAGTGTCTCCAGACAGTTATTGTAAACAGCCAGACCAATTACTCAACTTTTCACCAGCTATGTAAATAAAGGTTGACTGTGTTTTGCAAACTCAGTAATACAGGGGCAGCATCTCAGCTGTAGGCTGTTCATCCAAGCTGGGTCTAGAATAGTCTTGTCAGGAATTGCATCATAACAGAGATCTCTAGCACAGTTATTGAAAGGAAACAAGTGTAGGTGCTTTGCAGTTTACATGAAGTCCAGCTTAAAGATGAACAAATTAATGTTTGTTCTAACCTTCCTGTGCGTTTGTTCACTCAGATTGTTAACAGTTTACTAAGAAATTGTTGAAAGACGAGAAGCAACTTTCCAGTAAAGCAGCTGGATTTCGTGAAGATCCGTCTTTAAATCAGTCTTCAGCAATTTTGATTAGGTCAGAGTGCCTGCCTTTAACATTGAACCTATCCTTGAGTAAGTGAAGATAAAGGAACAGACTTCCAATATTAAAGGGTTACTGTCATATGCTTAGTATTTTTGAAACACATTCACATTCAGTGGTCTTGCTGTGGCCATTGTTGTCAGTATATGTTTTTTTCCCAGGATGATCATGTTGTGGTAGTATCGAAGATCTTAGCTCTTATACCTCAGGCCTTTCATGATTACAATATGAAAGTGCTTAATATTGTAATGAGAGAAATATTTGTTTGTTATTTTTTGCCATAGACTAAATGCAGCCTTCCTGCATGTGCATTATACAAGGTTACTGTTGGATACCAAGTATTCTGTGATATTCAAATTTGAGAACTTCACAGTGGTCCTTAATGTTCCATTTCCAGGTCTCTTAATGAGCTGGCCTTTGCTTCATTTGAATGAAAATGTATAATGTAACATTTTTCTACGACTAACATTAATGCATTATTGAAGGCTTAAAGCTATTTTTGTTACCAAGGCCAACTGTAAGTGAAAAAAGGGTAAACTTCATATTAAGATATTGCCCATGTATTTAGGTTCTGTTGAAGAAGTAGGTGGAGGTAACACTGATGCAGGTGATAAGTCCTTCATTTTTCGTTACTGGAGAAACTAACAAACTCTTAACAAGAATCCCAGTTTTTTTAAGAGGCAGACTTCATAAATTGTGCAGTGTGTGGTTTCTAAGATTGACCAAGTGTTAAGTTGGTACCAAGTGTGTATTACATTCACTTGTGGAACCTTAGAACTGATCAGAGGAGTTAGGAAGCTCATAAGAAGTGTTAGAAACATACAAGGAGAATTTGGTCTTAAGAAGTTTTAAATTTAACTAGTTTAAATGTATCCCACTGTGAGGTCCTTTCCAAATCCAGATATATAGTTAAGATGAAAATATTTGTAGAAAGAACAAGGGAAATTGCAGAAAATTTATAAGAAATGAGAGTACAGAATAAGTGAGTCATCAGTATATAGGTGAATTGGGTTGTTGATTCGCCACGTGCATAGATAAGTGTAAGAATTAATGATGAGCAAAATTACTGTTGCAAACTTTGAATGTGTCTCTGCTGCTGTGAAGTGGCACTTCATAAGCCTGAAGGATTATTGTAATTCTGAGTGATAGTGTGAGAATTAAATTTATTTGTTGAGCTTCATTTAGGTAAATGATACATTTGTGAACTCTATCTCTCATTCATTTTCAGGAGAGAATGCCTCTCCCAGATACAGTGCAGCTGGACAGTGAGGGGTCACATCATCGACTTTGTGCATGTTCCTCATAGATGTAAGGTATGTTTTTTATGTGGGGAATTAAATGCATTGCTCTTGGTGTGCATTGTGATACTGTAGTGTGTTTGATGGTATGACTGTGCAGAGTCACCTCCTGATACTTTAGTCTGTTTTTGATGGTATGACTGTGCAGAACAGATCATTGAACCCTAGAGGAAAACAGATCCTTATTTGGTTCTTTCCTCAGTTCATTGTTTTGGAAAGTAATATAGGAGGGGAGGATTTCCAGCCTCTGGCTCCTCCCTATCTTAGTCACCTTTTACAATATGTTGGGGGGTATGTGGGTGGTATTCTCTGTCTCCATCACCAGGGATAATTAATGTATATGTACATTGATTAATTGTTAAATGCATTTATTGATTTTATTGATTTTTGCAGGTGAGATTACGATATGGCTTGGATGGATGCTCAAGAAATCAGGTGTTATTCTGTAGGTAGAGTCGTAAGGAGTATGATATCTGAATGTAAATTTATGGGCGTATGTATGGAGACTTTTACTGAATCATTTACAAGTAATCAATAGTTATGAAAATGTCGAATTATGTGATTGCAAGTGATATATGAAAAGTCCTTATAGTTGGCTGTAAGAAACCCAATTTCTAATGTATGAATGTTATTCATGTCATATGATGTTTTAAATGCATGAAAAACATGGTTATGTCAAGCTTTAAATATGTCTTCTTTTATGTAATCATATGCTCTAATAGAGGTCTTACCAGACTCTGTCTGCTTAAGGTTACATTTTGAGTGAAGAGCCACCTTTGCTTAGGCTCCATCATAGTCAGTTGATGAAACAGAATACAGTCACATCAGTCACCTCAGGGGAGTCCATCGTATCTGTTACTGAGTGGGGCACAATCTTGGAACTACTGAATCCCTTAGTAAAGGGTCCAGAGGGAATACCAGAACCCTTTCCAAAGGGGGTTCTAAGGTAATAAATGATAATAATAACACCATGATGATGATGTTGCTGTACTCTGCCTGCATGAGGTTACACCATAAATGAAAAGTCTCCTTTGGTGAGGTTTTATTGTTGCCAGTTGATGAGTACTGTTTTGATATAGAACTTCTTACTCCAGTGAGGTCCATCATTTCCATACTAGTGATGGTAGTGCAGCATTGAACCTGCAGGAACCCCATAAGAGAGGTCCTGGGGTTGTATGATAATAATGATGATAATATCATAATAGGTTAAGTACCTTTAAGATTCTACTTATTTATTTATTTATAATCACCGCAGAACCTCTTTGATGAAAGAGTTGTGGTGTTACCCAGGACCTCTTTGTAAAGGCTCCAACATTTCAAGGCTGCATTGCTTCCAGTAGCAGGGACATATGGACTCCTTTGGAGTGAAAAGTTTTTTGATGAGACTTTATTTCCAGTGATACAGCCTCACTAAAGGTTTTTTCCACTTGCAATTTAAAACACATGCAGGCAGTGCCCAGTGACACTTGATATTCCACTGACTGGATGTATCTTTTGTATTTTAATTTGCATATCCTTTATTTTTCCAACTGAATCAAGTTCCCAAAAAATAATTTTGGTGTTAGATTAGGATGAAAGTGTAGGTATATTTTGTGTAGTAATAAGAGCATAATTTTTATAACTTTTTTCATGAAGAAAACATTATTTATATATATATATATATATATATATATATATATATATATATATATATATATATATATATATATATATATATTTTTTTTTTTTTTTTTTTCATACTATTCGCCATTTCCCGCATTAGCGAGGTAGCGTTAAGAACAGAGGACTGTTATATATATATATATATGAAATGGTTTGGGCACATGGAGAGAATGAGTGAGGAAAGATTGACCAAGAGGATATATGTGTCGGAGGTGGAGGGAACGAGGAGAAGTGGGAGACCAAATTGGAGGTGGAAAGATGGAGTGAAAAAGATTTTGTGTGATCGGGGCCTGAACATGCAGGAGGGTGAAAGGAGGGCAAGGAATAGAGTGAATTGGATCGATGTGGTATACCGGGGTTGACGTGCTGTCAGTGGATTGAATCAGGGCATGTGAAGCGTCTGGGGTAAACCATGGAAAGCTGTGTAGGTATGTATATTTGCGTGTGTGGACGTGTATGTATATACATGTGTATGGGGGTGAGTTGGGCCATTTCTTTCGTCTGTTTCCTTGCGCTACCTCGCAAACGCGGGAAACAGCGACAAAGCAAAAAAAAAAATATATATATATATATACATATATATGTATACATATATATATATAAATTAATATAGTGCACATGAATGCTTACTTTCATAGAACACGTAATACCCTCCAGCAGCCAGGATTTGAACCCAGGACCTCTTGCATGGTAGTTGGGATCATAATGGCTAGGCTGTGATCATCCCTTAAAGGGAAATAACTATTTGATCACAAGCAGTCGAATACCCTTCAGCTCACATCATGAGCAACAGGATCTACCGTACAAACATGTCCATATACCAACAAGTTTGTACCTTAAGGTTTCTGTAAAGTGCTAGCTGCTGGTAATGAGCCTGACAGGATTTGACCAGTGTAGACCCCGTTGCTCATGGATGTGAGACAAAGGGCATTTGATTACTTGTAATCAAATAGTTATTTTCCTATCAAGGACTATCATAGCCTAGCTGTTAGCGATCTCGACTGCTACACAAAACATAATGGGTTCGGATCCGGGCTGTTGGAGGGTATCATATATATATATATATATATATATATATATATATATATATATATATATATATATAATGTTTATTTATTTATATTACCTGACTCTGCCTGCACAGGGTTACACTGCGAGTGGAAAGTCACCTTTGGCGAAGCTCTATCTCTGGGAGTACATAGAGTTCCATCAAAAACATCTCTCTCCAAAGGGGTATACATTTCACTCCTACAGGAAGTAGCACAGCCTTGGGCTGCAGAAACCTTTAAAAAGATCCTGGGTAAAGAGGACTCTTATAGAAATTGGTCCGAGGTAATTGTAAATGTATTTATGTATGTCCATTCCTGGCACTACCCCACCCCACAGGAAACAGCATCACTACCCACTGCTTCAGCAAGGTATTACCAGGAAAACAGACAAAAAAGCCACTTTCGTTCACACTCATTCTCTAGCTGTCATGTGTAATGCACCAAAACCACAGCTTCCTATGTACATCCATACACTTGATCGCCATTTCCCAGCATAAATATATGAAAGGAGAGAAAAGAATTATAAGACATACATTCTCTTCTTCTCTCCCACACCTGATCGCTGACCCTGTGCATCAACAATATTGCACTAGGAAACAGACGAAGAAAGGCCACATCATCTCACATCCATACACGAGCTGTCATGTGTAATGCACCAAAACCATAGCTCCCTGTCCATACCCGGATCCCACAGGCCTTTCTGTGGCTTACTCCAGATATTTCACGTGCCCTGGTTCAGTCCAGTGACAGCCTATTAACCCCAGTAAACTATGTCATTCCAATTCACTCTATTCTGTGCACACCTTTTACCCTCCTGCATATTCAAGCCCCAGTTGCTCAAAATATTTTAAACTCCATCCTTCCATCTCCAATGTGGTCTTCCCATTCTCCTTGTTCCCTCCACTTCTGACTTGAACATCCTTTTTGTTGACCTTTCTTCATTCAATCTCTCCATATGTCCAAACCATTTCAACATGCCCTCTTCTGCTCTCTCAGCCACACTCTTTTTATTACTGTACATCTCTCTCGCCCTTTCATTACTTACCCAGTGAAACCACCTCACGCCACATATTGTCCTCAAACATTTCATTTTCAACACATCCACCCTCCTCCATACAACCCTATCTATAGCCCATTCCTTGCAGCCATATAATATTCTTGGGACTACTGTTCCTTCAAACATAACAATTTTTCCCTCCCAGATGTCATTCTCTTTCCATACATTCTTCATTGCTCCCTGAACCTTTGCCCCCTCCTCCAACTTAATTTTTTATACATATTCTCCTCTTCTCGCATTAGTGAGGTAGTGTCAAGAGCAGATGACAGCCTTAGAGGGAAGAATCCTCTCTTGGCCCACTTTGCTGTTCCTTCTTTTGGAAAGTAAGACAGAAGGGGAGGATTTCCAGCCTTTCATCCCGCACCTTTTAGTCTCCTACAACATGCTGGAAATACATGGGCAGTATTCTTTCTAACCCATCCCCTGTAAGAATGTCCTGGTGTAACGCAGGACTTTTCTAAAGGCTGCACTACCTCCAGTGGCAGGGAAATGTAGACTTCTGTGTGAGTTAGAAGTTCTTTAAAGAAACTGTACTAGTAATACAGTCTTGCCAAAGGTGACTTTTCACTTCTGGTTTAACATTGAACAGCTGGAATCTGATAAAACCTGTATATATATATTATTTTTTTTACTTTGCTTTATCGCTGTCTCCCGCGTTAGCGAGTAGCGCAAGGAAACAGACGAAAGTATGGCCCAACCCGCCCATATACACATGTATATACATACATGTCCACACGCGCACAATATACGTACATATACATCTCAATGTACACATATATATACACACACAGACATATACATATATACACATGTACATAATTCATACTGTCTGCCTTTATTTGTTCCCATCGCCACCTCGCCACACATGGAATAACAACCCCCTCCCCCCTCATGTGTGCGAGGTAGCGCTAGGAAAAACACCAAAGGCCCCATGCGTTCACACTCAGTCTCTAGCTGTCATGTAATCATGCACCGAAACCACAGCTCCCTTTCCACATCCAGGCCCCACACACTTTGCATGGTTTACCCCAGACGCTTCACATGCCCTGGTTCAATCCATTGACAGCACGTCGACCCCGGTATACCACATCGTTCCAATTCACTCTATTCCTTGCACGCCTTTCACCCTCCTGCATGTTCAGGCCCCGATCACTCAAAAATCTTTTTCACTCCATCTTTCCACCTCCAATTTGGTCTCCCACTCCTCCTTGTTCCCTCCACCTCTGACACATATATCCTCTTGGTCAATCTTTCCCCACTCATTCTCTCCATGTGACCAAACCATTTCAAAACACCCTCTTCTGCTCTCTCAACCACACTCTTTTTATTTCCACACATCTCTCTCACCCTTACATTACTTACTCGATCAAACCACCTCACACCACATATTGTCCTCAAACATCTCATTTCCAGCACATCCACCCTCCTGCGCACAACTCTATCCATAGCCCACGCCTCACAACCATACAACATTGTTGGAACCACTATTCCTTCAAACATACCCATTTTTGCTTTCCGAGATAATGTTCTTGACTTCCAAACATTCTTCAACGCTAACAGAATTTTTGCCCCCTCCCCCACCCTATGATTCACTTTCGCTTCCATGGTTCCATCCGCTGCCAGATCCACTCCCAGATATCTAAAACACTTCACTTCCTCCAGCTTTTCTCCATTCAAACTTACCTCCCAATCGACTTGACCCTCAACCCTACTGTACCTAATAACCTTGCTCTTATTCACATTTACTCTTAACTTTCTTCTTTCACACACTTTACCAAACTCAGTCACCAGCTTCTGCAGTTTCTTACATGAATCAGCCACCAGCGCTGTATCATCAGCAAACAACAACTGACTCACTTTCCAAGCTCTTTCATCCACAACAGACTGCATACTTGCCCCTCTTTCCAAAACTCTTGCATTCACCTCCCTAACAACCCCATCCATAAACAAATTAAACAACCATGGAGACATCACACACCTCTGCCGCAAACCTACATTCACTGAGAACCAATCACTTTCCTCTCTTCCTACACGTACACATGCCTTACATCCTCGATAAAAACTTTTCACTGCTTCTAACAACTTGCCTCCCACACCATATATTCTTAAAACCTTCCACAGAGCATCTCTCTCAACTCTATCACATGCCGAGATATATATATATATATATATATATATATATATATATATATATATATATATATATATATATATATATTTTTGTCGCTGTCTCCCGCGTTTGCGAGGTAGCGCAAGGAAACAGACGAAAGAAATGGCCCAACCCACCCCCATACACATGTATATACATACGTCCACACACGCAAATATACATACCTACACAGCTTTCCATGGTTTACCCCAGACGCTTCACATGCCCTGATTCAATCCCCTGACAGCACGTCAACCCCGGTATACCACATCGATCCAATTCACTCTATTCCTTGCCCTCCTTTCACCCTCCTGCATGTTCAGGCCCCGATCACACAAAATCTTTTTCACTCCATCTTTCCACCTCCAATATGGTCTCCCACTTCTCCTCGTTCCCTCCACCTCCGACACATATATCCTCTTGGTCAATCTTTCCTCACTCATTCTCTCCATGTACCCAAACCATTTCAAAACACCCTCTTCTGCTCTCTCAACCACGCTCTTTTTATTTCCACATATCTCTCTTACCCTTACGTTACTTACTCGATCAAACCATCTCACACCACACATTGTCCTCAAACATCTCATTTCCAGCACATCCATCCTCCTGCGCACAACTCTATCCATAGCCCACGCCTCGCAACCATACAACATTGTTGGAACCACTATTCCTTCAAACATACCCATTTTTGCTTTCCGAGATAATGTTCTCGACTTCCACACATTCTTCAAGGCTCCCAGGATTTTCGCTCCCTCCCCCACCCTATGATCCACTTCCGCTTCCATGGTTCCATCCGCTGCCAGATCCACATATATATATATATATATATATATATATATATATATATATATATATATTTTTTTTTTTTTTTTTTTTTTTTTTTTTTTTTATACTTTGTCGCTATATATATATATATATATATATATATATATATATATATAATGTGTGTGTGTGTGTGTGTGTGGTTTCAGAAGTGGTAGAGGATGTGTGGACCAGGTGTTTGCTTTGAAGAATGTATGTGAGAAATACTTAGAAAAGCAAATGGATTTATATGTAGCATTTATGGATCTGGAGAAGGCATATGATAGAGTTGATAGAGATGCTCTGTGGAAGGTATTAAGAATATATGGTGTGGGAGGCAAGTTGTTAGAAGCAGTGAAAAGTTTTTATCGAGGATGTAAGGCATGTGTACGTGTAGGAAGAGAGGAAAGTGATTGGTTCTCAGTGAATGTAGGTTTGCGGCAGGGGTGTGTGATGTCTCCATGGTTGTTTAATTTGTTTATGGATGGAGTTGTTAGGGAGATGAATGCAAGAGTTTTGGAAAGAGGGGCAAGTATGAAGTCTGTTGTGGATGAGAGAGCTTGGGAAGTGAGTCAGTTATTGTTCGCTGATGATACAGCGCTGGTGGCTGATTCATGTGAGAAACTGCAGAAGCTGGTGACTGAGTTTGGTAAAGTGTGTGAAAGAAGAAAGTTAAGAGTAAATGTGAATAAGAGCAAGGTTATTAGGTACAGTAGGGTTGAGGGTCAAGTCAATTGGGAGGTAAGTTTGAATGGAGAAAAACTGGAGGAAGTAAAGTGTTTTAGATATCTGGGAGTGGATCTGGCAGCGGATGGAACCATGGAAGCGGAAGTGAATCATAGGGTGGGGGAGGGGGCGAAAATCCTGGGAGCCTTGAAGAATGTGTGGAAGTCGAGAACATTATCTCGGAAAGCAAAAATGGGTATGTTTGAAGGAATAATGGTTCTGACAATGTTGTATGGTTGCGAAGCGTGGGCTATGGATAGAGTTGTGCGCAGGAGGGTGGATGTGCTGGAAATGAGATGTTTGAGAACAATGTGTGGTGTGAGGTGGTTTGATCGAGTAAGTAATGTAAGGGTAAGAGAGATGTGTGGAAATAAAAAGAGCGTGGTTGAGAGAGAAGAGGGTGTTTTGAAATGGTTTGGGCACATGGAGAGAATGAGTGAGGAAAGATTGACCAAGAGGATATATGTGTCGGAGGTGGAGGGAACGAGGAGAAGAGGGAGACCAAATTGGAGGTGGAAAGATGGAGTGAAAAGGATTTTGTGTGATCGGGGCCTGAACATGCAGGAGGGTGAAAGGAGGGCAAGGAATAGAGTGAATTGGAGCGATGTGGTATACAGGGGTTGACGTGCTGTCAGTGGATTGAATCAAGGCATGTGAGGCGTCTGGGGTAAACCATGGAAAGCTGTGTAGGTATGTATATTTGCGTGTGTGGACGTGTGTATGTACATGTGTATGGGGGGGGGTTGGGCCATTTCTTTCGTCTGTTTCCTTGCGCTACCTCGCAAACGCGGGAGACAGCGACAAAGTATAAAAAAAAAAAAAAAAAAAAAAAAATATATATATATATATATATATATATATATATATATATATATATATATATATATATATACATAATGTTATTCATATCATGCAAATGAAATTTTTTCATGATTTCCAAATATATTTATGATTAGTCTGGGGCAATGTCTGACTTGTACTTGATGAGTGCAAGCATACAGTCTTTGACAGTTTGATTTATTTGGTATTAAAAATGCAGGAATTGCATTGGTAATTTTTTTTTAGAATTTTTAAGTTATTTGGCAGTTAAGTATATTAGTTGCAATGATTTTTTTTTGGAATGTTGAGCCAGACCAACAAACAGATGGATTATCTGGTCTCAAATTACTTTGGCCTGACTATGTATGAAAAGAAGTAGAAATTGGGTCATTCTTTCTCTAGCTTGTAGACAGTGCTGATCATTATCTTCATATATGTATGTTCACTACAGAGAATAGTGTGGCACTCCATCTTAAAATGGTTACCTGCTGTATAAAAGCTAGTAGAGGATCTGAGTATTCTTCTTTGTAGTATTTCAGAGATAGTAATTACCATGTCACCAAAAGTTATTATTGGTTTATTATTGGATAATATGTATTGGTTTATCATAATTAAGCATATTTATATGCAAGCCTTACTTATAATTATCTTCAATTTGAATTACTTATAATTATCTTCAATTTGAATCACTTGCAATGCTTGTTAGCTGCAAATATTAATGGTGTCTCCATCCGAAAGCAGTTTCCAGGTGTATGAAAGGCAGTAGATGTTAATCCTTTCACTGCAGCAGTCATAAAATCCATCATACAGTGGTGTTTGTGCTGGAGATTTTCAAATAATCCCATTAAAAAATTTCAACAAGTTATTATTTGGCTTAACTTGAACAATTTTAAATAAAATGATATATGACATAACCTGAATGATTTCTTATGTGCAATGTGCCCTTTAAGTTATGGTGCTTTGCTGCCAGGCACATGAGGTATGATAGGTGTACCATCAGGCGCACATAGAGATGTGTTGTATATTTGGATGTCTTTTCACAAATAAATGTTATTGCAGTGGGTTTTCACCACTAATATCAAATCATCTTGTAAGATTTTACAGATGCAGAAATTATTCCAGTACTTAATGAAAGATAAAGATCTCGTATGGGTCTCCTTGACATTTTTGCAGACTGACAAGTGTATGGAATCATCACTAAAAGCATAATTGCTATATGTTTCCCCTCAAGGCAGAGGTGGCCAGTTCAAGAATTATGATCACATGCTCACCAGCTTCAGTGAACAAAAATAGAATATAATGATGTATACACACTCGCTGCAGTGAATGGGTTAAAGGCCATGTAATTAAGTCATTATTGATACATTATTGGGCACTGTGTATTGGTTTGTCATATTTCGGTGTGCAAATGATATGTCAGTGCTATTATAGTATTCAGAGTTCTTTTTTAAGCAGAGTTGTGCTTTTAATGAAATGTCTGTCCATTGAAATAAGTACCCTGTATTTAGTAGAGATGTTAACAGTTGTGTTAACTTTGTTTACCATCCATTAGCTAAATCCATATATGTGTATTTATATGATAACACAGTATCCAACTTATATGCAGAGATACATGTTAATTGTACATAATAGCAAGAAATAGGCATGATCATTTTGCCAAAAGAGCTAGGACCAGTAAGATACCAAAGTGCTTAGGAAACACAGGTACTGTATGGGAAAATTGGTTATTAAGGTAGCATTTATTTGTCCTTTGTATTTTCCTTGAATTTCTTGAAGTTGATCTGAGCTTACTGAATTACTCACCTGATTGCTAGCTTGCTCCTTTAATGTGCATTAAAGATCAACTGTGTTTTACAAATAGTCATTGGTTTTGACAAGTGTTCTCTAGTTTGTGACAAATTTTCATATATATATGATTTTTTTTTTTTTTTTTTTTTTTTTTATACTTTGTCGCTGTCTCCCGCGTTTGCGAGGTAGCGCAAGGAAACAGACGAAAGAATGGCCCAACCCACCCACAGACACATGTATATACATACACGTCCACACACGCACATATACATACCTATACACCTCAACGTATACATATATATACACACACAGACATTTACATTTACATATATACACATGTACATAATTCATACTGTCATCCCTTATTTATTCCTGTCGCCACCCCGCCACACATGAAATAACAACCCCCTCCCCCCACATGTGCGTGAGGTAGCGCTAGGAAAAGACAACAAAGGCCACATTCGTTCACACTCAGTCTCTAGCTCTCATGTATAATGCACCGAAACAACGGCTCCCTTTCCACATCCAGGCCCCACAAAACTTTCCATGGTTTACTCCAGATGCTTCACATGCCCAGGTTCAATCCATTGACAGCACGTCGACCCTGGTATACCACATCGTTCCAATTCACTCTATTCCTTGCACGCCTTTCACCCTCCTGCATGTTCAGGCCCCGATCACTCAAAATCTTTTTCACTCCATCTTTCCACCTCTAATTTGGTCTCCCACTTCTCCTTGTTCCCTCCACCTCTGACACATAACCTCTTTATCAATCTTTCCTCACTCATTCTCTCCATGTGACCAAACCATTTCAAAACACCCTCTTCTGCTTTCTCAACCACACTCTTTTTATTACCACACATCTCTCTTACCCTTTCATTACTTACTGGATCAAACCACCTCACACCACCTATTGTCCTCAAACATCTCATTTCCAGCACATCCACCCTCCTCCACACAATTCTATCTATAGCCCACACCTCGCAACCATATATCATTGTTGGAACCACTATTCCTTCAACCATACCCATTTTTGCTTTCCAAGATAACGTTTTAGACTTCCACACATTCTTCAATGCTCCCAGAACTTTTGCCCCCTCCCCTCCCCTATGATTCACTTCCACTTCCATGGTTCCATCCGCTGCCAAATCCACTCCCAGATATCTAAAACACTTCACTTCCTCCAATTTTTCTCCATTAAAACTTACCTCCCAATTGACTTGTCCCTCAACCCTACTGTACCTAATAATCTTGCTCATTCACATTTTCTCTCAGCTTTCATCTTTCACACTCTTTACCAGACTCAATCACCAGCTTCTGCAGTTTTTCACCCGAATCAGCCACCAGCGCTGTATCATCAGAGAACAACAACTGACTCACTTCCCAAGCTCTCTCATCCACAACAGACTGCATACTTGCCCCTCTTTCCAAAACTCTTGCATTCACCTCACTAACAATCCCATCCATAAACAAATTAAACAACCATGGAGACATCACACACTCCTGCCACAAACCAACATTGACTGAGAACCAGTCACTTTTCTCTCTTCCTACACGTGCACATGCCTTACATCCTCGATAAAAACTTTTCACTGCTTCTAACAACTTGCCTCCCACACCATATATTCTTAATACCTTCCACAGAGCATCTCTATCAACTCTATCATATGCCTTCTCCAGATCCATAAATGCTACATACAAATCCATTTGCTTTTCTAAGTATTTCTCGCAAACATTCTTCAAAGCAAACACGTGATCCACACATCCTCCTCCACTTCTGGAACCACGCTGCTCTTCCCCAATCTGATGCTCTGTACATGCCTTCACCTTCTCAATCAATACCCACGCATTAGCGAGGTAGTGCAAGGAAACAGATGAAAGAATGGCCCAACCCACCCAATTACACAGGTATATACATAAACACCCACACATGCACATATACATACCTATACATTTCAACATATACATACACAGACATATTCATATATACACATGCACATATTCATACTTGCTGCCTTCATCCATGTGTGGCCACCCCACCACACATGAAATGGCACTCCCCTACCCCTGCGCATGTGCGGGGTAGCACTAGAAAAGGACAACAAAGTCCACATTCGTTCACGTCCACACGCGCACATATTCGTACATATACATTTCAACTTATACATATACATACACATATACACACATGTACATATCCATACTTGTGGGAGACAGTGAAAAAGTATTATAATAATAATAATAATAATAATAATAATAGGAACAGAGAAGGGGGCCAGGTGAGGATATTCCCTCAAAGGCCCAGTCCTCTGTTCTCAGCGCTACCTCGCTTATGCGTGAAATGGCGAATAGTATGAAAAAAAAATATATATATGTGATGTCTCCATGGTTGTTTAATTTGTTTATGGATGGGGTTGTTAGGGAGGTGAATGCAAGAGTTTTGGAAAGAGGGGCAAGTATGAAGTCTGTTGGGGATGAGAGAGCTTGGGAAGTGAGTCAGTTGTTGTTCGCTGATGATACAGCGCTGGTGGCTGATTCATGTGAGAAACTGCAGAAGCTGGTGACTGAGTTTGGTAAAGTGTGTGAAAGAAGAAAGTTAAGAGTAAATGTGAATAAGAGCAAGGTAATTAGGTACAGTAGGGTTGAGGGTCAAGTCAATTGGGAGGTAAGTTTGAATGGAGAAAAACTGGAGGAAGTAAAGTGTTTTAGATATCTGGGAGTGGATCTGGCAGCGGATGGAACCATGGAAGCGGAAGTGGATCATAGGGTGGGGGAGGGGGCGAAAATCCTGGGAGCCTTGAAGAATGTGTGGAAGTCGAGAACATTATCTCGGAAAGCAAAAATGGGTATGTTTGAAGGAATAGTGGTTCCAACAATGTTGTATGGTTGCGAGGCATGGGCTATGGATAGAGTTGTGTGCAGGAGGGTGGATGTGCTGGAAATGAGATGTTTGAGGACAATGTGTGGTGTGAGGTGGTTTGATCGAGTAAGTAACGTAAGGGTAAGAGAGATGTGTGGAAATAAAAAGAGCGTGGTGGTTGAGAGAGCAGAAGAGGGTGTTTTGAAATGGTTTGGGCACATGGAGAGAATGAGTGAGGAAAGATTGACCAAGAGGATATATGTGTCGGAGGTGGAGGGAACGAGGAGAAGTGGGAGACCAAATTGGAGGTGGAAAGATGGAGTGAAAAAGATTTTGTGTGATCGGGGCCTGAACATGCAGGAGGGTGAAAGGAGGGCAAGGAATAGAGTGAATTGGATCGATGTGGTATACCGGGGTTGACGTGCTGTCAGTGGATTGAATCAGGGCATGTGAAGCGTCTGGGGTAAACCATGGAAAGCTGTGTAGGTATGTATATTTGCGTGTGTGGACGTATGTATATACATGTGTATGGGGGTGGGTTGGGCCATTTCTTTCGTCTGTTTCCTTGCGCTACCTCGCAAACGCAGGAGACAGCGACAAAGCAAAAATATATATATATATATATATATATATATATATATATATATATATATATATATATATATATATATATATAATTTCTTTCATACTATTCGCCGTTTCCTGCATTAGCGAGGTAGCGTTAAGAACAGAGGACTGGGCCTTTGAGGGAATATCCTCACCTGGCCCCCATGTCTGTTCCTTCTTTTGGAAAATTAAAAACAAATGAGAGGGGAGGATTTCCAGCCCCCGCTGCCTCCCCTTTTATTCGCCTTCTACGACACGCAGGAATACGTGGGAAGTATTCTTTCTCCCCTCTCCCCAGGGATAATATATATATCATTATTATTATTATTTATCCCTGGGGATAGGGGAGAAAGAATACTTCCCATGTATTCCCTGCGTGTTGTAGAAGGCGACTAAAAGGGGAGGGAGCGTGGGGCTGGAAATCCTCCCCTCTTGTTTTTTTTTAATTTTGCTAAAGAAGGAACAGAGAAAGGGGCCAGGTGAGGATATTCCCTCAAAGCTCCAGTCCTCTGTTCTTAATGCTACCTCGCTAACACGGGAAATGGGCGAATAGTTTGAAAGAAAGTTTATTATTATTATTATTATACTTTGTCGCTGTCTCCCGTGTGAGTGAGATAGCGCAGGGAAACAGATGAAAGAATGGCCCAACCCACCCACATGCACATGTATATACATACAATTTGACGTGCTGTCAATGAATTGAACTAGGGCATGTGAAGCGTCTGGGATAAACCATGGAAAGTTTTGTGGGGCCTGGATGTGGAAAGGGAGCTGTAGTTTCAGTGCATAACACATGACAGCTCGAAAATGAGTGTGAACGAATGTGGTCTTTGTCTTTTCCTAGCGCTACCTTGCGCACGTGCGGTGGGAGGGGGGGTGTCATTTCATGTGTGTCGGGGTGGCGACAGGAATGAATAAAGGCAGCAAGTATGAATTATGTACATGTGTATATATTTATAGGTCTGTATATGTATATATATGTATACGTTGAAATGTATAGGTATGTATATGTGCGTGTGTGAAGATGTATGCATATACATGTGTATGTGGGCGGGTTGGGCCATTCTTTCATCTGTTTCCTTGCGCTACCTCGCTGATGCAGGAGACAGCGACAAAATATAATGAAAAAATAAAATGATATATATTCTTACTTGATCACCATTTCCTGTGTAAGTGAGGTAGTGCCAGGAGCAGATGAAGAAAGGCTGAATTTGGTCACATACATTGTCTAGCTGTCATGTGTAATGCACTGAAACCACAGTTCCTTATCCAGAACCAGGCCCCACAGATCTTTCCATGGTTTTTCTCAGGTGCTTCACATTCCCAGGTTCAGGATATTGATGGCATGTCAACTGTATACCACGTTGTTCTGATTCACATTAATCTTATGCACAACTTTTAGCCTCCTGCATTTTCAGGCCCCAATCAATCAAAATCTTTTTCACTTCATCCTTCCCTCTCCAGTATGGTGTACCCCTTCTTGTTGCTTCCACTTCTGACACAAATATCCTCTTTGTCAACCTTTCCTTACTTATTCTTTCCATATCTCCAAATCATTTCGGTACAACCTGTCTAACTGTTTCCATCACACTATCTCTTACCTTTTTTGCTATTATTATGTATTCAGTCAAACCACATCACGCCTCCTGTCCTCAGTTCACTTCCAACACATTCACCCTCCTTTGCACATCCTCATCTGTGGCCTCTGCCTCACATCCACTTAACATTATTGGAACTACTGTACCTTCAAACATTCTCATGTATTCATCTAAAGCATACATAACTTCTGAGAAAGTATGTAAATGATAATACTCGCTAACATAGGCTAGCATTGTCAGCATAATTATAGATTGTATTAATAGAGTGTTAGAGCACTGCAAGTCAGTATGAAGAGAATGGCATTGCTATGAAAGTTAATCTAAAATCTTTTTAACTGTGGAAAAATGAAGGAACATCTTTCTAAGCTTTGTTTATCTTTCAATATCTCTTCAGGTGGATTAATAAGAATAGAGCAAAGTTATTAAAGAGAAAGGCTCCTAACATAACACAACACCACCTGAGAATTCACCATTACCTAAGGAACTTGGGCTCTAACCCTGAACTCAAATGTGAAATCAAGTCAGAGGTGGTATTTTGGTAATGGTTCATCAGGTGAACAACTTTGTTTGTTCATAAGGTGGTTTAGTGGCTCAGGCAAAGTTTTATTCATTTCACTGCATTGTGTTTTTTTGTCACTTTCCTTGAATAGGTCTTGAAGAATATACAGAGGCTTAGCATCTTCTTTTGTTTTCCATGCGAGTTATGAAAGCAAAGAGCTTTGTGACGAATTTAGGTTTATTTGCATAAATTCATACTGTTCATTTATCATTCCAAAGAGGTTTTAGAAAATAGTTGATATCTTGGGAAGATAGTTATTCATATTTCATGCGACTTATGAAAAGAGTCTACTTTACTGTCATATTACCTGGAAGTTATGAAGAGTTTGTATCCTAAACAGTAACATTGTACATTGACCGTTACTTTTATTTTATTCTTTAAAATGTAACTTACGTTTGTGATAATATTAACTATATGTATTTTATGGTTCACATTAGCATACACTTATCTTTAAATTGTAACTTATAAGTGATCTATTAATATCATGTATTGCCTTGTTCTCATTAGCACTCGCAGATTTTATCATTTGGATTATGGTGTTTCACATTTGTTTTCGTACACTACTGCACCAAACTGAGCCATCACTGGCTCAGTTTATCAATAGTATTTGAGAATCTTGGCTTTCCTGTGGAAGGGTTTCAGCTGCATTTCACTTACCAGTAAAAATCAGGTTTAAACTTTTTTAATCATGAATTAAATAATTTTTTAAATCATTAACAGAGTAATCAATGTCAAATCTATATCAGGATCAGCAGTAGTGGTAACAACAGCAGAACCTATCTAAATTAGGAAGCCATGGTGACAGCTGATTTGATGATTCACACTGTAGACTTTAGTTTTTCTGATTTACTCAGACACAATACTTAAGGATTGTGTGTTGTGTAAAACTAAGTCAAGTGGAAAAAAAAGAATATTTAATTCATAAAACAAACTGGATAGAAATCATTTGGAAAAATATATTTTAGAATTTATCCCTGTAACAGCAGCATCTTGACTAATTATGTATTAAACTCTGTCACACTGGTTAAACCCACTGTGATCAGTATAAGCAGCACAGAGGATTCCTATAATGGGAAGTGTTTTATGTGGTGAACAATAAAACAAATGATTAAATAATCAGAAATTCAGTTCTGAATTTATTTCTATATTACAAATTTTAATAGAAAAAAGCATAAGAATAAATCAAGCTTAAGATTAATGACTGTACTCTTTAATGGAATATTATATATATATATATATATATATATATATATATATATAGATAGATAGATAGCATTGTAAATACAGGTATTAAGCTTTGGAAGTTAAAAAGTATAGAAAATTGTTGACCGTATAGCTAAACTTTTCTGAATAAATTGAAATTGCATCATGATCTGAAAGAATCAAAGTTCTTTCAGAAGCTAAGGAATTATACTTTAGGGTTGAAAACTTTAAACTTCTAGTGCCAGTTACATGAAATGTTATGATACAGACCTATACTTAACATTGGTCATACTTTTAAGGATGTGAAAAAAAACTACTCTGTATTTATGTTTTGCACTGAAAGACATATCAACTTGCCTTTTTGAGCCATTAGTTTCATTTGTATATAGAAAAGAATGTGAATATTTTTGAGGGTGTATTTACGTTTGTTACTATGTATAGATGAGGCCCCTCCTCATGTTTCTTAGTTTATTTTATAGTCTTCCATTTTCCCTGATCCTTCATGCACTTTTCTTATCTTCGTGTCCTCTTGTTTTCACTTCAAAAACTTGTTGTTACAGTATTCTCATGACATCCGAGGAAGTTATATGTGAATATTGTGTCTCTCCCTCTTCTCTCCAAAGTGATCAGACTGAGGGTTTTCCTCTTTTTTTTTATGGTTCATTTGTTTGTGGTATCACTTCTTCCAATGCATTGTATCTTTTCTTGTAGTATTATTTGATTCCTCAGGTGAAGCACTTCCAAACTTTTGTTTAATATTCCAGCTTGGTGGGGACATGTGATTCCAAACTGTTGTATAATATTCCAGATTGGGCCAAGTGGATATGTGCATCTTTTACATCAATCTTCTTATGTGATATCTTCATACATTTGGCATGATGTCAATCCTAGGTCCCTTTCTTTGCACAACATTTGTAATATGTTTAGAATGACAAACCCAATCTGCCCTGTTTATTCTCTTTCCTGTCTTCATTGCCTTGCATTTCTAGGGTTAAAGTTCATCATCATTATGGCTGACCACTGCTTCACTTTACCAGTCTTTCCATTATTTTGAGTCCATGTTACCATGTTTATGTCAGCCTTTGGCTGCAGGAATCTTTATCGATTTTCATATGTATGATAACCCCCAGGACCAATTTCTGTAAAAGATTGTTGGTGTTACCGATGACCTTATTAACTGATCTTGCAGCCCAAGGCTACATCCAGTTACAGGAAGATATTGACTCCTTTGGAGTGGGAAATTCTTTGATGAGACTATGCTCCCAGTGATACAACCTTGCCAGAGCTGACTTTTCACTAGGCTATAACCTCTAGCAAGCAGAAAAATTGTATCGTTGGGAACACAGTCTTGTCAAAGAATCAGTCACTCCGGAGGAGTATACAATTCCCTATTACTGGAAGTAATTCAGCCTTGGGCTACAGGAGCCTTTACATAGGTCCTGAGTAACAATAGGACTCTCTCATAGAAATTGGTTCAGAGGTAGTTTTATATAGATTTATATGTGTCAGAGGTGGAGGGAAAAAGGAGGAGCAGGAGACCAAAATGGAGGTGGAATGATGAAGTGAAAAAGATTTTGAGCGATTGGGGCCTGAACATGCAGGAGGGTGAGAGGTGTGCAAGGAATAGAGTAAATTGGAATGATGTGGTATACCGGGGTCAACGTGCTGGCAATGGACTGAACCAGGGTTTGAAACATCGGGTAAACCATGGAAAGGCCTGTGGGGCCTGGATATGGATAGGGAATTGTGGTTTCACTGCATTATACATGACAGCTAGAGAATGAGTGTGGCCCATTTTCTGTTTTCCTGGCACGACCTTGCTAACGCAGGGGGTGGCGATGCTGTTTCCTGTGGGGTGGGGTGATGCCTGGAATGGATGAAGGCAAGTGAGTATGAATATGTACATAAGTGTATATGTTGTGTGTGTATATATGAGTGAATGGGTCTTTCTTCATCTGTTTCCTGGTTCTACCTCGCTGATGTGGGAAGTGGTGATCAAGTATATATATATATATATATATATATTTATATATATATATACACACGTGTGTGTGTGCGTTTGAAGGCAGAAAATTTTCTTTAATGCACCGTTTGTTGAAGACCAGTGCTTATTGAACATTAACTTGCATTAAACAAAGAGCTAGTTTATATGTTTAATTTATTTATAAATATAAATATATGTATGATAAGCCTTTGAATATAGGTAAAATCTGAATATGAGTTAGAATATTTTGTGTCTGCCATTTTCATCACTGTGTATATTTATTTTATACATCTGGTTAAATTACTTCATGGTAGGAGACTCAATCAAAATACACATTCTTTAAGAAGTTTGTAACCATAACCAACAATGCCAGTACCCTGCCTGAGAATTGCCAGATGCCCACAAATTATTCAGTATTACCAGTTCTGGTAATCTAGTCACCTGTGTTGGTTATTTGTTTTATATTCATATTGTACACATTCTTATATAGCATAGAGTTGACAGGGGTTGAAATAACCCATAGTATGTTAATTTTCTTGACCTTTATGAGAATATGGGTCATAAAGTCTTTTCTGTACTATTAGTTGATCTGTTAAGCCATATACTATGAATTTTTCTATGTACCTTCATTTGTAATAGAGCAATAATTCCTTTTTTTAAATCGGAATTTACAAAATTTTTTTCACAATTATACAATAAAGAATAATGCATTTTTCTGTGTGGTTTACTCATTATACATTTCCCTTTTTTTTTACTAAACAAATCATGAAAATTTTGCTGTGATGCTTTAAATCTACTTTTCTGGAAAGGTTGTATAGCCTTGTCAAAGAATCAGTCACTCCAGAGGAGTATACAATTCCCTATCACTAGAAGTGGTGCAGCCTTGGGCTACAGGACCCTTTACAAAGGTCCTGAGTAACACCAGGACTCTATCATATAAATTGGTCCCTAGTCCTGTAAAGCCCTTAAAAATTTCATATATATGACTCATGGTGAAGTGCCTTAGGATTGGCGGAATGCTTGCATAGTGCCATTGTACAAAGGCAAAGGTGAGTGCTCAAAAAAGCAGAGGTATAAGTCTGTTGAGTATTCCTGGGAAATTATATTGGAGGGTATTGATTGAGAGGGTGACGGCATATACACAGCATCAGACTGGGGAAGAGCAGTGTGGTTTCAGAAGTGGTAGAGGATGTGTGGACCAGGTGTTTGTTTTGAAGAATGTATGAGAAATACTTAGAAAAGCAAATGGATTTGTATGTAGCATTTATGGATCTGGAGAAGGCATATGATAGAGTTGATAGAGATGCTCTGTGGAAGGTATTAAGAATATATGGTGTGGGAGGCAAGTTGTTAGAAGCAGTGAAAAGTTTTTATCGAGGATGTAAGGCTTGTGTACGTGTAGGGAGAGAGGAAAGTGACTGGTTCTCAGTGAATGTTGGTTTGCGGCAGGGGTGCGTGATGCCTCCATGGTTGTTTAATTTGTTTATGGATGGGGTTGTTAGAGAGGTGCATGCAATAGTTTTGGAAAGACGGGCAAGTATGCAGTCTGTTGTGGATGAGAGAGCTTGGGAAGTGAGTCAGTTGTTGTTTGCTGATGATACAGCGCTGGTGGCTGATTCATGTGAGAAACTGCAGAAGCTGGTGACTGAGTTTGGTAAAGTGTGTGAAAGAAGAAAGTTGAGAGTAAATGTGAATAAGAGCAAGGTTATTAGGTACAGTAGGGTTGAGGGTCAAGTCAATTGGGAGGTAAGTTTTAATGGAGAAAAACTGAAGGAAGTAAAGTGTTTTAGATATCTGGGAGTGGATCTGGCAGCGGATGGAACCATGGAAGCGGAAGTGAATCATAGGGTGGGGGAGGGGGCAAAAATTCTGGGAGCCTTGAAGAATGTTTGGAAGTCGAGAACATCATCTCGGAAAGCAAAAATGGGTATGTTTGAAGGAATAGTGGTTCCAACAATGTTGTATGGTTGCGAGGCGTGAGCTATGGATAGAGTTGTGCGCAGGAGGGTAGATGTGCTGGATATGAGATGTTTGAGGACAATATGTGGTGTGAGTTGGTTTGATCGAGTAAGTAATGAAAGGCTAAGAGAGATGTGTAGTAATAAAAAGAGTGTGGTTAAGAGAGCAGAAGAGGGTATTTTGAAATGGTTTGGTCAGATAGAGAGCATGAGAGAGGAAAGATTGACAAAGAGGATATATGTGTCAGAGTTGGAGGGAACGAGGAGAAGTGGGAGACCAAATTGGAGGTGGAAAGATGGAGTGAAAAAGATTTTGAATGATCGGGGCCTGAACATGCAGGAGGGTGAAAGGCGTGCAAGGAATAGAGTGAATTGGAATGATGTGGTATACCAGAGTCGACATGCTGTAAATGGATTGAACCAGGGCATGTGAAGCATCTGGGGTAAACCATGGAAAGTTCTGTGGGGCCTGGATGTGGAAAGGGAGCTGTGGTTTCGGTGCATCATTACATGACAGCTAGAGACTGAGTGTGAACGAATGTGGCCTTTGTTGTCTTTTCCTAGCGCTACCTCACGCACATGCGGGGGGAGGGGGTTGTTATTCCATGTGTGATGGGGTTGTGATGGGAATGAATAAGGGCTGACAGTATGAATTATGTGCATGTGTGTATATATATGTATACGTTGAGATGTATAGGTATGTATATGTGCGTGTGTGGACATATACATATACATATATACACATGTACATAATTCATACTGTCTGCCTTTATTCATTCCCATCGCCACCTTGCCACACATGAAATAACAACCCCCCCCTCATGTGTGCGAGTAGTGCTAGGAAAAGACAACAAAAACAAAGGCCCCATTCGTTCACACTCAGTCTCTAACTGTCATGTAATAATTCACCAACACCACAGCTCCCTTTCCACATCCAGGCCCCACAGAACTTTCCATGGTTTACCCCAGATGCTTCACATGCCCTGGTTCAATTCATTGACAACACGTCGAGCTCGGTATACCACATCGTTCCAATTCACTCTATTCCTTGCACGCCTTTCACCCTCCTGCGTGTTCAGGCCCCGATCACTCAAAATCTTTTTCATTCCATCTCTCCACCTCCAATTTGGTCTCCCACTTCTCGTTCCCTCCACCTCTGACACATATATCCTCTTGGTCAATCTTTCCTCACTAATTCTCTCCATGTGACCAAACCATTTCAAAACACCCTCTTCTGCTCTCTCAACCACACTATTTTTATTACCACACATCTCTCTTACGCTATTATTACTTATTCGATCAAACCACCTCACACCACATATTGTCCTCAAACATCTCATTTCCAGCACATCTACCCTCCTGCGCACAACTCTATCCATAGCCCACGCCTTGCAACCATACAACATTGTTGGAACCACTATCCCTTCAAAAATACCCATTTTTGCTTTCCGAGATAATGTTCTCGACTTACACACATTCTTCAAGGCTCCCAGAATTTTCGCCCCCTCCCCCACCCTATGATTCACTTCCGCTTCCATGGTTCCATCCGCTGCCAAATCCATTCCCAGATATCTAAAACACTTCTCTTCCTCCAGTTTTTCTCCATTCAAACTTACCTCCCAACTGACTTGACCCTCAACCCTACTGTACCTAATAACCTTGCTCTTATTCACATTTACTCTCAACTTTCTTCTTTCACACACTTTACCAAACTCAGTCACCAGCTTCTGCAGTTTCTCACATGAATCAGCCACCAGCGCTGTATCATCAGCGAACAATAACTAACTCACTTCCCAAGCTCTATATTCCACAACAGACTGCATACTTGCCCGTCTTTCCAAAACTCTTGCATTCACCTTCATAACAACCCCATCCATAAACAAATTAAACAACCATGGAGACATCACACACCCCTACCGCAAACCTACATTCACTGAGAACCGATCACTTTCCTCTCTTCCTACACGTACACATGCCTTACATCCTCGATAAAAACTTTTCACTGCTTCTAAAAACTTGCCTCCCACACCATATATTCTTAATACCTTCCACAGAGCATCTCTATCAACTCTATCATATGCCTTCTCCAGATCCATAAATGCTACATACAAATCCATTTGCTTTTCTAAGTATTTCTCACATACATTCCTCAAAGGAAACACCTGATCCACACATCCTCTACCACTTCTGAAACCACACTGCTCTTCCCCAATCTGATGCTCTGTACATGCCTTCACCCTCTCAATCAATACCCTCCCATATAATTTACCAGGAATATATATATATATATATATATATATATATATATATATATATATATATATATATAGGTAGCGCAAGGAAACAGACGAAAGAAATGGCACAACCCACCCCCATACACAATGTACACACACACACGCCCACACATGCAAATATACATACCTATACATCTCAATGTACACATATATATACACACACAGACACATACATATATACCCATGCACACAATTCACACTGTCTGCCCCTATTCATTCACATCATCACCTCACCACACATGGAATACCATCCCCCTCCCCCCTCATGTGTGCGAGGTAGCACTAGGAAAAGACAACAAAGGCCCCATTCGTTCACACTCAGTCTCCAGCTGTCACGCAATAATGCCCGAAACCACAGCTCCCTTTCCACATCCAGGCCCCACACAACCTTCCATGGTTTACCCCAGACGCTTCACATACCCTGATTCAATCCACTGACAGCACGTCAACCCCGGTATACCACATCGATCCAATTCACTCTATTCCTTGCCCGCCTTTCACCCTCCTGCATGTTCAGGCCCCGATCACACAAAATCTTTTTCACTCCATCTTTCCACCTCCAATTTGGTCTCCCACTTCTCCTCGTTCCCTCCACTTCCGACACATATATCCTCTTGGTCAATCTTTCCTCACTCATTCTCTCCATGTGCCCAAACCATTGCAAAACACTCTCTTCTGCTCTCTCAACCACGCTCTTTTTATTTCCACACATCTCTCTTACCCTTACTTTACTTACTCGATCAAACCACCTCACACCACACATTGTCCTCAAACATCTCATTTCCAGCACATCCACCCTCCTGCACACAACTCTATCAATAGCCCATGCCTCGCAACCATACAACATTGTTGGAACCACTATTCCTTCAAACATACCCATTTTTGCTTTCCGAGATAATGTTCTCGACTTCCACACATTCTTCAAGGCTCCCAGGATTTTCGCCCCCTCCCCCACCCTATGATTCACTTCCGCTTCCATGGTTCCATCCGCTGCCAGATCCACTCCCAGATATCTAAAACACTTTACTTCCTCCAGTTTTTCTCCACTCAAACTTACCTCCCAATTGACTTGACCCTCAACCCTACTGTACCTAATAACCTTGCTCTTATTCACATTTACTCTTAACTTTCTTCTTTCACACACTTTACCAAACTCAGTCACCAGCTTCTGCAGTTTCTCACATGAATCAGCCACCAGCACTGTATCATCAGCGAACAACAACTGACTCACTTTCCAAGCTCTCTCATCCACAACAGACTTCATACTTGCCCCTCTTTCCAAAACTCTTGCATTCACCTCCCTAACAACCCCATCCATAAACAAATTAAACATATATGGTATAAAAAAAAAAAAAAATATATATATATATATATATATATATATATATATATATATAATTTTTTTTTTTTTTCTTTGTCGCTGTCTCCCGCGTTTGCGAGGTAGCGCAAGGAAACAGACGAAAGAAATGGCCCAACCCACCCCCATACACATGTATATACATACATCCACACACGCAAATATACATACCTACACAGCTTTCCATGGTTTACCCCAGACGCTTCACATGCCCTGATTCAATCCACTGACAGCACGTCAACCCCGGTATACCACATCGATCCAATTCACTCTATTCCTTGCCCTCCTTTCACCCTCCTGCATGTTCAGGCCCCGATCGCACAAAATCTTTTTCACTCCATCTTTCCACCTCCAATTTGGTCTCCCACTTCTCCTCGTTCCCTCCACCTCCAACACATATATCCTCTTGGTCAATCTTTCCTCACTCATTCTCTCCATGTGCCCAAACCATTTCAAAACACTCTCTTCTGCTCTCTCAACCACGCTCTTTTTATTTCCACACATCTCTCTTACCCTTACGTTACTTACTCGATCAAACCACCTCACACCACACATTGTCCTCAAACACCTCATTTCCAGCACATCCATCCTCCTGTGCACAACTCTATCCATAGCCCATGCTATATATATATATATATATATATATATATATATATATATATATATATATATATATTTTGCTTTGTCGCTGTCTCCCGCGTTTGCGAGGTAGCACAAGGAAACAGACGAAAGAAATGGCCCAACCCACCCCCATACACATGTATATACATACACGTCCACACACGCAAATATACATACCTATACATCTCAATGTACACATATATATACACACACAGACATATACATATATACACATGTACATAATTCATTCTGTCTGCCTTTATTTATTCCCATCGTCACCTCGCCACACATGGAATAACATTCCCCCCCTCCCCTCATGTGTGCGAGGTAGCGCTAGGAAAAGACAACAAAGGCCTCATTCGTTCACACTCAGTCTCTGGCTGTCATGTAATAATGCCCGAAAACCACAGCTCCCTTTCCACATCCAGACGCCACAGAACTTTCCATGGTTTACCCCAGATGCTTCACATGCCCTGATTCAATCCATTGACAGCATGTCGACCCCGGTATACCACATCAATCCAATTCACTCTATTCCTTGCCCGCCTTTCACCCTCCTGCATGTTCAGGCCCCGATCACTCAAAATCTTTTTCACTCCATCTTTCCACCTCCAATTTGGTCTCCCACTTCTCCTCGTTCCCTCCACCTCCGACACATATATCCTCTTGGTCAATCTTTCCTCACTCATTCTCTCCATGTGCCCAAACCATTTCAAAACACCCTCTTCTGCTCTCTCAACCATGCTCTTTTTATTTTCACACATCTCTCTTACCCTTACATTACTTACTCAATCAAACCACCTCACACCACATATTGTCCTCAATCTCATTTCCAGCACATCCACCCTCCTGTGCACAACTCCATCCATAGCCCACGCCTTGCGACCATACAACATTGTTGGAACCACTATTCCTTCAAACATACCCATTTTTGCTTTCCAAGATAATGTTCTTGACTTCCAAACATTCTTCAAGGCCCCCAGGATTTTCGCCCCCTCCCCCACCCTATGATTCACTTCCGCTTCCATGGTTCCATCCGCTGCCAGATCCACTCCCAGATATCTAAAACACTTTACTTCCTCCAGTTTTTTCCATTCAAACTTACCTCCCAATTGACTTGACCCTCAACCCTACTGTACCTAATAACCTTGCTCTTATTCACATTTACTCTTAACTTTCTTCTTTCACACACTTTACCAAACTCAGTCACCAGCTTCTGCAGTTTCTCACATGAATCAGCCACCAGCGCTGTATCATCAGCGAACAACAACTGACTCACTTCCCAAGCTCTCTCATCCACACCAATGTGTATATATATATATATATATATATATATATATATATATATATATATATATATATATATATATATATATTCTTTTTTTTTTTCATACTATTCGCCACTTCCCGCGTTAGCGAGGTAGCTTTAGGAACAGAGGACTGAGCCTTTGAGGGAAATCCCCACTTGGCCCCCTTCTCTGTTCCTTCCTTTGGAAAATCATATATATATATATGTATATATATATATATATATATATATATATATATATATTCACTCCATCCTTCCACCTCCAATTTGGTCGACCACTTCTCATTCCCTCCACCTCTGACACATATATCCTTTGTCAATCTTTCCTCATTCATTCTCTCCATGTGACCAAACCATGTCAATACACCCTCTTCTGCTATCTCAACCACACTCTTTTTATTACAACCCATCTCTCTTACCCTTTCATTACTTACTCAATCAAACCATCTTACACCACATACAGTCCTCAAACATCTAATTTCCAACGCATCCACCCTCCTCCGCACAACCCTATCTATAGCCCACACCTCACAACCATATAACATTGTTGGAACCACTATTCCTTCAAACATACCCATTTTTTCTTTACAAGATAATGTTCTCACCTTCCACACATTTTTCAACGCTCCCAGAACTTTCGCCCCCTCCCACACCCTGTGACTCACTTCTGCTTCCATGGTTCCATCTGCTGCCAAATCCACTCCCAGATATCTAAAACACTTCACTTCCTCCAGTTTTTCTCCATTCAAACTTACCTCCCAATTAACTTGTCCTTCAACCTTACTGTACCTAATAGTCTTGCTCTTATTCACATTTACTCTCAGCTTTCTTCTGTCACACACTTTACCAAACTCAGTCACCAGCTTCTGCAGTTTCTCACCAGAATCAGCCACCAGCGCTGTATCATCAGCAAACAACAATTGACTCACTTTCCAAGCCCTCTCATCCACAACAGACTGCTTACTTGACTCTCTCTCCAAAATTCTTGCATTCACCTCCCTAACAACCCCATCCATAAACAAATTAAACAACCATGGAGGCATCATGCACCCATGCCGCAAACCTACATTCACTAAGAGCCAATCACTTTCCTCTCTTTCTACTCTTACACAAGCCTTACATCCTTGATAAAACCTTTTCAGTGCTTCCAGCAACTTGCCTCCCACACCACATACTCTTTAATACCTTCCACAGAGCATCTCTATCAACTCTATTATATGCCTTCTCCAGATCCATAAATGCTACATACAAATCCATTTGTTTTTCTAAGTATTTCTCACATACATTCTTCAAAGCACACACCTGATCCACACATCCTCTACCACTTCTGAAACCACACTGCTCTTCCCGAATGTGTATGAAGAGAGATTGTTATATGGGAGGGCAAAAATGGATATGTTTGAAGGTATAGTAGCTGCAACAATGATATATGGATGTGAGGCATGGGCTGTACATAAGGATGTGCAGAGGAGGGTGATTGTGCTGTGAAATGTTAGAAAACAGTATATGGTGAGAGGTGGTTTGTTACAGTAGCAATGAAAGACTAAGAGAAAAAAAGTGGTAATAAAAAAAGAGTGTGTTGGAGGAAGCTGAAGAGGGTGTGCTGAAATGGTTTGGACGTATGGAGAGAGGAAAGGTTGATAAGGAGGACAGGAAGACCAAATTGGAGATGGATGGAAGGAGTGAGGAAGGTATTGAGTGATCGGGGCCTGAACATGCAGGAGGGTGAAAGAGATAACGAGTGCATTGGAACAGTGTGGTATACAGGAGTCGATGTGTTGTCAGTGGACTGAACCAGGGCATGAGAAGCATCCAGGGTAAACCTGTGACTTGGTTGTGGATAGGGAGCTATGATTTTAGTGCATTACACGACAGCTAGAGAATGGACGTGAGTGGATGCAGCCTTTCTTTGTCTGTTCCTAATGCTACTCACTAACACAGGAAATGGCAATTAAGTACAAAAACATACAGATATATATCTATATATATCTTATATCTACCTTCCTATATCTCTGATGCCTGTTCCATTTGGGAACTCCCTCAAAGGAGTAATCACTGGAAAAGGGTCTCCATAAGTGGTGAACTCCAGGACTGCTTCTCATTCTTTAGTGCATCACCCTTAACAGGCCATCAGAAGAGAGAAACTCTAATGCAGTGTTTTCAGAGGCTCATACCTAATGTTCCTCCTGAATACTTCTACCTAATGTGTCTACCAAAAGTTCCTGCCTAATGTTCCAACCTACTACTTTTACCTGATGTTCCCACCTAATGTTCCAACTTACTATTTCTACCTAATGCTCCCACCTAATGTTCCTACCTATTATTTTTACCTAATATTTCTACCTAATGCTCCTGTTTGGTATTCCTACCCACTACTTCTATCTGTTACTCATAATGTTTCACCAAATGGCAGAGCTAGTGCCTAGTGCAACTACAGGAAAATCTATTAGTTACGAAGAATGAGTTCTGTGAGGTAAGTGTTGTCAAGTGTTCTGTGTGACAAGGAAAGAATGTATGTTTGTGGAGAGAATACCAGCAGTCCACGTGTGGGTGAGGCAGAAAGAAAAGACAGCTACCTGGGTCAAAGGAGTGAAACTTGACAACCACTTAAGTGCTGGCTCACTGTGCAGCTGTCACTAACCCTCCCGATACCCAGGCGGGTAGTACTGGTAATATACCTCCCTGGTCGTTGGCTGCCTACCAACTACTTCCTGCTATATATGCTTGGTTCAGTCCACTGAGAGCTCATCAGCCCCAGTATACCACATCATTCCAATTCACTCTATCTTGTGCACACCTTTCAACCTCGTGCAAATTCAGACCCCAATTGCTCAAAATCTTTTTCACTCCATCTTCCATTTCTGATTTGGTGAATTGGAACAATGTGGTGTTTTTGGGTTGATGTGCTCTCAGTGGACTGAACCAGAGCATGTGAAGCATCCATAGTAAACCATGGAAATGTCTGTGGGCTTGGTTGTGGATAGGGGGCTGTGGTTTCACTTCATTATACGTGACAGCTAAAAAATAGATGTGAGCGGATGTGGCCTTTCTTTGTCTTTTCTTGGTGCTACCTTGCTAAAATGAGATGGGGAGAAAAAATACTTCCCACATATTCCCTGCATATCATAGAAGGCAACTAAAAGGGGTGGGAGCAGGGGTTGGAAATCCTCTTTTCCAAAAGAGGAACAGAGATGGGGGCCAAGTGAGGAGTTTTCCCTCAAAGGCTCAGTCATCTGTTCTTGAGCACTACTTCACTAATGCAGGAAATATAGTGTGTGTGTTTGTGTGTGTGTGTGGCCCAACCCACCCCCATACACATGTATATACATACGTCCACACACGCAAAATATACATACCTACACAGCTTTCCATGGTTTACCCCAGACGCTTCACATGCCCCGATTCAATCCACTGACAGCACGCCAACCCCGGTATACCACATCGCTCCAATTCACTCTATTCCTTGCCCTCCTTTCACCCTCCTGCATGTTCAGGCCCCGATCACACAAAATCTTTTTCACTCCATCTTTCCACCTCCAATTTGGTCTCCCTCTTCTCCTCGTTCCCTCCACCTCCGACACATATATCCTCTTGGTCAATCTTTCCTCACTCATTCTCTCCATGTGCCCAAATCATTTCAAAACACCCTCTTCTGTAATATATATATATATATATATTATTGAGGTATAAGTTTGTTGAGTATTCCTGGTAAATTATATGGGAGGGTATTGATTGAGAGGGTGAAGGCATGTACAGAGCATCAGATTGGGGAAGAGCAGTGTGGTTTCAGAAGTGGTAGAGGATGTGTGGATCATGTGCTTGCTTTGAAGAATGTATGTGAGAAATACTTAGAAAAGCAAATGGATTTGTATGTAGCATTTATGGATCTGGAGAAGGCATATGATAGAGTTGATAGACATGCTCTGTGGAAGGTATTAAGAATATATGGTGTGGGAGGCAAGTTGTTAGAAGCAGTGAAAAGTTTTTATCGAGGATGTAAGGCATGTGTACATGTAGGAAGAGAGGAAAGTGATTGGTTCTCAGTGAATGTAGGTTTGCGGCAGGGGTGTGTGATGTCTCCATGGTTGTTTAATTTGTTTATGGATGGGGTTGTTAGGGAGGTGAATGCAAGAGTTTTGGAAAGTGGGGCAAGTATGAAGTCTGTTGGGGATGAGAGAGCTTGGGAAGTGAGTCAGTTGTTGTTTGCTGATGATACAGCGCTGGTGGCTGATTCATGTGAGAAACTGCAGAAGCTGGTGACTGAGTTTGGTAAAGTGTGTGAAAGAAGAAAGTTTCGAGTAAATGTGAATAAGAGCAAGGTAATTAGGTACAGTAGGGTTGAGGGTCAAGTCAATTGGGAGGTAAGTTTGAATGGAGAAAAACTGGAGGAAGTAAAGTGTTTTAGATATCTGGGAGTGGATCTGGCAGCGGATGGAACCATGGAAGCGGAAGTGGATCATAGGGTGGGGGAGGGGGCGAAAATCCTGGGAGCCTTGAAGAATGTGTGGAAGTCGAGAACATTATCTCGGAAAGCAAAAATGGGTATGTTTGAAGGAATAGTGGTTCCAACAATGTTGTATGGTTGCAAGGCGTGGGCTATGGATAGAGTTGTGCGCAGGAGGATGGATGTGCTGGAAATGAGATGTTTGAGGACAATGTGTGGTGTGAGGTGGTTTGATCGAGTAAGTAGCGTAAGGGTAAGAGAGATGTGTGGAAATAAAAAGAGCGTGGTTGAGAGAGAAGAAGAGGGTGTTTTGAAATGGTTTGGGCACATGGAGAGAATGAGTGAGGAAAGATTGACCAAGAGGATATATGTGTTGGAGGTGGAGGGAACGAGGAGAAGTGGGAGACCAAATTGGAGGTGGAAAGATGGAGTGAAAAAGATTTTGTGTGATCGGGGCCTGAACATGCAGGAGGGTGAAAGGAGGACAAGGAATAGAGTGAATTGGATTGATGTGGTATACCAGGGTTGACGTGCTGTCAGTGGATTGAATCAGGGCATGTGAAGTGTCTGGGGTAAACCATGGAAAGCTGTGTAGGTATGTATATTTGCGTGTGTGGACGTATGTATATACATGTGTATGGGGGTGGGTTGGGCCATTTCTTTTGTCTGTTTCCTTGCGCTACCTCGCAAACGCGGGAGACAGCGACAAAGTATAAAAAAAAAAAAAAAAAAAAAAAAAAAAATATATATATATATATATATATATATATATATATATTTATTTATTTATTTTGCTTTGTCGCTGTCTCCCGCGTTTGCGAGGTAGCGCAAGGAAACAGACGAAAGAAATGGCCCAACCCAACCCCATACACATGTATATACATGCACGTCCACACACGCAAAATATACCTACCTATACATCTCAATGTACACATATATATATACACACACAGACACATACATATATACCCATGCACACAATTCACACTGTCTGCATTTTATACATTCCCATCGCCACCTCGCCACACATGGAATACCATCCCCCTCCCCCCTCATATGTGCGAGGTAGCCCTAGGAAAAGACAACAAAGGCCCCATTCGTTCACACTCAGTCTCTTACTGTCATGCAATAATGCCCGAAAACCACAGCTCCCTTTCCACATCCAGGCCCCACACAACTTTCCATGGTTTACCTCAGACGCTTCACATGCCCTGATTCAATCCATTGACAGCACGTCAACCCCGGTATACCACATTGATCCAATTCACTCTATTCCTTGCCTGCCTTTCACCCTCCTGCATGTTCAGGCCCTGATCACTCAAAATCTTTTTCACTCCATCTTTCCACCTCCAGTTTGGTCTCCCACTTCTCCTCGTTCCTCCACCTCCGACACATGTATCCTCTTGGTCAATCTTTCCTCACTCATTCTCTCCATGTGCCCAAACCATTTCAAAACACCCTCTTCTGCTCTCTCAACCACGCTCTTTTTATTTCCACACATCTCTCTTACCCTTACATTACTTACTCGATCAAACCACCTCACACCACACATTGTCCTTAAACATCTCATTTCCAGTTCATCCACCCTCCTGCGTACAACTCTATCCATAGCCCACGCCTCGCAACCATACAACATTGTTGGAACCACTATTCCTTCAAACATACCCATTTTTGCCTTCCGAGATAATGTTCTCGACTTCCACACATTCTTCAAGGCTCCCAGGATTTTTGCCCCCTCCCCCACCCTATGATTCACTTCCGCTTCCATGGTTCCATCCGCTGCCAGATCCACTCCCAGATATCTAAAACACTTTACTTCCTCCAGTTTTTCTCCATTCAAACTTACCTCCCAATTGACTTGACCCTCAACCCTACTGTACCTAATAACCTTGCTCTTATTCACATTTACTCTTAACTTTCTTCTTTCACACACTTTACCAAACTCAGTCACCAGCTTCTGCAGTTTCTCACATGAATCAGCCACCAGTGCTGTATCATCAGCGAACAACAACTGACTCACTTCCCAAGCTCTCTCATTCACAATAGACTGCATTTTTGCCCCTCTTTCCAAAACTCTTGCATTCATCTCCCTAACAACCCCATCCATAAACAAATTAAACAACCATGGAGACATCACACACCCCTGCTGCAAACCTACATTCACTGAGAACCAATCACTTTCCTCTCTTCCTAAACGTACACATGCCTTACATCCTCAATAAAAACTTTTCACTGCTTCTAACAACTTGCCACCCACACCATATATTCTTAATACCTTCCACAGAGCATCTCTATCAACTCTTATCATATGCCTTCTCCAGATCCATAAATGCTACATACAAATCCATTTGCTTTTCTAAGCATTTCTCACATACATTCTTCACAGCAAACACCTGATCCACACATCCTCTACCACTTCTGAAACCACACTGCTCTTCCCCAATCTGATGCTCTGTACATGCCTTCACCCTCTCAATCAATACCCTCCCATATGATTTACCAGGAATACTCAACAAACTTATACCTCTGTAATTTGAGCACTCACTCTTATCCCCTTTGCCTTTGTACAATGGCACTATGCACGCATTCCTCCAATCCTCAGGCACCTCACCATGAGTCATACATACATTAAATAACCTTACCAACCAGTCAACAATACAGTCCTCCCCTTTTTTAATAAATTCCACTGCAATACCATCCAAACCTGCTGCCTTGCCGGCTTTCATCTTCCGCAAAGCTTTTACTACCTCTTCTCTGTTTACCAAATCATTTTCCCCAACCCTTTCACTTTGCACACCACCTTGACCAAGACACCCTATATATATATATATGTCTGTTTTCAGAAAAGAAGAGTGAATGTTGGGGTGAAGAGGGTGGTGAGAGTAAGTGAGCTTGGGAAGGAGACTTGTGTGGGGAAGTACCAAGAGAGACTGGAAGTACCAAGAGAGAATGGAAAAAGGTGAGAACAATGGAAGTAAGGGGAGTGGGGGAGGAATGGGATGTATTTAGGGAATCAGTGATGGATTGCGCAAAAGATGCTTGTGGCATGAGAAGCGTGGGAGGTGGGTTGATTAGAAAGGGTAGTGAGTGGTGGGATGAAGAAGTAAGATTATTAGTGAAAGAGAAGAGAAAGGCATTTGGACGATTTTTGCACGGAAAAAATGAAATTGAGTGGGAGATGTATAAAAGAAAGAGACAGGAGGTCAAGAGAAAGGTGCAAGAGGTGAAAAAGAGGGCAAATGAGAGTTGGGGTGAGAGAGTATCATTAAATTTTAGGGAGAATAAAAAGATGTTCTGAAGGAGGTAAATAAAGTGCGTAAGACAAGGGAGCAAATGGGCACTTCAGTGAAGGGCGCTAATGGGGAGGTGATAACAAGTAGTGGTGATGTGAGAAGGAGATGGAGTGAGTATTTTGAAGGTTTGTTGAATGTGTTTGATGATAGAGTGGCAGATATAGGGTGTCTTGGTCGAGGTGGTGTGCAAAGTGAGAGGGTTGGGGAAAATGATTTGGTAAACAGAGAAGAGGTAGTAAAAGCTATGCGGATGATGAAAGCCAGCAAGTCAGCAGGATTGGATGGTATTGCAGTGGAATTTATTAAAAAAGGGTGTGACTGTATTGTTGACTGGTTGGTAAGGTTATTTAATGTATGTATGACTCATGGTGAGGTGCCTGAGGATTGGCAAAATGCGTGCATAGTGCCATTGTACAAAGGCAAAGGGGATAAGAGTGAGTGCTCAAATTACAGAGGTATAAGTATGTTGAGTATTCCTGGTAAATCATATGGGAGGGTATTGATTGAGAGGGTGAAGGCATGTACAGAGCATCAGATTGGGGAGGAGCAGTGTGGTTTCAGAAGTGGTAGAAGATGTGTGGATCAGGTGTTTGCTTTGAAGAATATATGTGAGAAATACTTAGAAAAGCAAATGGATTTGTATGTAGCATTTATGGATCTGGAGAAGGCATATGATAGAGTTGATAGAGATGCTCTGTGGAAGGTATTAAGAATATATGGTGTGGGTGGCAAGTTGTTAGAAGCAGTGAAAAGTTTTTATTGAGGATGTAAGGCATGTGTACGTGTAGGAAGAGAGGAAAGTGATTGGTTCTCATTGAATGTAGGTTTGCGGCAGGGGTGTGTGATGTCTCCATGGTTGTTTAATTTGTTTATGGATGGGGTTGTTAGGGAGGTGAATGCAAGAGTTTTGGAAAGAGGGGCAAGAATGAAGTCTGTTGTGGATGAGAGAGCTTGGGAAGTGAGTCAGTTATTGTTCGCTGATGATACAGCGCTGGTGGCTGATTCATGTGAGAAACTGCAGAAGCTGGTGACTGAGTTTGGTAAAGTGTGTGAAAGAAGAAAGTTAAGAGTAAATGTGAATAAGAGCAAGGTTATTAGGTACAGTAGGGTTGAGGGTCAAGTCAATTGGGAGGTAAGTTTGAATGGAGAAAAACTGGAGGAAGTAAAGTGTTTTAGATATCTGGGAGTGGATCTGGCAGCGGATGGGACCATGGAAGCGGAAGTGAATCATAGGGTGGGGGAGGGGGCAAAAATCCTGGGAGCCTTGAAGAATGTGTGGAAGTTGAGAACATTATCTCGGAAGGCAAAAATGGGTATGTTTGAAGGAATGGTTCCAACAATGTTGTATGGTTGCGAGGCGTGGGCTATGGATAGAGTTGTGCGCAGGAGGGTGGATGTGCTGGAAATGAGATGTTTGAGGACAATGTGTGGTGTGAGGTGGTTTGATCGAGTAAGTAATGTAAGGGTAAGAGAGATGTGTGGAAATAAAAAGAGCGTGGTTGAGAGAGCAGAAGAGGGTGTTTTGAAATGGTTTGGGCACATGGAGAGAATGAGTGAGGAAAGATTGACCAAGAGGATATATGTGTTGGAGGTGGAGGGAACGAGGAGAAGTGGGAGACCAAATTGGAGGTGGAAAGATGGAGTGAAAAAGATTTTGAGTGATCGGGGCCTGAACATGCAAGAGGGTGAAAGGCGGGCAAGGAATAGAGTGCATTGGATCGATGTGGTATACCGGGGTTGACGTGCTGTCAGTGGATTGAATCAGGGCATGTGAAGCGTCTGGGGTAATCCATGGAAAGCTGTGTGGGGCCTGGATGTGGAAGGGGAGCTGTGGTTTCAGGCATTATTGCATGACAGCTGGAGACTGAGTGTGAACGAATGAGGCCTTTGTTGTCTTTTCCTAGCGCTACCCCGCACACATGAGGGGGGAGGGGGATGGTATTCCATGTGTGGCGAGGTGGCGATGGGAATGAATAAAGGCAGACAGTGTGAATTGTGTGCATGGGTATATATGTATGTGTCTGTGTGTGTATATATATGACTACATTGAAATGTATAGGTATGTATATGTATATTTGCGTGTGTGGACGTATGTATATACATGTGTATGGTGGTGGGTTGGGCCATTTCTTTCGTCTGTTTCCTTGCGCTACCTCGCAGACGCGGGAGACAGCGACAAAGCAAAAAAAGAAAAGAAAAAATATATATATATATATATATATATATATATATATATATATATATATATATATATATATATATATATATACACTATTTACTGAATTAGTGAGGTAATGCTCAAGAACAGATGACTGAGCCTTAGAGGCATGGATATGTGCATATGTTAATATGTATATGAATTTATATGTGCATGTATGGGCATATATATATATATATATATATATATATATATATATATATATATATATATATATATATATATATATATATATATCTTTCTTTCTTTCATACCATTCGCCATTTCCCGTGTTAGCGAGGTAGCGTCAAGAACAGAGGACTGGACCTTTGAGGGAATATCCTCACCTGGCCCCCTTCTCTGTTCCTTCTTTTGGGGAAAAAAAGAAAAGAAAAAAAACGAGGGGAGGATTTCCAGCCCCCTGCTCCCTTCCCTTTTAGTCGCCTTCTACAACACGCAGGGAATACGTTGGAAGTATTCTTTCTCCCCTATCCCCAGGGATAATATATATATATATATATATATATATATATATATATATATATATATATATATATATAATATATATATATATATATATATATATATATATATATATATATATATATATATATATATATATTATCCCTGGGGATAGGGGATTAAGAATACTTCCCACGTATTCCCTGCGTGTCGTAGAAGGCGACTAAAAGGGGAGGGAGCGGGGGGCTGGAAATCCTCCCCTCTCGTTTTTTTTTTTTTTTTAATTTTCCAAGGGAAGGAACAGAGGGGGCCAGGTGAGGATATTCCAAAAAAGACCCAGTCTTCTGTTCTTGGCGCTACCTCGCTAACGCGGGAAATGGCGAATGGTTTGAAAGAAAGAAAGAAATATATATATATATATTCATGTACATACCTATACATACAGACACATGTACATATTCATGCATGCTGCCTTCATCCTTTCCTGCCACCACCCCACCACACATGAAATGACAATTCACACTCAGTCTCTAGCTGTCATGTGTGATGCATCAGAACCACAGCTCCCTTTCCACATCCAGGCCCCACAGAACTTTTCATGGTTTGCCCCAGATGCTTCACAGCATGTCGACCCCAGTATACCACATCGTTCCAATTCACTCTGTTCCTTGCACGCCTTTCGCCCTCTTGTGTGTTCGGGCCCTGGTTGCTCTGAATCTTTTTCACTCCATCCTTCCACCTCCAATTTGGTCTCCCACTTCTCCTCCTTCCCTCCACCTCTGACAAATATATTCTCTTTGTCAATCTTTCCTCACTTATTCTCTCCATGTGACCAAACCATTTCAATACACCCTTTTGCTCTCTCAACCACACTCTTTTTATTACCACACACACACACACGGGGAAGATGAAACTTATCTTGTTTAATTTTCCCCATGGACTTATAGGAATATGTTGATCATGCACAAAATTGTGATCCTCTCCCATATATATATATGGGAACAGCTATCCCTGGGGATAGAGGAGAAAGAATACTTCCCACATATTCCCTTCATGTCGTAGAAGGCGACTAAAAGGGAAGGGAGCGGGGGGGCTGGAAATCCTCCCCTCTTGTTTTTTTTTGTTTTTCTCAAAGAAGGAACAGAGAAGGGGGCCAGATGAGGATATTCCCTCAAAGGCCCAGTCCTCTGTTCTTAACGCTACCTCAATAATGCGGGAAACGGCGAATAGTATGAAAGAAAGATATATATTCATTTATTTATTTTGCTTTGTCGCTGTCTCCCGTGTTTGCGAGGTAGCGCAAGGAAACAGACAAAAGAAATGGCCCAACCCACCCCCATACACATGTATATACATACACGTCCCCACACGCAAATATACATACCCATACATCTCAATGTACACATATATATACACACACAGACATATACATATATACACATGCACACAATTCACACTGTCTGCCTTTATTCATTTCCTGTCGCTACCCCGCCACACATGAAATGACAACCCCCTCCCCCCTCATGCATGCGAGGTAGTGCTAGGTAATGACAACAAAGGCCACATTCGTTCACACTCAGTCTCAAGCTGTCATGTAGTAATGCACTGAAACCACAGCTCCCTTTCCACATCCAGGCCCCACAGAACTTTCCATGGTTTATCCCAGACGCTTCACATGCCCTGGTTCAATCCACTGACAGCACGTCGACCCCAGAATACCACATCGTTCCTATTCCTTGCATGCCTTTCACCCTCCTGCATGTTCAGGCCCCCATCACTCAAAATCTTTTTCACTCCAACATTCCACCTCCAATTTGGTCTCCCACTTCTCCTCGCTCCCTCCACCTCTGACACATATATCCTCTTGGTCAATCTTTCTTCACTCATTCTCTCCATGT
The DNA here is from genome assembly GCF_036320965.1 of Panulirus ornatus. Lineage (NCBI taxonomy): Eukaryota > Metazoa > Arthropoda > Malacostraca > Decapoda > Palinuridae > Panulirus > Panulirus ornatus. Next base: position 57,849,001 of record NC_092237.1, on the reverse strand, counting down.
GACCAAACCATTTCAAAACACCCTCTTCTGCTCTCTAAACCACACTCATTTTGTTACCACGCATCTCTCTTACCCTATTATTACTTACTCGATCAGACCACCTACACCACATATTGTCCTCAAACATCTCATTTCCAGCACATCCACCCTCCGCACATCCATAGCCCACACCTCGCAACCATATAACATTGTTGGAACCACTATTCCTTCTAACATACCCATTTTTGCTTTCCGAGATAATGTTCTCGACTTCCACACATTCTTCAACGCTAACAGAATTTTCGCCCCCTTCCCCACCCTATGATTCACTTCCGCTTCCATGGTTCCATCTGCTGCCAAATCCACTCCCAGATATCTGAAACACTTCACTTCCTCCAGTTTTTCTCCATTCAAACTTACCTCCCAATTGACTTGACCCTCAACCCTACTGTACCTAATAACCTTGCTCTTATCCACATTTACTCTCAAGTTTCTTCTTTCACACACTTTACCAAACTCAGTCACCAGCTTCTGCAGTTTCTCACATGAATCAGCCACCAGCACTGCATCATCAGCAAACAACAACTGACTCACTTCATAAGCTCTCTCATCCACAACAGACTGCATACTTGCCCCTTTCCAAAACTCTTCCATTCACCTCCCTAACAACCCCATTCATAAACATATTAAACAACCCTGGAGACATCCACACACCCCTGCCGAAAACCTACATTCACTGAGAACCAATCACTTTCCTCTCTTCCTACATGTACACATGCCTTACATCCTCGATAAAAACTTTTCACTGCTTCTAACAACTTGCCTCCCACACCATATATTCTTAATACCTTCCACAGAGCATCTCTATCAACTCTACCATATGCCTTCTCCAGATCCATAAATGCTACATACAAATCCATTTGCTTTTCTAAGTATTTCTCGCATACAACCTTCAAAGCAAACACCTGATCCACACATCCTCTACCACTTCTGAAACCACACTGCTCTTCCCCAATCTGATGCCCTGCACATGCCTTCACCCTCTCAATCAATACCCTCCCATATAATTTCCCAGGAATACTTAACAAACTTATACCAATGTAATTTGAGCACTCACCTTTGTCCCCTTTGCCTTTGTACAATGGCACTATGCAAGTATTCTGCCAATCCTCAGGCACCTCACCATGAACCATACATACATTAAATAACCTTACCAACCAGTCAACAATACAGTCCCCCCCTTTTTTAATAAATTCCACTGCAAAACCATCCAAACCCACTGCCTTTCCGGCTTTCATCTTCTGCAAAGCTTTTATATATTATACCTGATTGTCGTTTCCTGTGTCAGCAAGTTAATGTCAGGAAACAGACAAAGAAAGAATTGCCCATCCACTCATATACACATATATATACATAGACACCCATACATATACACATACATATATATACATATCAACATATACAAACACAGACATATACATATATACACATGTACATATTCATACTTCCTTGCTTTCATCCATTCCTGGCATTATCCAGTCTCATGGGAAACAGCATCACTGCCCCCTGCTTCAGTGAGGTGGTGCCAGGAAAACAGACAAAAAAGGCCATATTCATTCACACTCAGTCTCTAGCTGTCATGTGTAATGCACTGAAACCACAGGTCCCTATCCACATCCAAGACCCACAGACCTTTCCATGGTTTACCCCAGGCATTTCACATGCTCTGTATCAGTCCATTGACAGCATATCGACCCCAATATACCACATTGTTCCATTAACTCTATTCCTTGCACGCCTTTCACCCTCCTGTATATTCTGGCCCCAATTGCTCAAAATCTTTTTCACTCCATCTTTCCACCTCTAATTCATCTGGTTCATTTTAAACTACGGTATTCCAACCTCTCAAAAGCAAATATAACAAAGCTGCAAACCACACAAAATAGTGCACTCATAAAAATCACTGGCTGCCTAGCAATACAAACACCCAATACCTTTACAGTGAAACAAAGATCCTCCAATGTAGTCCTACCTCAACATGTTCAGCATTCATTTTTATGCAACACCACAAGACAATTCCCACCCAAACCACTCTTTAACCATCTTTCAACCCCCAGTTAGAAATAAAAGTACCAAACAGCTGACTTCCCAACTTGTCTTACGCACCAACCCAACAAATATATACCAATCAGAAATCACATTCCCTAGACAGATATGAATCACACTTTCTCTTTTATACTCTGAAAATCACCCATCATTATCACAACACTACAAACTTCATTTCACATTCCAAGACCCTTCATCCAATGATGCTACTACCATAAAGATGACACAAAACACTTACTTCTCATTTGCCCTGTACATTCTGCACACACATCACAAATCTATATGACCTGTGGTCCAGACCAGTGGATGTGGCCAGCTTCCTGTCTGATGCAGGAACCTCATAAGGATAGAGGGGGCTCCTGGGACAGAAAGTAAGTATACACTGAGCCACCTGAAAAGTATATTCCTAAAGCCCTCTACTCAACTGAATTCACTCGTGTATTTCTTCAGACTCATTATGACAGTATCGTCTTTCTTGATACATTTCACAAACACTCCTTTCAAACATATCAAAATCATTAACTCAGTTGCCTGAATTTTTAGAAAATTTTTTAATTCATGTATTGAAGAATCTACACTTACTTATGCCTTGCATGCTGTATTACATCCTTCAGATATCTCCTCTTGGTATACAAAAAACTTCGTTGTATGAGCTCTCACAAGCCTTCAGTTTCACTTTACTGCTTGCTAAAGAACCAAGTCCATTATTTTCTTGGTATTTCTACATTTTTTCTTTTCGATTTCATAGTTTCCAACACTTTCCATAGATTAAATTATTTAAACGGAGACATCTAAACATTCCACCTTGTCCACAATGATGATTTGCACACGAAATGGCCAAAGTTGAAAAATCTGTTGTTACATTACATTCAAGTACTTTCAGTCTTCTACCTGTCAAAGAAATAAAACAGAATTTAGAATTTTGCAGTCAGTGGTTCCATGTCAAACCACTCTCTTATCATGTTACACACTACCTTATTCAATATTACAAATCACCATTATCTATTTATACCTCATGCCACCTTTTCATTAAGACCACACCACACTAATTTCTTGCACTTATGTGCCTGAGAAGCCAAAATCTAAGAATTCCATGCTCTGTACACCCTTTGTTCATCTTTCTTAACTGTTCATATGTTGACGATATACAATATTTGTGAACAGGTTCAATAAATTTTACACTTTATCATGATATGCCACACCTAGATTAATGCACGGTGAAAATTAAATAAGTACTTAACCGTTCAGAATTTTTAACAATCCTGATAGCCAATCCCTGTAGTTTTTAACTCAAATTGCTACAGGTTAAACTGACAAAAATTTGAGGACTTGTTTTAGGTAAACAAGACCTTCAAAATTGGTTAATCTACCCAATCATATGTTGTAGTCCTCAAGTTACAAACTTGTATGGCTATTTGAATGAATAAGGAGGCCACTATTTGAATTACAGTACTGGAATTCATTACCTCATTTACCTCAAAGTACTTCCAAGAACTGCCCTTTCTTAATTTACTTTTGTCAGTTAATAGGTACAATCAATTCTGTGTTGTAAATGCTTTGTAATGTATTTTATGCTCCTATCAAGGTATTTGTAAAAGATTCAGGATATAAAAGGATCCAAAAAAAGAAATTCAACTCTTTTTATTTGTATTATACAACACAGTAAATACCACAGAGTGAACATACTTATGCACTTTTATCAATATAGTTATATTTACAGCGAGAATCTGTCACTCGGCAGCTCTTGGCAGGGCAACTCGGGTCCAGTTGTCCAAAGATACCGAACCACCTTTAATACTGACAATTGGAATCACTTTCCTGGATTGCAGGATTCTAATGGGTGATAATTCATGGGCTAGGTGGCTCAGGAAATGGAATTGGAAATAGTTTATGGATGGAAACTAGGATTTTTTTGTCATTTCAATTATATATATATATATATATATATATATATATATATATATATATATATATATATATATATAAAATGTTTTTGGCAACTGGTGGCAACTGAGGATATTCACTGCGTGTCTTTACTTGTGGCAGGAGGGATCAATCATTGTTTTCCTGTAAATTTGGCAAGCCGACTGAATTTGGATCTTCAGACCAAAATCCTTCCAAGATATACCAACAAACTCTTTTCAACAAACTCTTCAAGAAAGATTGTTCTGGAAAATATAATGTCAAATTTTAGTATAGTCTTTTATTGTCTTTCATTCTCTCAAGTAAATTTATATACATTTCATATGCTTTACAACTTTATATCATTAGTACATTTACTTCATAAAAAATTAACATATCACATCATTTATACAAACACTTCATTATCAGATGAATGGGAGTAATCTAAGCTTATACAGAAATTCTGCAGATTCTTCTGCTAAAATCAATCTTTCTCAGCCATGTAAAATACTATTGATGCTCTATTTACTATAACCTGCAATTCAATATATAGATTTGTCAGTTTTATTTACCCACATAAGAGGAAATTTCCAGAATATTTACATACCCTACTAGGCAACCAACAGTTTTTATACATTTATAGAGAATTAAAAATTTGGAAATGAACACACACAGTTACAAAATAAATTAGCTTTAATAGTAAAAAACAATGACTCCTGGACTCCCGAGTTGCCATCACCATCACCTTGTTGCCTTTGCCTGTTGAGCCCTTCTTGCGCCAAGTACACTAAGACATCACAGCTAATGTCCACGAGCACCGCTTAAGCAGCTCCAACAGTGATAATAAAGTAGCTTTGGTTTTTGGCATGTCCATAATCATCATTATCAGAGCCATCAATAGTCATCACCAATCATCAGTCATTGTCATAACATCTCCATTATCCTCACCTGTAAAATGAATAACTACCTTAACATGCTTCAAAGCTTGTCATCTTTGTCACTGATATTGGGTTGGATTTCTTATCACTTATTGAGTGCTTATTTATTGTCCAATTCTGTAATGAAAATATAACTGAAATACTAGCAACTGACATTTGTTGATAAACACTCAAGGGGAGGGTGACAACTCCGACCACCTCAATTTCCTATCTAAGACTGAATTCTGTGGGCTAAATCCAGTTTATTGCTGCTATCGCAAACTGTCACTTTAATAGAGAAAACAATGTATGAAACATCCACATCTCCAAAATGCTGCTGTGGTTATACCAGTTCGGCGGTTTTTTTTTAGTTTTTTTATTTCTTTTAACATTCAAATAGCTGTGGTGAACCTCACTGATCCCAGACCGTGGCAGATACACTGCATGGATTAGTATGACTTTACATGATACGAGCACCATCATGGTCTTTATGATCGGTACTTAGTCAAACTAAATCCAAACAAGAGGTTTGCAGATGACCCTTTTAGGCAATTTTCTGTAGGCATTTACTTAAACTACAAAACTTGGTATGAATATTATCATTTGGAAAACTTTCAAAGAAAAAAATGTTAGGTAATTACCAATAAGAAATTAGATATGGCTTCATTAATATTACTCCTGATAAAGGTCTATTTTAACATTAATATGCAACCTTGTACGACCCTCAAAGCCTTTAGGGAGTCTTAGAAATGAATTCTTCATAATCACTGGTAAATACTTTCTTCTAGCATTTATTACAGATCTGAGAAGATTTGGGGCAGTGCAATTTACCAAAGGTTCTGGGGTAAGTGTGTTACATGAGTGGTGAGTCGGCTATTGTAAGCCTCAGAAAAGAGCATGTTTATAGCAAAGATAAATCATTAGATGTACAGTTTTTGGTAATTATACTGTTTCAATAATTCAACACAAAAGTTGGGCTATGACCACATCTCTAAAACAATTTACCATAAACAGGTTCTTTTCAACCTTAACTATTGTATGATTTGAAATAAAGGTTGGATATATTGTATGGGCTAAACTAGCTACATCAGTGAAACTTACCTCTGAGGACTTGTGTTGCACTGTATGATTCAACCAATAGGAAAACAAGTCTGTACATCAGCAGCCCCTACCTCCAAAAATAAATAAAAAGAAAACCACAAATTGGTATTCCAAGCCTTAAGCTTTGTTACCAAACAATGGGAATCCTCGAGGCACTACCCATTACAAATTGTCTCCATCAGTCATCTCAACAAAAACATATCACCATGTGAGTCCTGACAGAGTCCCTCATCTTCACCCTTCCAACTATCACCACCACCACCACCACCACCACCATTTTCATCCCTTTACTTGTCCCCTTCACAACACATGCCCTCAGAGGCTGGGCATCACTGGGCTACACTATTGAAGCATTGGTTTGAATCTGATGCAGAGAGTTGGTACTGTGTGTGCTGACATAGTGGCTGGCTGACTGGCTGGCTGGCTGTAGAGCTGAGCAGTAGTCAAGTAGCCAGGCAAGCCTTAGAGCTCGGCTTCTACCACTACTACAGCCCTCTGCTAAACCAGCCAGCTGCTACGGCACATGACGCTGAAATTCACTGCTCCTGCTTGAACACTTACTTCACTTGGAGAAGCTGCACACTTTGCTCACAAACCTGAGATACTTTAATATGAGATGCACTGCACTTCACTGGCACCAGATCATCACTCGCTCCCTCCTGGATGGGGTGAGCTGGACATGTTCTTCCACATTAAAGGTTCCCTTTTCAAGTATGCTTCAACATCTGCTTGATTACCTTGCTGTTTGCAGAATATCATCTGTGTAGGCCACAAGCAGCTGTAGTATAGGTAGCAGAGTCGGCATGGAACAGCAATGAAGAACAACAGCTGTACAGTTATTATGCAAAACATTTTGAGAAAAGAAGTTGAAAGCACATTCAACAGTTTTCATGCAGAACTGTGTTTCGCCCTTGTCTTTGCATTGATATGTTATTGTTAAAGCTATGGGATCATGTGCCTTGACTTTTCAATATCCTCCCTAGTGTCCCAAAATGTATGAACTTGCATAACAGCTTTATAAGGTAAATACAAACATTCGGCTATTACAGAAGGGCGAGAAATACATTTATTTGAAGGCTCAACCTCTTCATTCATTAAAACATACCCTACTTGGCTATTCCACAGCCTTTGAAAGGAATCACTAGTCAAGAGCCAAGCCTCACAACGCCCAGTGTCCTGTGCACCTGGTTGAGGACTTTCTAGATGACACAGGAAGCAAGCAGGTGTGTGTGAGCTTGATCTCTGCAATACAATGACGTGGGAGCATTTACACTGGAAACAGATTTGAGGAGTTTAACTACAGGTGTGTATGTAATATTTCCACATCAGTTTAACCATAAATGTACACAGTGGATGGTGCGCTGCTCAGGGAATACAGTGGTGATGGCAAGTGAAGTACATGTCCAAGGTGGGTTTGTCTTAGTAGGGATCTCATATTGGGTGAGGAAGATGCTACTGGTTAGGTTTAATTTGTTAGTCTCTGAAACATGTTGTTGAAACTCAGTGAGCATGATGCGACTAATCAGTGGCTCTTTAAATGCCTGCTGAACTAATGTTCATCCAAGTGCCAGCATACATTATATTACTCTTGCCGAAGTCTCTTTCAACAAAGCTTTTCTTTATTAACTGAAAGATCTTCATGAGAAAATGAGCCTTCATAGAATATGAATACGTAATTCTATAAGCTCCAAACCACAAAAATCCTTCAGTAAGTGGAAAACTGCATCATGTATCACACTGGGCTGTAAACTTCATTGATGCAACAATTTTAAATGTATTCAAGTTTTCAATTTTTCAAAGTATCCTTTTAGAATTGTATCCTCTCGCCTTACATACTAGCAACCATTAAATTGAGATGAACTGTCTGGCTGAAAAGCAATGCCCCAAAGGCAAACAAGAATAGATGCCCAAGTGCTATTACAGTGGCTGACCAGCAGTCCTGACTGAACTGCCTGAGGCACCACAGGCATGATGCCAGTAATTACAACCTGAATTAAGATCAGTTTGACCATGAACACACTTTTTTGTGACCCAATGCATGAATACAAGCCCATGATAGCACTTTCATTGGCTCATTTCCCAGTTTACATTAACAGTAAATTAGCCTTACCACAGCACTAAACAAGGCTCTAAATCACTCATCACCACACATTCACTTTCATTTCTTATCTCACTGCCTTTTACCCCTTGAGAGACTGTAAAATATAGCAAGTTTGGACTGATCTTTACCACACCCAAACTGAATTAGGTAGCCTTTCAGAACTGAAATTTTATCCATTTAGTTAATCAGGCTACCAAATAGGCAGGTATTCCATAAATTGGGAGGACGGATATATGAAAAAAATATATATATTTCATGTCATTTGAGTACTTAAATGAAGACTCCTGATGTTACAAAAGAACAAGAACCATCAATGTGAACCTTGAACAGCCACAACATTGAAAAAATGACCAGTTGAAAAAAACTTTATATGAGAACCAAGTATCAAACAATATTTGCAAGAAAATCAACCAAAATGAACCACTACCCTAGGTTTATATTTCAAAATTGAGATCAAGCAAAGTTAACCACTGATAGTGTTTCACTCTGGTTATATTTTTTCTGTATGTGTAAGGCTAAAGACACCTTTAGAAAGTGATGACAATGAGGCATCAGGAGTTGCTGTGGTAATAAAATGCACAATTCATTTTGCATCTCTTTACCTTTGCAGATACCATGTTTCAATTGACAAAAGACAATTTAGAAGTATTGTCTCACGAAATATAAGTACTGTGCATGACACTTCACAAAAAGAGAAGTAATGGCAAACCCCAGTTTTCAGAATCATATCAAGGATTTCAATCTCTCCAACTGCTGCAATTCAGTGAAAAAATGTAAGTACCGAACAGGGTTCAAAATTAACTTGGCCATCCTTACAAACTTCCTTGAAAAGAGGACTCCTGACAAAACGTAGAATGTTACTAGAAGAATGATAATTCATGGTGATTTATGATAAAACTGCTTCTACTGCTGAATTCCTCGGAATTAGTTACTTGCTTATCTCTTGATGCTACCATTTTGAAGTAGCAATGATTACAAGTGAACTACTTAAAAAAAAGTTGCATTACCATATCCCATATGCTTCCAGTATAATCTCAAAAATATACATGTAGATTAAGGTGGATGGGAGAAGCATTTAGGGACTTGCAGGTAAAATTTATCCATACACAGTACCTAAAGGCTTGGTTGTGTTGTGGTGCAAGTGGAGCAGCCACAAAGGGGTTGTCATGATGATGACAGGAAATGTGGTACAAGAGTTGGCAGAGGTAGTGATAAAGTTGTTGAGTACTAATGGAGGTGGTGGATCCTTCACTTGTTAGATGGCAGGCTGATGGTGGTGGTGATGATTGTGGCAGTGGCAATGGTGGTAGTTGGAGTGATGATGGTGGTGGTATTAATCATGAAAGAAAGATGGATAATAGAGGTGGCAGAAAAAGACGATGGGTGAAGATGGCAATATGTGACAAAATACTAGGCCTTTGGATGTTACCCAGAATATTGTTATGGTGAGATAAATGCAGGAATGAGGGATAAAAGTACTGATGACTGTATATTGAATATAAACCTATGGAAAAATAATTATCTTGGGAAGTAAAAATGGACAAGTTGCTGTATTAACAATACTTACAGTGCTTCTTACCATTGTTTAAAATTTGTAACTGAAAATTCCAATATTTGGTCTTTGAATCATGAAAGTGGATAACTTCCAAGCTAGATATATTATCACACCTGGGTAAATGCAATGAAGGTAATGGAAAAATGGTGATGACAGACATGGCTAATGATTGCAGATGGTTGTATGTCAGTTTTGTAATTGGCAGTAGATTTTTATTAGTTATGGTAGTTGTAATGAGGGAGGAGGGGGGAGTGTGACTCATAACAACTGAGGAATTACCACAGAACTTTATCATTTAATGCAATACCAAAAATATTCAGTGGAATGTTATTAATACTTTATCTGCATTACATAAGCTTGTAATATTCTTGGTGTGATTTTAGAAATACATAGCACAGGAAAATACAAATAAACGTGTCAATTATGAACACTGAACCCAGGGAGATATTAAATAAACCTCTTCCACAACATTTACCAGAGAAGCAACATTAACACCATTAGTAAAGCTTCTATATGGTGGAATCTTTTATCGTTATCTATTAAATCAGGAAAAATTTTTCAATTCTAATATGGTGCCTTTAACTATATGATAATTTGGCTACTTCAGAATGGGTAGAATTTTCACCTGTTCTGCTATGAAACCATTAAATTCAAACAATTCTCCACATTATTTCAAGGAATTACATCTTTATAAGATAGGGCCAAGGACAATGGCCTATTCACTAAATATAAAATTACATAGCCATCATATCCATTTTGAAGCCAACATTACATCCATTAAATATTATTTTTGCTAAGTTATTCAAAGGAAAAGTTGTGCACTATGTTTTTTTGTGTGACATCTCACATTAGCAAACTTTTACAAGTGTAGAAGTATCCTCAAAATTTTATGTGACCAGTTAAATCTGCTCAGAGGGCTGCTTTTCTATCCAGTTATTACAGACTGAAAAAAATTGGTAAAGGCTTTTCATTTCTGACCAATTATGTGGTTTCTGACCATTATGGTAGACAAATGATTTAGAGGACAAGAACCAGCCTGAAGGAAATGTACTTTGTGAAAGCTGGAATGGCAGGAGTACATATGGCACAACTAATGAACGTTCAAAGTTTTCAGTCTGAGAGGAAACTGACAGCATTAAGTGGTTGAACTTTAAAATTGCAATACCAATATCAAATTTACCTTTGAGGTTTTGAACTCCCCTTGGCTTCAGGATCAATAAATCCACATAAATATTAAAATAATCAATGTTCATGCCACAATGAAAAACATGTTATTTAATCATTATGCAGTAATCCTAATGTCTTGCATAGCAACAGTTCTCATAAAATTGACAAATGCCAAAATTAACCACTTAAATTCAAAGTTAGCCTCCTATTTCTAGACACTGAGGCCCACAAAGTTTATTGCTGTTTTAATACTGTGAGTTTTCATAACCTTGACACAATGTAATATGGTAGCCAAAACACTAAGATTGATTAAAGCAACTCACACTTCTTTAGACACAGCCCTGTATGTATGGCTGTCTACTCTGGCAACTATTGCATATAATATCCACTGTCTCCCTTATCATCAAGCAATTATCTAAAGTATTTTGATAAAAAAAGAGTATAGCACTGCCAAATCATAGTCTCTTTTTACATCTGGTAAAAATGAAATCCCCATTTGAAACAAGTACATAAGTAAATCTTGTGGCATATTTCCTAACATTTGTCATAATCATTTTACGTTTCCTCTTCAGACTTGTACCTTAGAAGCCATCTCCTTAAATGTACAGCTTTCAGTACATGTTCACGAAATATAGTGGAATCTACAATTTCAGCCTTTAGTCTTGGTGATAATATAAATTACATAATCTAAAATTGAGGATTATATGCCTATTTTCAGAATCCTTAGAGATTCAAGTGTAATTTCACAGTCCATGGATACTAACAATATGATTTTTATGTATGCTGTACTGCAGCTTACAAAATGTGGCCTTTTTTCATGGCTTATAACATGAAATACGAGAATGCATTCAACAAACCTAAATCTTACAAAATCATCAGACAATTAACACTACTTAATAGCTTAAAATTCTGAAATGTACTAATTTCAACAAGCGTTTTTTTATTACATGAACTGGCCAAAATTGGATAATAAATGATGGCTTCTTAATGTTGATTATAATTTCAGAGCATTTATGTGGGTGACAATTTCATTTTGATATGAGTGCAGTGTTTTGAATAAAGGCTTTGGGTACTTTATTACACATATATGATTAACTTTTACAACTCTATGCACAGGAAATGTAATTATGAGACTAGAGAAGACTCGAAAGGAAAATACAAAAATATTGTTGTGGGTAAAAAAAATAGCTACTAAAACTTAATACGCTCAAGAAAACTGTCTGGCCATGTACAAGCCAGCCTTTTAGACGCTATGTTAACTAAGCACAAACAAGAGCACACAGATTATCAAACTTAAGAAATTATTTATGAAAAAATAAATTTATATGAAAAATTACTAAAACTGAATATCTGACAGAAATGTCTCAAGCTTTCATTTTAACCAGCACTGCTGTGTGATGAGCTGCACAATTGAAAAAATATCGATGTAAAACAGCAAATTATATGGATTATAATACAGCAATACTTCAAAATATGTAAAATCTAATAACAGGGCATACTAAATAAAATAAAAAAAATTAATGTCAACCATTTTGAAGTATTCAAACATCATTCATTTATGTTCATGCTTGCCTTATCAAATTTAAATTCAATTCTTTATTACTACTTTACAGGAAACTATGGAATATATGCAAATGACACTGAAATTAAATGATACATAACAGGATGCTGCCAACTCCTGCATTCAGAAATTCTGTTGCTATTGTACTTTTACATCTGCTGAATGTGTGTGTACAGAATGGCAATATTTGCTTTCTCATCATTACCCATACACACAGTGTAATCAACACCAACAGCAGCACTACATAAACAGATGGCAGGATATTTGGAATACAATATCTAGCTCCAATGGGTCTCAGATAAATTTTTCAAGTTTGTCATTATCTTTTTGGGATCCTTTAAAATACCCTATTTACGATATTTAAAACCTGAAATCTCTTCAAAGATTTAAAAATACGTGTTATAATGGGAACTTATCAATAACATCTTTGATTTGCTGGCCTTTGAGGCTAATTCTCTAGGAAATTTTGATTTACTTAGTGATTATTGTTCATGCTGGATTGTCAGTAATTATGCTTAAAAAGTGTCTCCATTAGTTGAACATTCATCTCAGCCCTCAAAGTTAACATACTCCTGTTGGACAACTGCGTTCCAATAACCAGTTTCCACCTCGTGTAAATTTTACCTCTGCCTTCAAATTCATCAGTATGTTCTCTAATTTTCTAATTATTGTTACTGTCAAAATATAATCACTTTCATACCAGATAACACTTGCAGTCTGAATGGCTGTTAGTTATTTGAGCCCTGTTTGCTACATGTGATTCCTAATGATTTAAATGGCTATTTCATAGTTATTAGTATCTGTATGACTGGCAGTGGAGGACAAGAACCCTGGCCAAGAGTGGAAAGATATGAACAGCATTCATGGAAATCAAGAAAAATTTTTGAGTAATGAATGAAGTGAACTAGATGAGAACATGACCAAGCTGAATGGGTACGTACAAGGCATTGCTACAAATTAACCAGGAACATTTAATTGAAATAAAAAAATTTAAACCATTTCTCTTGCCCTCTCATATTTACATCTTTAACAGTGTTTCCTTTTCTATATACTGTACAAGATATATGAAAAAATTCCTACAAGTATGAAGAAATCTTAAAAGGAAATCAAGATTCAATTGTAGCAATACCTTTGTAGTTAAAATGTCTTCTTAAATTTGCCAAAACTGAATGGTTCTCTCTGGCTGGGTAATTTTTCTTTTTTCTACAAACTAACCATTGATGTAGAAAATGCCGCAATATAACATATGGTTATCATTTTTTTCCAAATGCAACATCACTGTAGCCCAAATTGTTTTCTAAAATCATTTCATGTAATAAAGACAAAATTCAAGTTCATTCAGCATTATTATGTTGTACAAGTTTTCAAAATCTTAGGAAATGTTTGGATGACTGATATAACCAATGAATGGGAGACAATAAAGACCGAGTGACAGTGTATTGATTTGGGGCCACACCGCCTGACTCAAGGAACATGTTTGTTAGGTAGGCCTGTGCCAGGCACAGGTGACACTGTGCTGTGCACAAATGACACTATGCCAGGCACAAGTGGCACTGCACTGTGGACAACATAGTATCCAAATCTGAGAGAAGAGCCAAAGAGAAGGGTGGAGGAGTTACCCATGAGCGGTGTGGCTGGGCTCTGTACATACTGATCTCTCACGTGAGTTGACCCTCAACCATCACAGTGTTCACAATTACACACTGCACACAATTTCACATTGTGACATCATACACTTCTTGATTTGCTACACTCTTGCAATGACTGCTTAACAGCTGGGGTGGAAGGAATATCACCTGCCAATAGGGCAGAACAATGAATTACAGGCAAGTCATACAAAACCTAATATATATACCTGGCAGTGGAATAACAGTGAGAGTTGCCCACTACTCCTCACAGGGGTAAACCAAGCCTGGAGGTGTGCAAATGTGTTACCATATGAAAGTGTGAGTGTGTAAGTGTGTGTTTGTGTCTTGTTTGCATGTACATGCAAGTGTCAGGCTGGCTACAATTGGAGGCAAGGTGTGTCACTTGGCCTGACCACCCAGCTCTCAGACTAGACATTACATCTTGTGGTAGAGAAGAACGAGTACCTATGCCAACACATCCGCCACTACCACCATCCTGCCACACCTCCAAGGCCTGTCTCACCTCACCCAGTCCCAGGGAACTCAACCTTAAACCATAATATAATTTCATATCAATAATATAAAAACAATATTTACTCTTGCAGTTAAAACTAGTAATAACAAGCAAGGTTTTGGCAATGTTCCCTGAGTCTCTGGTCTGCCTGTCTCCACATCTACAGTTTGCCCAGCCACACTCCCACAGCCATCGCCACGCACCACACTCCATCACCTGTCCAGTGAGATAAAGAGAGAAGGCCTATCACATATGGGACTTGGCCCTGGAAATGCTGCAGCACTCTTACAATACACTGTGTGAGCCATAACTGGTGACTGTAAGCAGTGCATGGCAGTGTGTGGCAGTGCTGCACTGCTGCCAGACACCATAGCACTGGTCCTTGGGACCCCAGGCACTGGTGATTCCTTCATCCACCACTACAGCAGCTGGTCCCAACTGCTCTGGTCCATGTGTGCATCAGTCCCACCATGGGTGGATCCGTTAGCACGCCTTCCTGCCCCACCTATGTGCACACAACTATGCACAAGGCAGGACCGCACCTGGCCGCCCTCACACATCCGAGTGCACATGCACGCTGGCAGTTGGTCATGCACAGGAGTGAGCCTGAACACTAGCTCACCACCACTGAGCACCAAGACACCTGCTGGCTTCAGCGCTGTATCACGCGTCACACTATCACATCCCAAGGGATATAACAACTTTCATTACAACAAGTACATCTTAAGTGATATTATAAAGTATGTTTGAAAGACTAAGTAAAAGACTTGGTGGTCATATTTTCCCACTCTTTGTCCTTTGTTCTGAGGGTCTACTAGCACTCGTGTATAAGTTGGAATTTTCTATCACGTCACTATAACAGGGCGGAAGGTCATGGTCTGCAGTTGGACTGCAGGGTGACTGTGAGGACTGTCCATAGGTGTGTGGGATCCCTTGCATTCCCAAGCCACCCATATGAGCTCCTTGAGAGCCACTTGGCCCTCCAGGATGACTGGAGCTGGGACTGTGAGATGAGGGTCCACACGGCACTTTCACCATGGTAATGTCTGCCAGGGTATTCGCTCCTGGGCAATAGGGTAAGGGGATATTGGAGTCGTGTGAAGGAGATGGGGAATTGGTTCCCAACCCTACGTGGTGCCGACCTCCTCGTCGACCTCCCTCATGTTGGGAGGCATGAGGTGCCCGCTCGTATTTGGCTGAAGTGAATGGAGCCAAACAATTGGCCATTAGCGGTGATCTCTGAACCAAGCCGCCTGTTTTCCGCCCCCTTCTGGGAGAACCCCGACCCTCATCCCCACATCCCCACCCTGGCAGTGACGATGATGACGACGATGATGATGATGAGGCTGACACTGCTGGGTGATGTGAGGACCGGGTTTCTAAAGGAGCCGAGTGGCGATGGTGGTGGTGCACTCCACTGTGTGCCATCCCACACTCAGCATGTGTAGGAAATACTCCAACAGAGCATGACCGATGAGGTCCATCACGTTCTACATCAGATAATGTTTTGTTGGCTGGTGGCTTGATGAACTCCCTCATTATCTCTGTCTCCTGCAACACAAAATTTTAGTAAAAGAAAGAATAATGAAAATATGAATTTAGCAATGCCTCTCTACTTTACTAATTTTGAGAGAGGAAAAATCTATGCTTCCTACATTCCACAATTTCCCACATTCTGACTAATACAGAGGAACTTTTCATATTATGTTCTTATAAAAATATATATGACTGTAAAATGTGCATTTCCTGCCATGTAAAATCTCTCATAGACCTCTTCCTTCTTTACTTTCTCCATTCCATCCAGCCAACTAACTCATTTCCATGGCCTGGATTCTTGACTTCCATGACTCATCCCATGTTAATATTTCAGCAACACAGGTCAGGGTCAGGACTATGTGTCCCTTTCTTCACTTCCATACCTACACCTCTGCCCTTAATTATTCTCTTAAGGAACGTAATGACTCTTCTACCTTGTACTGCTTTCTCCCTTATCTCTCCTTCCATATCACCAAACCTATTCAAAATAGCTCCCAAATACTTAAACTCTGTCACCCCTTCCATGCTTTCTCCTGTTTTAACTATAACTCAGTTTAGTATACTTTCTTCTCTCACCCTATAGGGCTTAGCAAAATCCATACTTTCACTCTGTTTCCTCTCAAACACCATAACTTTACTTTTAGTAGTATTTACCTTCAATCACCTACACTTACACACATGTGATAATACTCACCTACAACCTTCTGCAACTCCTTTTCACTCTCAACAAACAACACAGAATCATCCGCAAACAGGCATGTCATTGTCACTAATCACCATACCTCACCATCACACTCCATCTCTACACCCCTTTTCCATAGTTTTGCTTTCATCTCTCTTATCACTCCATCCATATATAAATTAATAAGCCATGGTAACACTACACAGTTCTGGCCAAATAATTCCATTGTTTTCTGACCTAATCAGAACAAATTACTTATCTTGACCTCTGCAATCATTACATATGCAAAGGAAATTTTTTGTTGCTTATCTGCAACACATCCTAAATCTACTTGAAAATCTCACTTTATGTCTCGTTTCCACAACATCAGATTCCTTGTCTGCTCAGATATCCAAGTGCCAATAATGCTTCCATCCTGGATGGCACCTCTCTGAAGCATTCTCAAAAATGTCATACCTGGGTTTAATCCTCTGCTACCTTTTCTAACTTTCACTCCCTATTAGTTTTTTCTTCAACTTCTACTACACTATGCACATTTATCTCTGTAAAAGGAGGAAACCTTTTCCTCAACAAACTACTGAAGCCGTAAGCCCCCCATCATAATCATTCACAAAAAACTTACAAATACCCAGTAACCCACTACTACAGAAATGTTAATATAAACATGACATATAAATTGTTTCCTTATTGTTCCATTTTGGATTTCTCTCTTTTTATAACCAATAAAACCTTCTCTTGATACCTCCATCTAACTTTTTCTTACTGCTCTAGATGTTTCAAAAGCAAGTCAAGCTTGTCATTTAGCTTTTTTTACTAATCTCTTCCCATAATACATGCTTACTCCACCATCTCCTGGATTACCATCCTTGTCTAACTACAGCATACATGCAGCAATCAGTTTTCTGATTAATGCTACTAGTGTCTCAGTGTCTTCAACCCCTAACTTTTTTCATCACACAATGACCTATTCTAAATAACTGCCAACCACAGGAACTCAGCATCGATCTTTCCAATCAATCATCTCATAAGTCTTTCACAACTCCCCCTAAAAGCTTAAAATCATCACTTATGCAAAGTAAATCAAATCAACACTTTCTTATAAACACTAATATCTGCCCTTCAAAGAACAATACCTTTACAGAGTTCCAAATCAACATTATTCGAATATCAGAGAAATACACTTTCAATACACTTCAATATAACTGTAAACACAGGAAGAAGCTGCAATGTACACATAAAGATTTGCTAATAAGGAAAAATCAACTCCGGCAAGAGTTACTGATACATAAACTGAATCAATATTTTTTAATTTTCATTCAAAAGCTCCTCTAAAGATTAGTAACGACAGAACTTTAATGGGAGGTTATAAGGAATTCTAAACTTATGGTCCTATCCCAAATACACAAATCTATAGCATACTATTACCAGATTCCAGATATACCGGAAATAACAGTTTCCTTACACATCAGATTATGTATGAACATCGAATATTATAATGCAAGTACTCCAAAATTCTTAATACCTGAAATGCATTAAATTTACATTACAGTAAGACCTTCAGTCATATATTACAAGGTACAGAAGCAATGTGACACCCTAAATAACTGCACATTAAGTTGAGAAAGATATGCACTAAAGATGAGTAACTGAAGACATGGAACATCATATTCTGGTTTTAGAAGCCTCTGGGTGCACCAATTGTCGACATGATGGAGTACATATCGGCATTTAGGAATCTCTTATTTATCAGTATAACCAGTTTTCTTAATTTTCAATCATGTTCAACGTTACAGTGGGGCTTGCACAGTAAAACACTTTCTAACAAAGATATAAATGTTATTCAAAAGTACCAACGATACCGATAAGGAGTAAGAATGCTCATTTCAAATTTATTTCACACATGGGTAGCAGTATATATTTTCTTAAATATACATATTTATGTGTGCCTGTGAACAGAAGGAATGGGCGGTGAAGCAAATATCAAATTAACTCGCGGTAATCATCTTTTTTTCTTCATATGTAAGGACGACACTGACTAGCATCAACAAAGGGGAAAAGAAGCCTGGGAGGCTAGCACGAAGTACGTTTGGTTGAAGTAATGATATGAAAGCTATTTTCGTCCATCACCGATGACAGAACAAGGACAAAACGGGAAGCCTGTGCAACAAACGTATCAGCTGCAGGGACTGAATATAGTAATGACCTCACCTCCCACATCAGGTGTTATCAGTCATACACACATAGGTAACATAAAAGTCACACACAGCTCGTCCTGCCCTCCTTTTTCGCAGGAGCTGCTTGGAAGCCCCGTTTTGTCACTATGAAAACTACGCCCATTTTCAAATCTGTTCACTTAAAAATATCTTTCTTTGGAAATGGTATTGTAAGTCTTGAAGATAAGGTGCGAATGAGCTTTTTTGAGATGGTATAAAGCGCGGTGAAAGGTGACAACCAAAACAACTGCAGTCAACTCTCGGTACTAACTGTATTAAGCCCACTATCAACACAGAAAAAAAAAAATCAATGTCTGGGACCTCTTACGTATATGTTGGTACAGATCTCGTTGAGGAAGAAAACAAAACAACCATGGGCTGGTCCTCCCATGAACGGGGGGATATATACACAACAGCAACAAAGACTAGAACTGACCTGTTCTGAGCTAATGAGAGGTCTTCTGAGAGGGTGTCTCTCCTCGCCGTCCGGCCGTGGGACCTGATACGGGAAACCAAGTGTTGTGTCTTGCTGCACACTCTGGTAGCGTGTGGCGCGGTCCCTGGCGGCTGCCATGGCCTCACCCACACTGGTGCTCATACCCTCGCACACATACAACACCTGTAACATAAGTTGCACCTTAGTTCAACCTGTTTATCCAGTAATCATGTTTTAAGTTAGATGAAAAAAGAACAGTAGCCACAGACATCCAAAATGTTTCACTACTTCCTCTTGAGCACGACGTTTATATGATCCCTCATTACAACGTAGCAACCCATGAGTACGACGGTATTAGCATTAGGTACCATGTTTTGACCTTTTGACCTGTCTCTCAAGGATTAAACCAAAGGTCCTGACCATCATACTCAAGGGTCGTAGCGACGAGTGCTCCGGAATAATGAACCCGTGCTCAAGAGATTAAGGTATCATGAGGCAGATGATACAAACTTATCTCCCATTACAATATTACAAACACTTTAATCTAACCAGCACTGGACGAATTCACGACATCCTATCTAAAAAAAAATCATTAGATACGATGTTTCTATACTTATGAAGGAATATTTATGTAGATGAAGTGCAAAGCACTAAGGAATAATGATCATGATGTGTTTAAGGAACACAAACGATTTAATTCATATAAATGTTCATTCACTCCAGTCAAACCAACTATTTTTCTATCATCACCATAGTTTGCTGTAACTACTAAAACTACTAAAATGATGATAATAATAATAATAATGAAAGCTCAGGAAACTCCTATATAGTTGGCAAAGGGTATTTAGCTTAGAAATTGACATGAGACTCATTTTCCTGTCCTGTTTGGATCTCGATTATATGAAAAGTAAAAATCGAACTTTTGGTCAATTGGTAAGTACATCTAGCTATCTATGTCAAGTAGGCGGAGCTTTCATTACTAATCGTTTTGTGATGTTCCGATGGCATAAAGATGTAAGAGTATTTCTACATGTATGTAAGGTCGGGTTAGTTAAAAAGTCTGTCTCTTCAACCTAGACCGTACCGATGTTGCTCTAGAGTGTGAGTATTGTGGTGTGGGCTGAGTGCCATTGCCTCACTGCCCCAGGCACGGACTGCAGGCAGGGCTGCAGGCACACTTGACATTCCGGACTATGCTCCCTGACCACTAACGCTACGTGACAGCAGAATTAAGTATCATTTGTTAGACCAACAGCAGTCAATCCGCTCCGGAGTCCATCCAAACGCAGGCGTTGCAAAGTTAGCCACTAACAGCCCTTCCCATTTATCCCCTAGTAACATTAAATTGCAATTAGGAGAACGATGCCGTGGTGTGAAACAACGGCGTCATGTAACATCAGTAGAGCTGATAAAAGTTTTCGCTCGACCAACTACTGCCCTCCCGTGTCCCCAGTGGCCTGACGGTTCTAGGCTGGCAGCTTAGACGTCTGGTCGGACATCGAATTTTTTTTTTTTTTTTCAGTCAAGCAAGGTGGCTTATTTCATACAATTTTTGGACGTCATTTTTACATCCTTACACCAAACAAACTCCCAACTTAACCCAACCACCTAACCAAGCCAAACCTTAAAGAAAAATAGCCTACATTAAATAGTCTAAGTTCACCGCCTTTCAAGATATTGCAAAAAAGCTACCACTGTTTGGCTGGGCCAGCCAACCAGCCTGCCCATGCGGGTTCCCGGGTACAGTATTGCGAAACAGGTGAGGCAGAAAGAATTCCTACACGTACTGGGATGGCAGGTGACTGCAGGACAAATTACTCTGGCTTTTCAAGCTACTAACACAACATTTCGTGCGAAACTATCGCACCAAGCACCCCCAAAACGAAGATACATAGCGTCAAAAACATTTTGGATACAGCTAATAAGAAATGTCATACGAATAAGAGGACTCAAAAAGGTTAAAGTCTTTTACCGAAAGACAATAATATCACACAGATATGCATCAGGGTAGGAATAAAACCAGCCGGAAGATTCCGCAGTGGGTATGGGTACCGCCGCAAGCACTTCTTCCACAGACAGTTTCCAGGGTTCGTAGTTAAAGATATCTAAGAATGATCTTTAGGCATAAACTCTGACAGTCCAAAAAGAAACCTCTTCGTGGTATGAAATGGATGTACCACTCCAAGTCAGTCCCGGCAATTACCTCCTACGGTGCAAATCCTGTACAGAGTCGCTTCCGGAATTTGGGGGGTCTTGGAACCTCTGTACTTGCCAATGCAATCTGCATCGGAATTCAGCGAGAATTGTTTCACGTGAGCAACCAACGAGTATCGACTTTGGAACATTTACATAAACTATTCTTGGTTAATTTAACTTCCAAGCGGAAACCTACGAATAATTTACATCAAACGAGACACAACAAAAGGCCTACCATCTGCCGGTATTCTAGTACATACGTTTTCACACGGATTTGAAAGAAAGGAACCATGTTTATGGTGGGGTGGCCGTGTGCACGGGTTAAGAAAGTAGTCCTACTGCGGCCGCACGCCACCTGCCTCACCACCCCTCTACAAGCAGACGCACTTAGCGCTACGGAGCCGCTGAATATCAATTGTGACGGCATGTGGCAGGCAGCGAGGGGACCCCAGTAGTGGCGGACCACTAGGCTCTGGGGAAGTGTGGGCTGCGCGGGCGGATGAGTGATTGTGGGTGGGAGATGCCGACCTTTGTCAATAGGTGCATGCGTCACTAAACGGAGACTAATCTTGTTGCGTAGTAATTTCCACTAAACTAGTTATGGCTTTAGTATGTATACAAGAGGTGAACGAATCCTCGTTCTAGAAAGGACGATAAGATTAAAGGCGTTTGAGCCGTTTTAATGAATAGGGTGATCAAGAAACAAGTTTCACATTATCATGACAAAGTGGTTTACTTAAGATATCTTTCTAATACTTTTAGAGATGCTGGAAAGTTACTCTTCCTAAGACAGTAACAGCCAGAGATCAACAGATACCAAGAAGGACTGGACGTATCACACTACAAGGCAGTTATCATTAAGCGTCTAAGTCATTCATGTGAAAGGCGCTTAACACCTCGAGTATCAGGATACGAAGCTTTATGTATGATGATATGGCTTTCCACCTCATGGGTCGAATCAAAGGTCAGGTCGTCACACACAGAAGGGTTGTGCTGGCGTGCTTGAGGATCGTACCATCGTGCTCGAGGGGTCGTACCGTCGCACTCGATGGGTCGTACCGTCACGTTCAACGGTCGCACCATTATGCTCAAGTGTCGTATTGTCATGCTCAAGAGGTGAAATCCCCCCATGTGCAGCTGCTTTCATGGGACACGACAACCTGGCCACTCTCGAAACCACCCTGTACCATTCATCGACACACGTGCATTATACAGTCACAGGGATATTCAACCATCTATATATTACATTACCATTCGCTCACACGAACTCTTTGCAATAATACACACACTCGTGGCAGCAGTTTGTCTCGCACATCTTTTTCTTTCATACGTACACTCTGTTTACCCTCCCACTGTGGCACAAAATTCTGTTATCCAGCATCTACCGTGCCTAGACAGTGGAGGGTATGAGAGGATGCAGGTTTCAAGAGTGATTCTCTCGAATATCTTAATGGAGCTGGCGAGGTGAGCGTGTTGAAGCACTTGGAGCTGTTCGTGCACTACTACCTTAGACAAGTGATATATCAAGTCACGACCTGCAAGTACTCCGAAAGGCTGCCACAATTAATTCAGATATTTGTTAACGTACGTTCATGAACTGCCTCGGAATCCACGCAAAATGCTATAAGAACCTTGGTCAAACTGTCAAGTTCGCCTTCGTTAAGTACTCTTACGTACATAATGAAATATTCACTGGAAATGGATGACGACAAACCATCCCTTAAGGGTGGTTTTTGCGTAACTCATCACATCACGAATTAATTGAAGCTACGTACAAAATAGGCGATTACTGAGACCAGAGTTTCCTTAACTTCGTAATTCTTCACGTGAGACGGAGTGAAAAGCTTCTTTCCGGACTGCATCATTCGTCGCTGCCTATCAGTGACACTTACCAAGTTTGGGGACATGGCCAGAGATGATCCAGGTAACGTAGTGACCTTACACGGTAGATATAAACTATAGAAGAAAATAATAATGAGATCAGTGAATCAAGACAATATCAATACTATGTCCCCCTCGCTTTTTCCCCTCCTCAGCTTCCCTACTTAATCAGGGTGCTTCTAGGCCCTCGTTTGACTAGAAGATGCAGACGCAAGAGTAAGGAGTAAAAGACGAGGCGGTCGGCTGCAGGTGACAATCTACATATCGTCGGGTTATTCGTAGGGTGTTGAAGGATCCGGTGCAGCTGGTCGACTACGTGTTAACAGATTTTCCAAAAGCAAGCAGCATCCCATCAGAGGCGAACCCTACCCACCCGATGATCATAGACGACCTTTAAAACTTATTCCGCATGTATTAGACTCTTCACAAAATACACAAAGTCCCTCCCTTTCACAAGGGAAGTCATTTGGGTACGTTGTTTATGGCCATGACACGGACACGTAGTGGCAAGTGTGGCACCAATATCTAATTAACTTCCACAAGTGTAGTAGAGTACATGTTGCATGATATGATCAATAAAACACACACACATATGCATTATATATATATATATATATATATATATATATATATATATATATATATATATATATATATATATATATTATATATATATATATATATATATATATATATATATATATATATATATTCCTATGAGTCCACGGGGAAAATGAAACACGAAAAGTTCCCAAGTGCACTTTCGTGTAATAATCACATCATCAGGGGAGACACAAGAGAGGAATATAACGGTCAGTTGATATACATATATATATATATATATATATATATATATATATATATATATATATATATATATATATATATATATATCGGGGAGGAATTCCATCAAGTTCTTTGAGAAAATTAAAAGTTTTATTCAAAACTCACCTAAAACAGAGACAAACGAATCAGACAACCCACACCCATCACACCTACCCATGAGGCTATCGCAGCGTCCAGGAAGCTAACCAAGTCCAACGGGCGTTGATATAGTGGCTGTGTTTTTGTCTTAAAGAGGAAACGAGCGACTGCCATTATAGCGAAAATATACTTGATAAAGAAGAAAAACAAGGGTAAGGAAAGAAAGAACGCAAGATCTCTAGGGCAAAAAAAAAGAAAAGAAAGATAAACAGGTCTTTTGTCTTCAGCAGGCCAATGAATTAAATCATAAGTCAGATGACAACATTTTTATAAGCAAGACGGCACGACTCTCGAATAAGTACGCCCCTTGAACACGATGGCACGACCCCTCGAATAAGCACGAGCCTTGAACACGACGGCATGACTCAAGCTTGAGCACGACGGCATGACTCAAGCTTGAGCACGACGGCATGACTCAAGCTTGAGCACGACGGCGTGACTCAAGCTTGAGCACGACGGCATGATTCAAGCTTGAGCACGAGGGCATGACTCAAGCTTGAGCACGACGGCGTGACTCAAGCTTGAGCACGACGGTATGACTCAAGCTTGAGCACGACGGTATGACTCAAGCTTGAGCACGACGGCATGACTCAAGCTTGAGCACGACGGCATGACTCAAGCTTGAGCACGACGGCATGACTCAAGCTTGAGCACGACGGCGTGACTCAAGCTTGAGCACGACGGCATGACTCAAGTTTGAGCACGAGGGCATGACTCAAGCTTGAGCACGACGGCGTGACTCAAGCTTGAGCACGACGGTATGACTCAAGCTTGAGCACGACGGTATGACTCAAGCTTGAGCACGACGGTATGACTCAAGCTTGAGCACGACGGCATGACTCAAGCTTGAGCACGACGGCGTGACTCAAGCTTGAGCACGACGGCATGACTCAAGCTTGAGCACGACGGTATGACTCAAGCTTGAGCACGACGGTGTGACTCAAGCTTGAGCACGACGGTGTGACTCAAGCTTGAGCACGACGGTATGACTCAAGCTTGAGCACGACGGCATGACTCAAGCTTGAGCACGACGGTATGGCTCAAGCTTGAGCACGACGGTATGACTCAAGCTTGAGCACGACGGTATGGCTCAAGCTTGAGCACGACGGTGTGACTCAAGCTTGAGCACGACGGTATGACTCAAGCTTGAGCACGACGGTATGGCTCAAGCTTGAGCACGACGGCATGACTCAAGTTTGAGCACGACGGCATGACTCAAGCTTGAGCACGACGGTATGACTCAAGCTTGAGCACGACGGCGTGACTCAAGCTTGAGCACGACGGCATGACTCAAGCTTGAGCACGACGGTGTGACTCAAGCTTGAGGACGGCGGTGTGCGATCCCTGAGCACGGAAGCCTGACCTTCCGACCTGATCACTAAGTCAGGTGAAGGGCCAGGCCATCATTTCAAAAGGGTGGCGCCTTCGTGCTCAAGGATCTCCGTCGTGCTCAAGCTCTTACTAAGGGCTCAAGCCTTGGCGTCAGGCTCCATAATAAACCCAGGGGAGGCGGAGCGGCAGACGTCTGTAGTTTAATTCCTATAATGAAATGCAAATATGCACTGAATTACAACATTCTGTGAGAGCAGCAGCAGCAGCAGCAGCAGGGACGGGAGACTGAATCCTGAAACCCAGACCAAGTAACATTGAACGCCTCCAGACCACGTCTGTCAAAAAAAAAAAAAAAAAAAAAGAATAAAAAAGATAAATAAATAAAAAATAAATAAAAAGATATTTACGAGAATTCACAAGAGTAAGCCAATTACTGACATTATCAGGATACGTTACGAAGATGTTAGGGCAACTGCCAAGATGGAGGCCATAAATACATTGTTTATCGTAGAAATAAATAAGGCAACATTCAGGGCTGTGTAGCGTTCAGGGTATCTTATAGCTCCAAAAACCTTTTTTTTCTAAACTGAAAAAATAAAATATTCAAACTTCTCTATACTTTAAATAATCATGGAAAATATATCATAAAGCTCTCAGTTACCGATACAAAGTAAATAAGATGCAAAGGAATAGAAATATTTCAAAATTTAACAGCTTAATTAGGTGTCATTAAGAAGACTAAACGTTAATTCAACGTCAGATTTGTATTCAGCGTGAAAAATAATTCTTATAATGAGTTTTTAAAAGGAAATCTTATTTTCTGAGAAAAATACCAAAAAATTGATGGCAATAGATACACTGACGTATGTAGGGTATGGCAGGTAGGGCAGGTGCCCTGGGCGCCACTTGTACGGGGGCGACATCCAACATTTTTTTTTTTTTTTTTAGACATATGCTGCCCGAGTGATATTTTTAACGGTTTGGCTTTGTGAGATAAAAATGAAACTTGCCATTTTTCGACTACAGTAATATTTTGCTACTATCAGTTCCGTTACCGCTTCTACGTTACAATTTCGGTCAAATAACTCTTTTAAGTCTCTGAAGAGTATATATATATTCAAGTATGGCCGAACTCCTTAACAGTTTAAAATTACGCTGTATATATGTTTATACACATCCATTGTATGTACATTTATAATCAAGCCAGGGGCGCAATATCAGTGCTTGGCCATAGGCGCTATTTCCCCCAGATACGCCTCTGTGTGAAAGAGTTACAAAAAAAATTCTCTCAAAGGTTTGACCGGGAGCAGGAGTCTATGACGATGCCACACGCAGCCAGATTGTTCCCACGATGTTTTCAAAGTGCATTCATGGAAAAATTATACACCATAATGACCTTAAATCCTTAATAGGCACAACGGCAAGACTCTTCAGGACGATGGTCTGGCCTTTAAAATGACCCTTAAAGGTCAGGTTAATTAGCCAGGTCATCAAAGGGTCGTACCGTCGTGATCAAAAGGCAAATTCTTCTTTTTTCTTTTATTTCCCAATGAATCCAGCAAAATACATACATTCATCACTACAGATTCATAACGACTTAAATTGCAGCACTATAAGATAATCTACTCCTGTTATCTATTGAGAGAGAGATTACATTAGCTTTTATCAAGACTCTCATGCGATTGTCCAAATACGTGACAAAAACACTTCTTTTCACTGCCTGGGTTGGCTTGAATTTCTTGTCAGGCGGGCTGGTTTACGCTGACAAATGCTTCCGAAATTTCTCCTCCTCACACGAGGCGCAAATTACGACGAAAACTATCTGAATAAAACGCGTGAATAACCCATACGAGAAGAAACCGTACATTATCTACACACACACACACACGAAAAAACGTAAATCATCGCAACGAAAACACAGATTTGGATTTTGTACAAAACCGTTGCGCTCTCAAGGCCGCCGTATTTCTGTCACACAGTGTTGACAGTTGTTAAGTGACCGCCTGGGATCAATGCGCGAAACACAGGGCGAGCGGTGTTAACAAAGTCTTGGTTAACAGAGTTTTATGGTTCGAGGCTTCGTCGAGTCGGAGGATCTCGTGTGTTGCCGAACGTTGCTCTGACAGCTGCACACGGAGAGACAGACAGTTCCGGACTTGCGTTACACCATGCAGGCATGTGGGCCACGTCATGCATGCTTGTGGGCCGCGTCATGCAGGCATGTGGGCCACGTCACTGCATACTTGTCGGCCGCGTCATGCAGGCATGTGGGCCACGTCACTGCATACTTGTCGGCCGCGTCATGCAGGCATGTGGGCCACGTCACTGCATACTTGTCTGCCGCGTCATGCAGGCATGTGGGCCACGTCACTGCATACTTGTGGGCCGCGTCATGCAGGCATGTGGGCCACGTCACTGCATACTTGTGAGCCGCGTCATGCAAGCATGTGGGCCGCGTCATGCAGGCATGTAGGCCACAACATTGCATACTTGTGGGCCGCGTCATGCAGGGATGTGGGCCACGTCATGCACGCTTGTGGGCCGAGTTATGCAAGCATGTGGGCTACGTCACTGCATACTTGTGGGCCGCGTCATGTATGAGGCATGTGGACCACGTCATGCAAACTTGTGGCCCGCGTCATGTAGGCTTTGTGGGCCACGTCATGCATACTTGTGGGCCACGTCCTACATACTTGTGGGCAATGTGTACTACAATGTCTCAGAACAGCAAAAAGTTTAAAACTGATTACCATACCAACTTCTAGCCTCGAAAACGTAGACCAAAAGATGGGGGGGGGGGAAAGCTGAAAATAAAAATGCCGAAAAAGTACAAAAATATAGACGGGCTTAAAAAAAAGCCTGAGAAATCTACATGAACTGACGTCATTGCCTAAAAATATGTGGGGGAAAAAAAAAAACGCTGGCTAATAAAGATAATAATAACTGACGTAAAACATGGCAGAGATAAAAACAAACAACAAATGCGCATCAAGTTATGCTTTACAACATACAGGGTTAATAAAACACCATCTGCAGTTGTACAAGACCGGGAGCAACATTCGCACCAAACTAAATGCAATTTAGACAAGTGCACGGCAGTCCATCACGCTGCATTATATTCAACATCCTGAGCACGACTGTGCGATCCTTGCGCATGACGGTACGATCAACGAACACCACGGTACGACCCACAAACACGACGATACGGTCCTCGAACACGACGGTACAACCGTCGAACACGACGGTGCGACCGTCGAACACGACGGTGCGACCCACGAACACGATGATACGACCCACGAACACGACGGTGCGACCCTCGAACACGACAGTGCGACCCTCGAACACGACGGCGCGACCCTCGAACACGACGGTACAACCCTCCAACACGACGGTACGACTCCTTGGGCAGAGCTGTACGATACTTTGGTTAAGACGGCCTGGCCTCTGAACCTCACTATTACAAGTTTGGGGCCTGGTAGCTCAGGCGCATGGCATACCATACCAAAGGGTCGTACCGACGCGCTTACGGCTCGTACCGACGCGTTTAAGGCTCGTATCGACGTGTTTATGGCACGTCTCGACGTGCTTAAGGGACGCACGATTATGCTCGAACAGTTACGTTTACGGCGGACAGGAAAACACAGACTGATAAGAACTAGTCACAGTGCCTGAAGACCTCGAGTCAAAGACCAATACAGAGAACGGAAAATGTGATTTAAAGATCGAGCAGCTTAATGATGGCCTTTAAATGGCTCCTCATCAGGGTGTTCACGGAGAGAAAAACAAGTCCTTTTTACGTACAGCTGTCTGTGAGTAAGTGAGAAACGTACCCTCCCACATGTCCCACTGGTAACTTCAAAGGATTTGTAAAAACGACAACAAATCTAAGAAATACGTTTATATAATTCATGATCTTTAAGGAAGAGGTTAGAAAAAAAATAAATCATGAGTTTTTCGATATGGTTTACTTATTGCGGAGTTATATATATATATATATATATATATATATATATATATATATATATATATATATATATATATATATATATATGAGATTGTGCGTTTGCTAAGGCACTTTGCAGGGAAGAAAACTAGTTTTTAACGCCAGAAATGTTAGTTTTACTGTTCTCTGTGTTGTGTCCACACCGTTACCACCCGCAAGCACTCAAGGATGCAGTCAAAGTCATCCTTTTGTTCCAAGACGAGAACACACCACACACACACACACACACACACACACACACACGCATACACACACACCTGGTACACTACAAGCGTACAGTCACCGTTCCTACAGAAACAGACTTGAGTCACCAGTTTATGGAGTGACTCATCTCTCCGAGTCTGATTAATATTGGAACATGACTTACAACACGGGGGATCCATGGAGTTCAGCCTTGCGGGGGTGAACGAGTCTATGGAAGGTTTCAGGTCCACGAGGCGAGGCGTGGCGTGACGGTACGACCCTTGAGGATGAAGGCCATGTCCC
Source organism: Panulirus ornatus (assembly GCF_036320965.1). Classification (NCBI taxonomy): domain Eukaryota; kingdom Metazoa; phylum Arthropoda; class Malacostraca; order Decapoda; family Palinuridae; genus Panulirus; species Panulirus ornatus. The sequence continues at coordinate 57,818,721 of NC_092237.1, read as the reverse complement.
TTGGGTATCACGGCACGACCCTTGAGCATGACTTGGCAACCCTTCAAGAGAAATGGAACGATCTTCTTTTTTTTTCCCTGTACCACGACCTGGCTTCTGACCCGATATACAACCGTGCACTAGGTGTAGAAAACCAGGGATGGGAGTTTGTGGGGGGAGAGAGGAAGGAGGAGGACATCCCCAAGAGACGATCATGGGTCTCTGTGAGGCCAGGGTGACTGGTTGACTGACTGGCTGACTGAGTCGTAGAAGAGGGCCAGAGGGTGACCCATGTTTGACACGAAGACACGGCAGAGGCCCGTCAAAAGGCAATCAAAAGCCAGTTCCAGTGGCGGCATCCAGACGCAGAAAGAGGGTGTGGGGGGGGGGGGGGAGAAAATGCTATTTACGCTCTCAAGCAATGCACCACTTCTCTCTCATTCACGCATAACCTTCTCCTCCCATCTCGTCCTAAATCTAATATCTCACTTCGCAGGGAAGTATACACCTGTACTGTGTATATCAGCATACAAGATACATATCTTATATGGACGAACAGTCTCTTTTAAAATGTCTTGATAAATGTCTATCATCTACAGTATGGTTCTTATGAAAAGAAAATGTAAGCAATCCTAATACTTTTTCACGAATTCATAACTTCTTGAATGTGAAAAAATAATAACAGTACATTTACTTCATCTGAGAAACATATCTATCAACCTAACTACCCATCCATCCATCTATCTATCTAGCCATACACACACACACACACACACACACACACATATATATATATATATATATATATATATATATATATATATATATATATATATATATATATATATACATATCAACGGGGAAAGTTAAACAACATCTACGAAGGAAGACGTCTTTCAACTCCAGGGTGTGGTGAGAGGCCCACAGCTGTGGCACTAGCAGCACTCCAGACGCGGCCCCGCCATGGCACAGTGCCGCCTGGGTTGGGGGTAACTGTGGGGATTGGCACTTCCATGACACCGCCACCACCCTCTAGAGCCAGCCAGCTGGTTCTAGTACGCTACCTTCACGATTCGGAGAGTGGCTCAGTTACTTTCACGAACCATTTACCGGTTCGAATACTATTCTCACGAACGATTGACTGGTTCTCCTGTCCTGAAGATGTTACCGACGGGTTCTCATTAACGTACAAAGGTAACAGTTAATTTCCCCCCCAAAGGCCCATCGTTTTGGAAGTACTCTATGAAGCAATGCATCTGAACCTTACCAGATTCGACTCCCTGAAGCTCCTTCACTCGCTACTTGCAACAACGGTTCAGGGTCGGAGTAAAGCAAACATATTCGAAGCACCCCCAGAATTCGACACCCCCCCCTCCCCCTTCTCTGAAGCTTCAATTGCTTTAAAGCCTCAAAGTTCGAGCGGGTCGTGAGCACCATCACCAGGAAGGTGCAAAAAAAAAAGGGGAAGACGGAGAGAGTTACACCCAGGTCTCATGATCAGCCTCCATATCTTGCGCAGCACAGGAAAACTTCGCGAAGATGTATACAAGAATTTTCTTTCTAGACAAAGGTCAGAGGTCAACCTCCCCTCCCCTTGCCCCACCCCCATGATATCAAAAGAGGTCGTACCGTCGTACTCGAGGGTCGTACCGTCGAACTCAAGGGGGTCGAAACACGTCACGTCTTGTCCGGTGCTCAGTGACATCTGTTGCCACACTCCGCTGCCAGACGTACCTCCCAATAATATATACACGCACGCACGCACGGACACACACACACACACACACACCACGGGCGAGATGTCGTACCGCACTGCCCATAAACACAAGGCCCACTGCTGCTGCTGCTGCAGTTCCGTAAACAATGAAGACATAATCCTCATGCAGGCGCAACGCATGAATGCACACACGCGCGCGCGCACACGTGCATGCACGCACTAAATATGGCCCATCCGCCCCCCCTCTCTACCCCTCGCTATTTCTCCATCTTTTCTTATATTACTTTCCGCGAAGTTAGATAGATAGATAGATAGATAGATAGATAGAGAGAGAGAGAGAGAGAGAGAGAGAGAGAGAGAGAGAGAGAGAGAGAGAGAGAGAGAGAGAGAGAGAGAGAGGAACAAGGCACCCTTGGCTATCAAGTCCAGACCAACACCCCTCTTCAACCCTTCCCCCCCCATCACCCCCCCCCCACACCATGCCGACTGCGACCGACCAGACAGTCCACCCGACTGACTCCCCCTCCACACCCCCGACCAACGAGGGGATCAAACCCCCTTCCCCACCCACGACCAACCCCACGAGTATATACCACAGCCGACTCACCCGACCAACCGACCAGATCACCTCCGACCGACTGGCCAATCTTGATGGCCAATCTTGATCACCGTACCAGTCAATGGACTAGTATGAGCCGAACAACTGTACCGAGCTGAATGACCGTCTCCAAAGACCGACTGTAATGCCTATATGGCCTATATGACACAGCCTAACCTGAACTACAGCGGCTGTAACCCACTGGCCCCTGTAACTAACCAATCGACTAACAAACAGGTGGACTAACCATAACCTCCTCCCAATCCCACCTTCGAAACCCACTACCCCTCTTCTCCCCAAACACCAACCACACCCCCTGACATAATCAACCCTTCCAACCAACCATCCAACCCCCCGAGCCAACCTCTCGCTCTTGACCAAACCCCTCACCCCAACCCAGCCTTCCCTCTATCCAACCTTCTATCCTGACCTAACAACACTTTGCCCAACCAACCAGTCCCCCTAACCAACCAACCAGTCCCCCTATCCATCCAAACAGTCCCCTCTAATCATCCAACCAATCCCCACCCTAACAAACCTACCCAACCCAACCCAACCCAACCCCCCTTCACACCCAAAGACTTCTGGCTGCCTTGATTTCGTTTTACGAGTTTGTACCCGGCTTCGTGTGTCTCCCCACACCCACCCCTACCACACACTCTCCTCCCCACCTCCCGCTCCACCACACCTCCCCCCCACCCATCCCCAACGACCCACCACCCACCTGCCTGCCTGCCCGCCCACCCACCTACCTACCTACCTGCCTGCCTGGCTGCCTACCTACCTCCTACCTACCTCCCCCCGACACCCCTCATTCCGTACCCAAACATCAGCTCTACACATTCCTAAAGTTTTATCGTGTGTCGAGACCTGTATTAAGACCAGGGTACAAGACCAGCCCAGCCTGGGGAGAGGACGAGAGGGGATGGGGGGGGGAGGGTGGCAAGAGCAAGTAGGTCATGTTAGGGGGAGAGAGAGAGAGAGAGAGAGAGAGAGAGAGAGAGAGAGAGAGAGAGAGAGAGAGAGAGAGAGAGAGAGAGGGGGGGGGGAATGGTCTTCCAAAATCATGAGCGAGTGAGGTGCCCCTCTCTCCTTTTTTATAGTTGCATTTATGTACCCCAGTGAGGGGAGGTACAGAGTTTAGGGCCCTGAGGACGAAAGTACGACCTTAAGGGGACGAAGGTACGACCTTATGGGGACGAAGATACGGTCTTATGGGGACGAAGGTATAGCCTTATGAGGGACGAAGGTACAGGCTTCTGGGAACGAAAGTACGGCCTTATGGGGACGAAGGTACGGCCTTTTAAGCAGGATGGCACGACTCCTGGGTACGGCGGTCTAGCCTCTGACCTCTTGGTCAACAGACCAGACCATCATCCTCAAGGATCATACAGTCGTGCTCAAGGGGTGGGCCATCATACATACACGGTCGTGCTCCGGGGTCGTACCGTCATGCCCAGAGGGAGTGAGGTGAGGAGGGCGTAAAAGGCAAGGACGAGGGACCGGACGGGAAAAGACCAGTAAAATGGGACACACTAAAAAGATTAAAAGAGATACGAACAAGAAAGCCGGAGGGACTGACGGCCGCTCCAGATCCGCCACCCCGAGATCATAAAATAGGAGGATAAAAATAAGCTGAAGAAAGGGTCCGAGAATTGACGGGAAGCCGAAACGAGAATAGGAAATGAAAAGTGAATGAATAAAAAAAAAAAAATAGAGATAAGATACTATGGACCAAATAGAGATAAGATACTATGGACCAGATAAGAATAAGATACTATGGACCAGATAAGAATAAGATACTATGGACCAAATAGAGATAAGATACTATGGACCAAATAGAGATATACTATGGACAAGATAAGAATAAGATACTATGGACCAGATAAGAATAAGATACTATGGACCAGATAAGAATAAGATACTATGGACAAGATAACAGCAGCTTGATGAAAGTGAGATATCTCAGAGAAGATAAAACCCACACATTAAGGTACTTTACAAGATAAAAGAAAAGATACCACAGACAGGATGTGAAAACAAGGTTAGAAAAGAATGAAGCTCAACAGAAACTCAAGATAGGATCCATCAATATCCACAGAAAAAACAAAACAAAGATATGATTAAGATAATAAATCATGAATAGAAAACAATGGAGAAAATCAGAAACAAAATTCACTAAAAACCCATAAAGATATCATCATAAAATAATAAACAAAACCCTAGGAAATATCATTAAGAATACATTAACAAGATCCACAAAATCCGCTTAAAAATAGCCCAAAAGAAAACGTCGTCCACCTATGAGAACCACATACATCATCCACATTACCACAAACAAAACCCACAGGAGAAAACCACAAAGAACACACACACACACACACACACACACACACACACATAGAAGACTGCTAAAGAACAAGGAAAAATCCACAGGGGAAATAATGAACAAAACTCCAAGAAGGAAAAACCACTTCAGCTACGCAGGAGCAAATCAAAACAAGGCGAGAAAAGAACCAGCAAAACTCCATATATATATATATATATATATATATATATATATATATATATATTTATATATATATATATATATATATATATATATATATATATATATATATATATATATATATATATATATATATATATATAAAACTAAGACCAATATGAAAACCCAGAAGGAACACACGAGGCAAAGCACTTAAGATACAATGTCGAAAGAATAAGTACAGTAGTGAATCATGAAAACGCACAGGATGAACACCAAATAAACAACATGCACCACATCACCCACCACCCAACCTAACCAGAACAAAGCAGCAGCAGCTAAAGCCAACCAAGTCCAACTCACGGCACACACACACACACACACACACACACAACAAAAAAAAAAGAGGAATATATTCTCTGGCAATAAAGCAACATTAGCAACACCGCCTACCCTCCCGCCATCCCTCTCTTCCTCCCTCCCTACTACGCTCCATCCATCTCTCTCTCTCTCTCTCCTTCTCCCTCACACACACCCACCTTCTTCACCCCCCCCCCCCCTTCCGACAACAAAAAACCACACATGGGCAAAAACCACTGTGGCAATAGGAACAACACCTGAATGACGGGGAAGACGACGAAGACACCATCACCACAGCAAGGATTGGAAAACCGTAACAAAGGACGCCCCCGGCAAGAGTGGTATCAACACCATAGCAACATTAAGTACGCCCAACACAGGAAGAATGCATCAACACCATAGCAACATTGAGGATGCCTTCAGCAAGAGCGTATCAACGCCAAAGTAAGCGCAGGCACGCCCCCCTTGCAAGGATGCATCAACACCATAGCAACATTAAGGATGCCTTCAGCAAGAGCGTATCAACGCCAAAGCAAGCGCAGGCACGCCCCCCTTGCAAGGATGCATCAACACCATAGCAACAGCAAGGACGCAGTGACACCAGCAACAAGGTCTCCCCCTCCCCCCTCCTTCCCCTCTGTAAGAATGCACCAGTTCCGCCACAAGAACGAAGACAGCTCCAGCGAGAATGCCTCCACATCAGAGCAACATCCAGAACACTGCACTACATCATCTTCTGGGACGTCACCCAGCAAGGACACTGCACTACATTATCTTCTGGGACGTCACCCAGCAAGGACACTGCACTACATCATCATCTCGGACGTCCCCCAGCAAGGACACTGCACTACATCATCTTCTGGGACGTCCCCAGCAAGGACACTGCACTACATCATCATCTGGGGCGTCCCCAGCAAGAACACTACACTACATCATCTTCTGGGACGTCCCCAGCAAGAACACTACACTACATCATCTTCTGGGACGTACCCCAGCAAGGACATAGCACTACATCATCTGGGACGTCCCCAGCAATTACACTGCACTACATCATCTTCTGGGACGTCCCCCAGCAAGGACACTGCACTACATCATCTTCTGGGACGTCCCCCAGCAAGAACACTACACTACATCATCTTCTGGGACGTCCCCAGCAAGGACACTGCACTACATCATCTTCTGGGACGTCCCCAGCAAGAACACTGCACTACATCATCTTCTGGGACGTCCCCAGCAAGGACACTACACTACATCATCTTCTGGGACGTCCCCAGCAAGGACACTGCACTACATCATCATCTGGGACGTCCCCAGCAAGGACACTACACTACATCATCTTCTGGGACGTCCCCAGCAAGGACACTGCACTACATCATCTTGTGGGACGTCCCCCAGCAAGGACACTGCACTACATCACCTTCTGGGACGTCCCCAGCAAGGACACTGCACTACATCATCTTCTGGGACGTCCCCACCAAAGGATGGATCAATACCACAGCAACAGCACACATACTGGCTGATCACTGAATACATGGCTAAACGAGACACATCAGCAGGATCACATGGTAACAAGCACAGGACACCCGCTGCCGAAGCAACAACGAAAACCTACAAAAAAAAAATATAAAAACAAAGCAAAAAAAAAAAAACACGATAAACAATAAAACAAAAAACACGATGAACGATAAAGCAAACAGAACAAGCAGCAGATATAGCAACAACATCCGGGACAGCAAGAGCTAAGCAGCGACAACACAACAAGACAACCACAAACGCAGGAACTACACCAAGAGTAAAACAAAACAAGAAAACAGCAACCAGAGGCCCCTTGCCTTGTCCAGCGTCCAGCTACGAGTCGGATTAAGAAAACGCTAATGAGCTCATTAACTTACAAAGAAAACAAAAAGTGGGGGGGGGGGGGGTATGCCATGATATTTGCCTTTGCCTAATACATACATATATGGTACTGAACCACCCATAATTCAGCTCTCCTAAATTAAAGCAAATGAAAAAAAAAACTCCCAATTGATATGCAAATCTATGCAACTGCGTGTCCGAAAACCTGATCAGTCTGTCACGTTCACGAAGAGTATCTATGGTGCAAATACGAAGTCTGTGGCATGTACTGTCCTCGTGCTATCGTGCAGATAAGAATGCGTCCACAGACAGACAGACGAACAGAAGAGACACACAGGCGCAGGGGGGTGACAAAGTGACACTTACAAAGTAGCGGCCAAAGCCTAAACTGAAGGAAAAATCTGATGAGTTTAATGACAGAACCCGGGTGTGCACGGCCGATGTACCCCCACTACTTCCCACGACACTACACGTTCGACGTTTATCCCCTCCTCCCATCCTTCTCCCCACCCGACGCCACATACAAAGAACACAAAGAAGAACAAGGGCAGGGGAGAACATGAATGAACAAGGTCGAGGAAGACCATTAACGAACAATGTCAAGGAAGAACACGGAACACTGGGGCATAGAAGAACACGAACATGAACATGGCGAAGAGCGACGGACGAATGAACGTGGAACAAAAGCAAGGCCAGACGGGCGAGTGAGCGGCGGACGGACGTCTCAAGATGAATCAACAAGGAACCGGAACAGATGTGAACAAGGAACCGGAACAGATGTGAATGATCTAACACCAGAGGAGATGTGAATCACGAAGGCTGTGCGGCTGGGCAGAACAGACGAAATCAACACGAATACCACGAACCCACCGACGAAAGAACATTACGAATATTCAGACAGGAAACAACGTTAGACAGTGATTCATGCGACCGAAACAGGGGTGTTGAATTACTGTTAACAAAGGGTGAGGGAAGGGGAGGGGAGGATGACCAGAAAAGGAACACGTGAACAGGACACGGACAGCAACAGACAGAAATTACAGGTCTGTTCATCTGTTACAATAACGCGGATCTCCCAGCAACGACGCCTTTAAAGGCGCCCACCCTTGTTCGAGGAGCGACAACGAATCTGCCTTGAACTGAGGCGCCAAACGCTCTCTCTTCCGGCACTCCAGGTCAGAGGGTAATGTAACCTCTCTCTCTCTCTCTCTCTCTCTCTCTCTCTCTCTCTCTCTCTCTCTCTCTCTCTCTCTCTCTCTCTCTCCGAAAAGCTAACAAAGTTATTAGGGAATGACACACAAACCATGACACTGCAAAAAAAAAAAAATGACTCCAATACCCTCCTCACACTCTACAACTGGAGAACATCCCACGCACTCACACACACTCCTGGACAACATCCCACGCACTCACACACACACACACACACACACACACACACACACACACACACACACACACTCCTTCAAAACAAAAATGTTAATCCAGTCTATCCATCTACACAGAGTTCTACAACTTCATCCCAAATAGGGTTTGACAACTCGGTCCCAAACAATCGTAACTCTCCTACCCTTCCAGTAGGCGGAAAATCGCTCCCAAATCCCAAATGGGATAAAAAACGCCCTCCCTTCCCTCCACACGACCAACCACTTGTCATCCACACTCCCATTTCCCAGAACCTCCCCTCCTTCCCACACGACCAACCACTTCAGTCCTCCACACTCCCATTTCTGACAACCCCCCTTCCCTCTCACACGACCAACCACTTCAATCCTCCACACTCCCATTTCAGAGAACCTCCCTTCCCTCCCACACGACCAACCACTTCAGTCCTCCACACTCCCATTTCTGACAACCCCCCTTCCCTCCCACACGACCAACCACTTCAGTCTTCCACACTCCCATTTCCGAGAACCTCCCTTCCCTCTCACACGACCAACCACTTCAGTCATCCACACTCCCATTTCCGAGAACCTCCCTTCCCTCCCACACGACCAACCACTTCAGTCCTCCACACTCCCATTTCTGAGAAGCAAAGCATCACATATACAAGGGTCTATCCACCTCACCTTACGTGGAGAACAGGGGTAAGCCAAGATATGGCCCCCCCTCCTTCACGCCAAAATGTCTTAATCTCATTCATCTCTTTTATCGCGACGGTATTCCCCCATGCATATGACGGGCCTGCCCGGCCTTCCACCTGACCTCCGTGGGTCAGGTGAGAGGTCAACAAGCTCTGTCATCCCGCCCCGCCCCCAAAGGCTCGCGCTCCGTCGTCCTCAGGTGGGGTCACGTGATGACGCACCCAGGAACATCCAAGGACCCGCTCGCTAAGATTCTCGGAACTGCCTATATTGACTGGGGTCTCCTGGCTATTTAACATTCACCGACCAAAATGTCACAGGCAGGAGTGATATTATACGTATCATGGAGGGAGAGAGAGGCTGTGGTGGAGGTCCTGCTCTAAACCACACACCCGAATGACTCTACAGTACCGTAACATAATGACTCTACACTACCGTAACATAATGACTCTACAGGACCGTAACGTAATGACTCTACAGTACCGTAACATAATGACTCTACAGTACCGTAACATAATGACTCTACAGTACCGTAACATAATGACTCTACAGTACCGTAACATAATGACTCTACACTGCCGTAATAAATATGATAACTCTACAGTACCGTAACATAATGACTCTACAGTACCGTAACATAATGACTCTACATTACCGTAATATAATGACTCTACAGTACCGTAACATAATGACTCTACCGTAATAAATATGATAACTCTACAGTACCGTAACATAATGACTCTACCGTAATAAATATGATAACTCTACAGTACCGTAATAAATACAAGTTTAGAAAAAAAAAAAAAAAACTGTGGCAATCCCTCGAGGAAGGATAACTTTTAAGTCTCTCTCAAACGCAGAGAAACAAAATGTTCCAGGCAGACTTTGAAAAGAAAAAAAAATTAATAAATAAACAGCATCAAACTAAAACTACTCAACCTCCCTAAGCTTGCGTGAGAGTGCCTTAAAACGCTTCGTGGAAAAACCAACGCGAGACGTGAACTTATTAGATTTGGTTCTTGCTAAAAATGGCAGTATGTATATATATATATATATATATATATATATATATATATATATATATATATATATATATATATATATAATGTATATATATATATATATATATATATATATATATATATATATATATATATATATATATATATATATATATATAAATATACGTTTGGGGAAGGAATTTTTTCCCACTCTGACTGCAGGGAAAAATACTATTTCCCACTTAATTTAAGAGGGGGAAAAAATTAATGAAACACCTGTCAGGAGGAAAATTCCCCTTCACACTGACAAGGGGAAAAAAAATATACATCACATTCCCCCAAACTGTTAGAGGATAAAATTCCTCTTCCACTCAAATCTTCGACGACGATTCTTTCCCCACCGAAAGACAGGGAAAGATACCTTAATTCGCACTTGATAAAGGAAAGAAAAAAAAAATTCAATCCCAAAGCTGCCCGTTAAGAATGAATACATTAGTGAGAAAAAGAATCCTCACAAATTATTTCAGGTGCGTGTGTGTGTGTGTGTGTGTGTGTGTGTGTGTGTGTGTGTCTGTGTGTGTGTGTGTGTGTGTGTCTGATGGGTTCGTGCACCAACACACATCAACGAATTCCGCAGCAGATGACGTAAATACGACCGGATCGTTTATCTAATAACAAGACGGCCGATCGAGAAAATGGTAGAAACGGAAGATATTCCAAGCCAGCAAAACTGGGGTTCTTCAAGCAGTCTTCGGCGCAAATTATGCTTCTGGCGCTGACGAACCGTCCCCTACACCCTACTCCCTCAGTACTGAGGGAGCCGACACGATCACCCTACATCTCCCTGCCTGACACCGTGCGAGGAAGAATGCACCATTACCCTTGCTTTCTCCTCCCTGGCTGAGGCAAGTCCTGACCCTCCCTCTTGGTAAGGGGAGATAGCATCGCCCTTACTTACCCTTCCCTCAAGGTCAGACGAGGTGACCTTGTCTAGAAATGGCCGAAAATTGGGAAATCGTCGCTAAACCACACCAATTTCGCATCTTACTCGACCGCTGGAAAGGATCCTCCCCCTCCTCCTCCTCCTCCGAGAGAGACAGAGAGAGAGAGAGAGAGAGAGAGAGAGAGAGAGAGAGAGAGAGAGAGAGAGAGCGAGAGCGAGAGAGAGAGAGAGCGAGAGAGAGAGAGAGAGAGAGAGAGAAGCTGATTAAATCACTATCTAGATTAGCAAGGGCGTGTAACAACAGATTAGCTGCTAACAAATGGATTAGGTGCTAAGAGCAGATTAGCTGCTAATAGATTAGGTGTTCAGAACAGATTAGGTGCTAACACTACCTTAAAACGGTAAGTCAAACTGTATTACTTTTCAGAACTACATCTTGTGTGAAGGCAAGAGAATTTGGGCAAGGAATCCTATTCTTTTTCTCTCGCGAAAAATACTGAAACACACAAGGGAGAGAAAGAAAAAAATCTATGCCAATGATTTGTTAACAGACTCGTCCAGGAAGCGATGCGTGAGGTTCGAGTCATCAATCTACCTCTCGACCAGGTTGGTATGACCCTTGCCCAATGAAGGCTCTTAACCTTTGACCCTCGTGGGTCACAGCAAAGGTGCCACGCCCTCACACGAAAAGGGTCGTGACTTTGTGCTCACGGGTCGTACCGTCGTCCTTGCAGGTCGAACCACTGTGCTTAAGGATCACACCTTCGTCCTCTTTAGGGTCTCAAGGATCACACCTTCGTCCCCTATGGAGTCTCAAGGTCCACAACGTCGTGTTCAAGGGTCGGAGCGCCATCTTCGAGAACCGTACCGTCGTATGATCAATTTTACCATCACTCACTACGTAACTTCAAGCAAGACGTCGGAAAACTAGTGTGGCAATGAAGGGAAAAAATAAATTCAGCAAGCACCAGGGCTACTGAACAGGGCCTTGAACAAGCAGCATCTTGAGCCAGCAGCGGCAGCAGCAGCAGCAGCGCGCGCCAGGCCCTCCCACGGGTCAAGGCCACCGAGCAGCGAGCAAAGGTGAGGAACACAAGGACGGACCGAGGGATGGACGTCCTCTTGCACAACAACAACAACGAAACCTCCCTCTTGAAGCCAGGCGGCCTCTGCTTGAAGAGCGAGAAACGCAGCAGAAAAGGAGAGAGAGAGAGAGAGAGAGAGAGAGAGAGAGAGAGAGAGAGAGAGAGAGAGAGAGAGAGAGAGAGAGAGAGAGAGAGAGAGAGAGAGCCAGCAGACATAGGAACAGACAACCACAAGAGGGAAGGTCTTTCTTCCCACAAACCTGTTAGTTTCTGACGGACAAGCCCTCAGACAGCGGAAAGGACCCAGCAGACGAAGGACCAGACACCACATCACACTCAGATCCTCCCCCACCGTCCCTTAAGTCCTTACTGAAGAGAAGTAAAAAGGCATTAGAGAGCCAACAGACGTAAGAACAGACAACCCACAAGAAGGTACGCCTTTTACCCCCCCCCCCCCAATCCTCCCACACACACACACACACACACACACACACACACACGCCTAACAGTCAAATCTTTGCTGAACAGCAGAAACGGAACAGAAAATCAGCCAACAGACTTGAGAAGCAAAAATCACTCCATCTGTAGTACTTCAGGGGCAAGACCCCCTCCACTCCGAAGGCCTACACGAACACCACTCACTGTACACAACATCTCTCCGGCCCCACCGCTTGGACTTGAAGGCTCTGGGGGGGAGGGAGGGAGGCAGGGAAGGGAGGGACTCGAGCTTCTTAATAATTCATCTAAAGATTTGCTTGCTTTCTCCTGGGCGGGTACGACCCCTTGAACTAGCAGCGGTGCAACACGAGTTCGACCGACGGGTCAAGGACGAGGAGAGTGAGGCAGGGAGTAGTAATAGGAGAGTAGATCACTAAAGCTCCAGCACAAACACACACACACACACACACACACACACATACACACACACACAATGAACCATATAAAGAATAATAATAATAATAATAATAATAATAATAATAATAATAATAATAATAATAAGAAGAAGAAGAAGAAGAAGAAGAAGAAGAGAGGGAATAGCAAAGAGAGATAATACAGGATGGAAAAGAGTGTAAAGACTGATGATAACTGAGACGAAGAGAGGAAGGACCGGGGCCACAGACTGATGGTGATCAATGATGGAATGACTGGATTCGGACGAATGCTAATCAGTGAAGGAAGGATTGGAGTCGCAGACTAAAGGAAGTCAATGAAGGAGGGATTGGAGTCAATGACTAAAAGGAAGTCAGTGAAGGAGGGAACAGAGAGATATATCAATGACAATCAGCGAAGGAAGGAACAGAGGTACACATAATGCAAATCAATGAAGAAAGGATTGAAGTTATAACAGTAATGCAAATCAATGAAAGAAGGATTGGATTAATACAATCAATAAAGGAAGGAACAGAACACAAGAATGATGAACATTCAAATTTCAATCCATCACTGGACAGTGCCACAGACTTAAGCACTGATTCCTAACTGGCACTGCCAAGCCCTCAGCAGTGACCCCGAGCTTGGCACTACTCAGGCCTACCCTGTAACTCACTATGCAGACACTGGCACTCAACATCCCCTGTAACTCACTGCACAGACACCAGCCCACACACCCCTCAACTCACTGTTCTGACGGCTAGCCTAAACCCCCTGGAACTCACGCCTTGTAACTCAGCATGTAACTCAATGCTCAAGCATCAGCCCCACAGCACCATGTAACTCTACGCATGTAACTCAATGCTTAAGCATCAGCCCTACAGCACCATGTAACTCTACAACTCCCTTTGATTCCTAGTATGAACACCGGCACATACGATAAATAGCTGGCAGGAGAAGAAAAAAAAAGTGAGGTACAAGAGTTAATTCTTAAGCTAGCGTCCCCGAGCGTAATGTAATAGTGTACATGATGTACAAATGTAACACGAGTACTCTCAGGGGCGGAGCAGCCTGGCCAGGGATGGTGGGGAGAAGGAAAGGGGGGCGTGTGGGTGGAACTCTAGGGTGGGAGTGGCACACACTTTGCTAGGGGAGAGATCAAGGGGTACATAAGGAACTGGGGAGGGGAAGGAAAAGGAGGGGGAGGGAGGTTATACAATAAGGTTGAAAAACAAAAAGGTATGAAGGAGGGGAGGAGGAGGAGGAGGAGGGTGATACATAAATAAGGTAGCAAAAAAATACGAATCCAGGAAACCACACCCACTCAGCCACCCTCTCAGTAAGACGAGCAGTGTACACACATGGTGTGGTGCTTAATGTTACTGACCATGAGCCGTCAGTGGCAATCGGCCTACACCCAACCCAGGTGTTCAAACCTTCCTCTCGGGGTTGTGTGTGTGTGTGTGTGTGTGTGTGTGTGTGTGTGTGTGTGTGTGTTTGTGTGTAGTTACATACACAGGAGTGAAGACATGGTATAGGGTTAAGAGATGGGACAACACGAGTGGACATTCTCTCTCTCTCTCTCTCTCTCTCTCTCTCTCTCTCTCTCTCTCTCTCTCAGACACACACACACACACACACACACAAACACACACACAAAACACACACTGGGCGGGTGTGTACAGCGTCATGTGAAGCAGACAGTGTTGTAGGGTGGTGATGCTGCTGGATCGTATATGCGAATTACGACACACGCGAGGAAAGAAAAGAAAGAAAAAAAAATGATATACGCGTCCTAAACTCGTTTATTTCCCCCTACCCCCCCTTACACACACACACACACACACACACACACACACACACACACACACACACACAACCGAACGTGTGGCACCGGGTAACAGAGCCGGTGGCGTCGGCCCCGTAACGTTGGAACAAGTTGTGATGGTTCCAGTGGTGTCAGAACCGGTAGTGCTGCAAGACAGTGTGTGTGTGTGTGTGTGTGTGTGTGTGTGGAACACTACCCCGGCCAGTACAGTACTCGCTACCATCAGTGGACCAAACTACTTTGATCAGTCAATGGGTTACACTGCGAGGGGAAGGGGAGGGGAGGGGAGGGGAGGGGAGGGGAGGGGAGGGGAGGGGAGGGGAGGGAGGGGGAGGGGAGGGGAGGGGAGGGGGGAAGAGTTACCTCTGGTGAGGCCATGTCACTGGCGAGAGCACACAGCCTCTCATCAAAGAACTTCTCCCTCCAAAGGTGCCTACATTTCCCTGCTACTGGATGTAGCGCAGCCCTGGGTTACAGAAGCGAAAATGGTCCTTTGGTAATACCAGGAATTCTTTTACAGAAATTGATCCTGAGGTAATTATAGGATATATATATATATATATATATATATATATATATATATATATATATATATATATATATATATATATATATATATCATTTGGTAGTGTACCTAGTGCCACGGTAGTGTACCTGGTGCTACAATAGTGTACCTAGTGCCACAATAGTGTACCTGGTGCTACAATAGTGTACCTGGTGCCACAATAGTGTACCTGGTGCCACAATAGTGTACCTGGTGCCACAATAGTGTACCTGGTGCCACAATAGTGTACCTAGTGACACAATAGTGTACCTGGTGCTACAATAGTGTACCTAGTGCCACGGTAGTGTACCTGGTGCCAAAATAGTGTACCTAGTGCCACAATAGTGTACCTGGTGCCAAAATAGTGTACCTAGTGCCACGGTAGTGTACCTGGTGCCACAATAGTGTACCTGGTGCCACGGTAGTGTACCTGGTGCCACAATAGTGTACCTGGTGCCAAAATAGTGTACCTAGTGCCACGGTAGTGTACCTGGTGCCACAATAGTGTACCTGGTGCCACAATAGTGTACCTAGTGCCACGGTAGTGTACCTGGTGCCAAAATAGTGTACCTAGTGCCACAATAGTGTACCTGGTGCTACAATAGTGTACCTGGTGCTACAATAGTGTACCTAGTGACACAATAGTGTACCTGGTGCCACAATAGTGTACCTAGTGCCACGGTAGTGTACCTGGTGCCAAAATAGTGTACCTAGTGCCACAATAGTGTACTTGGTGCCACGGTAGTGTACCTGGTGCCACAATAGTGTACCTAGTGCCACAATAGTGTACCTGGTGCCACGGTAGTGTACCTGGTGCCACGGTAGTGTACCTAGTGCCACAATAGTGTACCTAGTGCCACAATAGTGTACCTAGTGCCACAATAGTGTACCTAGTGCCACAATAGTGTACCTGGTGCCACAATAGTGTACCTGGTGCCACAATAGTGTACCTGGTGCCACAAGTGTACCTGGTGCCACAATAGTGTACCTAGTGCCACAATAGTGTACCTGGTGCCACAATAGTGTACCTAGTGCCACAATAGTGTACCTGGTGCCACAAGTGTACCTGGTGCCACAATAGTGTACCTAGTGCCACGGTAGTGTACCTAGTGCCACAATAGTGTACCTGGTGCCACGGTAGTGTACCTAGTGCCACAATAGTGTACCTGGTGCCACAAGTGTACCTGGTGCCACAATAGTGTACCTAGTGCCACGGTAGTGTACCTAGTGCCACAATAGTGTACCTAGTGCCACAATAGTGTACCTGGTGCCACGGTAGTGTACCTGGTGCCACAAGTGTACCTGGTGCCACAATAGTGTACCTAGTGCCACAATAGTGTACCTGGTGCCACAAGTGTACCTGGTGCCACAATAGTGTACCTAGTGCCACGGTAGTGTACCTAGTGCCACAATAGTGTACCTAGTGCCACAATAGTGTACCTAGTGCCACAATAGTGTACCTAGTGCCACAATAGTGTACCTGGTGCCACAATAGTGTACCTAGTGCCACGGTAGTGTACCTAGTGCCACAATAGTGTACCTGGTGCCACGGTAGTTGCGGTGGTTGTCTAGTGCCAATCTTGACGAGGGGATCAATAGCAGGGCTCAGGCTGGGCAGCTACTTGTACAAGTTACCTCGGCTGTTCCCACTGCTGTTTCAACTGCTGCTGTTCCCTCCCACCCACACTGACCACCTCACCCTACTGTTTAAACTACTGCTCTTCCGACACTACCCCCTCTCACCTGCTGTCCGTAAGCAGTAAGGCAGAAGGAAGAAAAAAAAAAGAAAATAGTAAAGTCGACCAGTTTAATAGTAAAGTGGACCAGTTTAATAAAGTCGACCAGTTTAATAGTAAAGTCGACCAGTTTTATAGTAGAGTCGACCAGTTTTATAGTAGAGTCGACCAGTTTTATAGTAAAGTCGACCAGTTTAATGGTAAAGTCGACCAGTTTAATAGTAAAGTCGACCAGTTTAATAGTAAAATCGACCAGTTTTATAGTAGAGTCGACCAGTTTAATAGCAAAGTCGACCAGTTTAATAGTAAAGTCGACCAGTTTAATAGTAAAGTCGACCAGTTTAATTGTAGAATCGACCAGTTTTATAGTAAAGTCGACCAGTTTAATAGTAAAGTCGACCAGTTTAATTGTAGAATCGACCAGTTTTATAGTTAAGTCGACCAGTTTAATAGTAAAGTCGACCAGTTTAATAGTAAAGTCGACCAGTTTTAGTGACTCGGGGCGGAAGTAAGTGTTGGTAGCATGAGGACACACCCCCCCCCCCCGAGTGGTGACGACCAAGCAGGCTGTTCCTACCTGTAAGCCTGCACCACCACCACCACCCAACCACCCTGAGTGATGAGTCTGTCTGTTCCTACCAGTATCCAGCACCATCATAACCACTCCATCTTCGATACAAAGGTCTCAACTCCTTCCGCCGCCCCCCTGCCGTCATTGCCCCCCCACCCCCCCTCCCTCCCTCCCCCCGGCACGCCCCCCCAGTCTCCAACCTTCCCCTCCCTCCCCCTCACACAGGCTTCATGGGAAAACACCCCCCCCTTCCCCCAATCCTGTCGTCGTCCCCATTCTCTTCCCCAGCACGTCCTCTGTCTCCTCCTCCTCCTCCTCCTCCCCCACATCTCCCCCCCACACAGGCTTCATGGAAAATCCCCCCCTCCCCCTTCCCCCCCTGCCGCCCCCATTCCCTTCCCCCAGCCCTCCCAGTGTCTCTACCCCAGAGCCCTCATGGGAGCCCCGCCACCCCTCACCCTCACTCACTCACTCACTCACTCCTGCCCTCACAAGGAAACTCCCCCCCTCCCTCCCCCCTCCTTCCTACCACCCGCCCCGCCCCCTCCCCCTCTTCCCCACCTCCTCCCCCGCAGCCTTCATGAGAACTCCCCCCCACCCCCCCAACCCCTCTCTGCATACTAAGACAGCTGGATTTCCTTACCTTGACTGGCGGGATCTCAAGCGACGTCCGGTACACCTCTCCCAGTAAGCACCCAGCCCTGCCTCGGGCTGACAGACAGACGGACGGACGGACGGACGGACGGACGGACACTCCTCACTACACTGGCCCACGCAGGTGGAAAACCAGAGCGTCCTTTCCATGACTCACGACTAACATTCTCTCTCTCTCTCTTTTTTTCTCTTTTTTTTCTCTCTCTCTCATGTGCTAGTGTTTCGTCAGCAACATTTTAATGACAGTTCTTGAAAGCGTTGGGCTCAACCACCCCCTCTCCTTCCCCTCCTCCCTCCCTTTCCCTCCCCCAAGCCACTGAGCGATTACGGCGTCGTCAAAACACAGGTTCTTGCGACACCCGGGAAGCATAAACAAATGTAAAACACCAACTTAACGACAGGGTATATATATATATATATATATATATATATATATATATATATATATATATATATATATATATATATATAGCATCATTCCCGAGGAAGCTGTAGTCCCAAGGAGCATTATACGTATCGAGACGAAACTAAGGTTCATACACACGACATCCCCCTCCCTTGTCTACGTTCGCGAGGGGCTGGGAACAGGGGAATAACGGAGACACGACGTCACATCACGTCTGGGCTGACCAGAGTGGTGACTGGGTCCGCCTATAAATATATATATATATATATATATATATATATATATATATATATACACACACGTAAAACCCCCGCATCTCGAAGGGACAGCCTTCCAGACTAACTTCTCTCCTCCTGAACTTTGTCTGCTTCGGCTGATCATCACACCCCCTTTTCCTAACGTAAGACCAACGACACCTGTCTCGTCTCTCCCACCCAAGTGCACGTCCGTCATGAAAAATGGTTCACCGAAAACTTCCTCCAGAATCGCCTTCGGGGAAGTTCCTCATTCACAAGATGAACGAGTCTTATGTCGACGGTGTGTGTGTGTGTGTGTGTGTGTGTGTGTGTGTGTGTGTGTGTGTGTGTGTGGGTTTAAGTGGAGACAGATCCTTCAAGTGGGTGTTCCGTCCCTTCCCCCACACTCCCGCCCACCTGCACTCGGCAACCGTAACCCAGCAACATTTCTACTTCTTAATGAATATTCTCAGCTGCTTGGACCAAGGGCCCGTGTGATGGTGGTAGGCGGTGGCGGTGGTGTGGTGGGGGTGCGGGAGGTGGTAGCGGTGGTGGTAGTGGTGGTGGTGGATGATGGGGATAGTGGTTGCAGTGGTGGTGACAGAATGACTGGTGCAATGGGACTGACAAGGGTAACGGCATGTGGTGGTAGTGGTGACGACATGACGGTGGTAATGGCGAAGTGTGATGGTGGTGGTGGTGGTGGTGGTGGTGGTGATGAGTGGTGGGGACTGTCCTCCAGTAGGGTGGGTGGGTGGGCGAGCGGAGGAGCGGTGACTCACGGGGGGTAGGGGAAGGTGAGGTGGAAGGGGGGGAGGGAGGAGGGAGGGTGCCTTACACAAGACTCGAATAATACAACACTACATAACAGGAGGACACGAGAATATTGCTACTGACCCAGAACGTCAAGAAACGCCCACACACACACACACACAAACACACACACCTGGCTTAGGTTAGGGTGTGTGTGTACGTGTACACACACACACACACACACACACACACACACACACACACACACAAACACACACACCTGGCTTAGGTTAGGGTGTGTGTGTACGTGTACACACACACACACACACACACAAACACACACACCTGGCTTAGGTTAGGGTGTGTGTGTACGTGTACACACACACACACACACACACACACACACACACACACACACACACACACACACATATGTAAAGGCACAGTACATATATACAAGGTTAGGAGATGGAGTAAGTGTAAAACTCTCTCCCAGTGACACAAATCATCTCTCTCTCTCTCTCTCTCTCTCTCTCTCTCTCTCTCTCTCTCTCTCTCTCTCTCTCTCTCTCTCTCTCTCTCTCTCTCTCACACACACACACAGAGGCAACTGAGTTGACATCGCCCCCGAACCTGTCGCCAGAGAGTCCCACATTAGGAGAACAGTGATGGAGACAAGCTGTCTGCTGGCGGATACTAGAATAGCGACTGTTCACCTCCTATACATACATACGGCCAAAACCAGAAGATGCTTCTCCAGTTCGGTCACCGCACGTGAGGAAGCACAAAGGACTACACAGATGGCCCAGAGGAGGGCAACAGAAATTGTACCTTAATTAAAGAGTTAAGAGGGAACAGCTAGAGGCCTTAAGTGTGGCCCACCACGGGAGAGAGAAGAATGCAGGGGTGACCTGATCACATCCAACAAGTATTCAAACCAACTCGATGACGTACACAATGTAGTGAACAGTTCTTCCACAGATGAAGGGACGGAAGAGCCAAAAGCCGTAACGCGATGTCAAAGCAAGAAAATGGTTAGAAACGACGTTAGAGAGGTTCCTCCGATAGTGTTCGTGGTAGAGGAATGGAATAAACTTTGTGACGAGACAGTGAATGTGGACAGCACACAGATGCTTCAAAAGCTGTAGAACAAAAAGGTTCAAGAAAGAGGTCCTACAAGAGTAGAACTACCTCCCCAAGTCGTAAAGCAAGATGAAAACACACACACACACACACACACACACACCAATTCCCCAGTTGTTCTTACATTGCACGTTATCAACGCTACTGAACCACATTAACCTCCTACACAGGTCACCCGGTCGTGACCTCCCACGGACCTACGCCACCAGCAACGCCGTCGGGTCACCTACGACAAGGACCAGAGCAAAACCTACGGCAGTAGAGGGTTGTAGGATACCTCCTGACGACTGAATTCAGCCAAGACGATAGATTGGTTAAAAAAAAAAAAGGGGGGGGGGTAGTGGGGGAGCGGGGATGGGAAGTTATAGAGGTGGTGGTGGTGGTGTCTAAATGTGTTGGTGGTGATGGCAGTGCCAACAGTCATTAAGGTATTACGGTAGTAGCTGCTACAAAATAGTAGTAGTAGTAGAGTATTAGTATATAGTAGTAAGTATAGTAGTAGTAGTAGTAGTAGTAGTAGTAGTAGTAGTAGTAGTAGTAGTAGTAGTAGTAGTAGTAGTAGTAGTAGTAGTAGTAGTAGTAGTAGTAGTAGTAGTAGTAGTAGTAGTAGTAGTAGTAGTAGTAGTAGTAGTAGTAGTAGTAGTAGTAGTAGTAGTAGTAGTAGTAGTAGTAGTAGTAGTAGTAGTAGTAGTAGTAGTAGTAGTAGTAGTAGTAGTAGTAGTAGTAGTAGTAGTAGTAGTAGTAGTAGTAGTAGTAGTAGTAGTAGTAGTAGTAGTAGTAGTAGTAGTAGTAGTAGTAGTAGTAGTAGTAGTAGTAGTAGTAGTAGTAGTAGTAGTAGTAGTAGTAGTAGTAGTAGTAGTAGTAGTAGTAGTAGTAGTAGTAGTAGTAGTAGTAGTAGTAGTAGTAGTAGTAGTAGTAGTAGTAGTAGTAGTAGTAGTAGTAGTAGTAGTAGTAGTAGTAGTAGTAGTAGTAGTAGTAGTAGTAGTAGTAGTAGTAGTAGTAGTAGTAGTAGTAGTAGTAGTAGTAGTAGTAGTAGTAGTAGTAGTAGTAGTAGTAGTAGTAGTAGTAGTAGTAGTAGTAGTAGTAGTAGTAGTAGTAGTAGTAGTAGTAGTAGTAGTAGTAGTAGTAGTAGTAGTAGTAGTAGTAGTAGTAGTAGTAGTAGTAGTAGTAGTAGTAGTAGTAGTAGTAGTAGTAGTAGTAGTAGTAGTAGTAGTAGTAGTAGTAGTAGTAGTAGTAGTAGTAGTAGTAGTAGTAGTAGTAGTAGTAGTAGTAGTAGTAGTAGTAGTAGTAGTAGTAGTAGTAGTAGTAGTAGTAGTAGTAGTAGTAGTAGTAGTAGTAGTAGTAGTAGTAGTAGTAGTAGTAGTAGTAGTAGTAGTAGTAGTAGTAGTAGTAGTAGTAGTAGTAGTAGTAGTAGTAGTAGTAGTAGTAGTAGTAGTAGTAGTAGTAGTAGTAGTAGTAGTAGTAGTAGTAGTAGTAGTAGTAGTAGTAGTAGTAGTAGTAGTAGTAGTAGTAGTAGTAGTAGTAGTAGTAGTAGTAGTAGTAGTAGTAGTAGTAGTAGTAGTAGTAGTAGTAGTAGTAGTAGTAGTAGTAGTAGTAGTAGTAGTAGTAGTAGTAGTAGTAGTAGTAGTAGTAGTAGTAGTAGTAGTAGTAGTAGTAGTAGT